>NC_090934.1:206096346-206407471 GCF_040938575.1 Ambystoma mexicanum
GTTATCTGCCTCCTCCATCTCTGGTCCTGGGAAAGTGAAAGCAGCACTGATCTCTAAGGCTTCTGTGGATTGTAGTCGTAGTACTGCTGAATGGGAACTGCCACAAGGTGATTTATGGGATATGTAGTTTGTGAAATTAAATAAGGAAGTTCCAAAGTCTTGCAAACGGAAATTAAATTCAAAAATAGGAATTATTGTCCGGGGTGGATTATGGTAATGAATAAGTCCCAAATAGTCCAAAATGTGTGCCAATTGCTGCTGCAGTGGCACAGTTGTCACAGCCCTACTATGTGTGAGGGATGCTTGCACTGTTGCCTGTTTTTTTCTGTGAGATAAGCTTGCTCCGTCACTACCTGCTTTGCATGTCCTAATGTGTGAGGGAAGATTGTACTGTTGCTGCCGGTGCTGTGCCTGCTCAGTAGAAGTGAATTTCAACAGCACATCACTGCTCCCTTGCACTTTTCCAGCTTATTCCCGCTAACTCATCCCCCCCCTCCTTCCCTTTTTTCAGAGCCGCCAGAGCGCCAGGGGACCACTCTGGTGGTGATGGTGCATGGTACAAATATCCTTTAACATTGACTTCCTTCCTCTTTCAGAGTAAGCTGCACATGGAGGGCTTCCGCAGTCTGAAAGAAGGTGAGCCAGTGGAATTCACCTTCAAGAAATCTGCCAAAGGTCTGGAGTCTCTGCGTGTGACTGGGCCAGGGGGGACCACATGCATTGGCAGTGAGAGGAGACCAAAGGGCAAAAGCCAACAGAAGAGGAGATCCAAGGGAGACCGGTGAGTATCGTCAGGGCTGGGAAAATTTAGAGGGTGTGAAATGGCTCACTAGAGTAAGTTCAGTTGGATGCTCCAATCTGTCCTAGTTCAAGACAATTTAGCTGAGCCACACAATGAACCTGCGTTTGAAAACTGCACATTTTTCAATGATCTGTTCATAGACCAGCACAAAAGATTTTTTTTTAGTGTTTTTTGTTTTTTTGGTACAACTTTAAACTTGCCTGCCGTGATGCATAAGAAACTGCATATCTGTGTCAAACAAAGATTTACCTTATGAAACTGCTTGCTTTGCTCTGTTTCTATGTCTAAAAAGTAGTGTTTTTCAAGGTTTCTATGGATAAAGTTACTTACCTGTAACCCCTGTTCTCCAGCATTGGTCTGCACTTACCCTTGCCACCAGCTGGCCGCACTTTTTATTTATTTTTATTGATTTTACTGTTTATCTTATGTACTGCACTCCCCCCCCAGGCCCCCCGCACTCCGCCGTACCTCCTCTCCTGCACTTGTGCAATCTCAATGTTATGCCTTATCATATCCTATATTCCATAGATTCACATGCTGTTGAATATTCCCAGCCGTCAAGAAGTTTCAAAGAACTTCAAGAAACTACATTCACTTTAGTGTTCTCATAGCGTACGTTTTTGGTCATTTACACTACAGCCAATAGGCAATGCATACCTTGGCTCCACCCCTGGAAGCCATCTTCAGTCGTATGACGCTAGTAAAGTGCAAATATGAGCCACATTCAGGCTAATCGAGTGAGCTGCATGTCAATTTATGAAAGATACCAATGCTGGAGAGCAGGAATTAAGTCAAGTAACGTATTCCTGCTCCAGCATTTACAAAGTAGCAAAAATACATTCATATGCACATACATGTATGTAGGTAGGAAGATGGCTGACCTACGCAATCAAGCTTCAAAGGACAGCTTGTCCAACCCTTTATTATTATGATTGTATTTATGTAGTGCAGACCTATGTGAAGCAACAGAGCGCTTTACAATCATAGGGGGTTAACAACATGGTGAGGGGAGAAGAGAAACAAGGGAGTAGGGGAGCTAACAGAGGAGGGCTAAAGTGTGTAAGTGTGTCAGTAAGGGATCTACAAGCAACCAGGGGAGGACACAGTCTGGTAGTGTGGGAGTGAAGGGTGTGTGCACCTAGGTGTTTGATAGGAGCCTTTCCTTGCAGAGGAGAGGCTTGCGCTCATTCCTGAACTGCAGAAGTGACGGGGCGAGTCTCATGCTGGGAGGAGGTTCCAGAGTCTTGGGGCATAGACAGAAAAGGCTTGTCTTCTCGTTCTTTCTTTTGATGAGGGTCGGGATGATGTGATAAACTTGCTGCAGCATACCAGACACATCTCAGGGGTACCCGGGTAGTCACTGGAAGGCCTTCTAAAATGGCATTCCCACCGTCCAGGTGAGAGGACCAAGGCTTGGACAGCAGATCTGAAGTTGTTTTCTGTGATGATGGGCTTGATTGCTTGATCTTCCACAGAAGATAAGGTTGGTACCAAGCTTTTTCTGTCTTTCTTGCTATGTGCTGTTTGAAGTAGAGGCGTATGTCAATGTCAAACCTGAGAGACTTGGCACAGGTGGCCAGTCGCAGAGAGCCTGAACTGGAGATCCAGGTGTTTCTGTGTTGTTGGTCAGGAGTAGGAATCAGTCTTGAGGGGTAGAGCTTCAGGTAAGAACTGGGCATTCACAAATGGATGTGTGAGAGGCACGCCTTGAGCCTGTGTAGGTCTTCGATGGAGCATATCTTAAGGTAGAACTGCAGGTCATCTGCGTATTGGTAGATGTTGATGTTGTGTGGAGAGAGGAGGGTTTCAAGTGGTTCCATATAAGGATTGAATTGAAAATCACTGGGGAGAGGATGGATTGTTATGGGACTACACAGGTAATATTACGTCATTTGTATAGCACCTTTCACCATTAGTATGGTGCCAATGCACTGTAGGTCGAACTACATCGGGGAACTGTGAAAAAGTATACAAAGTCTCCAATAAGGTAAAAGAAACAAGTTACTTACCTGTAACTGTTCTCCAGCATGGGTCTGGCATGGATTCACATGCTCATGAATATTCCCCGTCGTCAGACTGGGAATCCTTGGTAAAGAAAAAATCAGTATCAGTTTCGTTTCTGATCTGTCTTTCTTAGTAGTAACCAATCACTGGTCTCTGGGTCAGACTGCCCTCTCCCTAAGCCCGCCCTCGGCAGCCATCCTCAGATTTGGTAGCACGTAAACTGGCAGTATGACCAAGTGAAGACCCGCAGAGGGGACGGAGGGAGGGTTCGCATGTAAATCCATGCCAGACCCATGCTGGAGAACAACAGTTACAGGTAAGTAACTTGTTCCTTCTCCAGCATGGGGTCTGGCATGGATTCACATGCTCATGAATATAAGAATACATAGCAGTACACACAGGCACAGCCACGGGAGGTGGCAAGGCTCAACATTAAGCATCTCTTACCTCCTCACCAGGCTCACCTTAAGCGAACAGGTTGCGCAGCACTGCCTGGCCAACTCTGGACTCTTCCCTGGAATCCCGTCGACGCAGTAGAATCTCGTAAAGGTGTGCGTCGACCTCCACGTAGCACCCCTGCAGATGTCCAGCAGGGGCACACCAGACAAGAATGTCGGGTTAGCACTTGAGGGGCTGTAATCCGTAAAGGGTTAATCTTCTGTGCACGGCACCAGACAGAGAACCTCTTCCACTTGTGTCTGTAGCACTTGAGAGTTGAGGATGCCCTGGCCTTTGCAAGAACCTCTCTGCAGTCAGCTGGAATATCATACCTTCCAAACTCTAGTGCTGCAGGAGCCAGGCCTGCAAGTTCAGCGACTCCGGGTCGTGATGAAGAATGGCGCCTTCTTCTCTGGAGAGAAGATCTGCATCCATCAACAGTTTGACTGGTGGGGACGCTGACAAGTCCAGAAGGTCCGGAAATCATATCTGTCTCGGCCACCTCGGTGCAACGAGGATCATCCTGCACCGTGACCTCTTGAGTTGGTTGATGAGCCTGAGCAGCAACGGCAACGGCGAGAACGCATACAGGAACAGGCTGTCCCAGGGGAACGAGAAAACATCGCCCATGCTCCTCGGTTGGGGGAACGTGCTGGCGAATCTCTGGCACTTGGAGTTCGTCGTCGTCGCAAACAGGCCGATTTGGGGTTTGCCCCATCGCCGGAAGAGTTGATCCACTTGATCCTGGCGTAGTTCCCACTCGTGGCAAGAGCGCAACTCCCTGCTGAGCGAGTCAGCGATGTTTTTTTTTTTTTTTATTTTTATTATCCCTGCTAGATGAAAAGGCACCAGAAACATCCCCTGGGCAATGGCCCAGTGCCACAGATCCTGGGCCTCCTTGGATAGGGCTGGGGATCTGGTTTCTCCCTGCTTCCGGATGTAGAACATCGTGGTGGTGTTGTCTGTGAAGATCCTCACCACCTTGCCCTTGAGGGACGGGAGGAATGACTTGAGGGCCCAGAACACTGCTCGGAGCTCCAGTATGTTGATGTGGAGTGGCCTCTTCTCCGGGAGCCACAGGCCTCTCGTGTGAAGATCACTGGCGTGCGCTCCCCACCCCTCCAGGGAGGCATCCATCACCACAGTCACCTGGTATGCCGGGGTCTGAAAGTCCGTGCGCGCGGGTGCCCCACCATCGAATTGCCTGGCGGAATACTTTATTGAGCGAGATCTTGTCCCCGAAGCTGTCCGTCGCTTGTGTCCAACGGGCGTCAAACTCCTGCAGAGGATGCATCCGAAGCCTGCACAGGCGCACCAGATAGATGCAAGAGGACATCATCCCGAGAAGGGACTTGATGGACCTCACTCTGGCCACATCCGTGGCCAGCAGATGCTGTACCTTGCCCAGGATGGCCTGTGTTCTTTCCTCTGACGGCGAGGCCAACTGCGCTACTATATCGAACTTGGCTCCCAGAAACAGCGTGACCTGCGACAGAACCAGGTGGGATTTGGGGAAGTTGATGGAGAATCCCAGGTCCGTGAGCAGCCAGACGGTCTTTGCCGTGTGTTCGACGGCGAGTTCCCTTGTCCCTGCTCGGATGAGCCAGTCGTCCAGGTAGGTGTAGACGTGGATCCCTTGCAGGGGCAGCCGCGCCGCCACTGGTGCTAGGCACTTGGTGAACACCCTGGGCGCCGACTTCAATCCGAATGGGAGGGCCTTGAACTGGTAGTGCCGCCCTTGGACTACGATCCTGAAAAACCTTCGGTGTCCTTTTAAGATGGCGATGTGAAAGTACGCATCCTCCAAATCCAACGACGCTAGGAAGTCGCCTTCCTCCAGCTGTCCCAGCACGTGCTGGAGGGTGACCATCCGGAACTTCTGTGCCTTGATGTATTTGTTTAGCCGACGCAAGTCCAGGATGGGACGCCAACCCCCTGTCTTCTTTCTGATGAGGAAGTATCTTGAGTATACTCCGGAGCCTCTTTGGGACAAGCTTGATGGCTCCTTTCTTGAGCATCGCCCTTACCTCTAACAGCAGTTGAGAGATGTGGTTTTCGTTCCTGGCCACGGGCGGAATTCGGGGGCACTTCTTTAGAAATTCCTGTGTGCCCATGGGCCAGGGCATCCAGCACCCAACGGTCGGTGGAGATGGATTCCCACACGCTGACTAACTTTGTCAGCCGGCCTTTCACCGGGGTGCTTCGGTGGGGGCCCGATGCAGCGGCCGGTTCAGTCTTGCTTGGAAGCAGCCTTGCTGCCTTGGCCTCCCTGGCGACGACGTCGAGATCCACCTGACTTGCCTCGTCCCCTGTAGGCTTCTTGTGACGAGGAGCGGGCCGCCTGACGGTAGGTCGAGGAGCCGCCGCCGAATCCTTTGGAGGCACTTTGCTTGCCTCCGGAGTTCCGAAAGGGCGGCCGCTACTGCTGCAGAACTCCCAAGGCCCGGGCAATCTCGTGTTGGTCTTGATGGCCTGTAACGACTCATCCAGTCTTTCCAAAAAGATTGTTCCCGTCGAAGGGCATGTCCAAAACCTTGGCTTGCACGTCCTGGTGGAAATCCGTCGCCTTGAGCCACCCCCGCCTTCGAAGGCAAACGCTGTTGCCCAAATGGCAGAAACCGGTGTCGGCAATGTCCGTGGCCACAGTTATGGCATGGTCCGACGTCACCTCACCCAGGTGCCTCTGCCCTCTTATCGTCCTGGAGGAAGTCCAACAGGGGGGGCGATCTTGTACCACAATTCCCTGTCATAGCGGGCCTCAATCGCTAGGGTGTTGGCCGCCTTAATCGTCGCCGCCGGCGAGATGACTCGTCGTCCCACGGCATACAGCTTCTTGCCCTCACCATCCGGTGGGGAAGTTGAGGATGAAACCGATGCCCCCCCCCCCCAGCTTTCTTCTTGGCCGCTGCTGAGACAAACTAATCTGGGGCCGGCTGCGCCCTGAGGCACAACGGAGCAGCGTCAGAAACCCGGTACTTCTCATACCGGTCCCTCTTGGCAGGTGTCGTGGACGGGTTCTTGAGGAGGATAAGTCCCTCTTCCCAGATGTCATCCAGCAACAGCACTGTGAGGACCGTCTTCCTCTTGGCCTCGCGCTGTTGGTAAAGGAAGCCTTCATTCTTCCCCTCAGGGCAGAGCTGAAAAAGCTTGGATGCCCTGGCAATCATGGCGTGGAAGGAGCCAATCTCGTCGGGCGGGGACGCCCGAGGAATCGGAGACGGGAGGCCAGTCCCGTCGTCACCGCCGTCGTCATCTGTCCCCGTCGTGGCCGTGTCTGTTCCCGTGTCGTCACTCTGGATCGGGGAAGGTGACAAAAGCTGAGAAGGCCGTGAGGGCTGAAGGGGCACTGGATGAATTCTCCTCCTCTTGTTCGGAGGCTTCCCGACGGACCCGGCACAGCTGGGTCGTCCGCCGGGGGTAGGGGCAGTCTCGTCCTTATCTCCGTGCATAAGGCTTGGATTGCCATCAAAATGGCCGCTAAGTTATCCTGAGGCTAGGGTTGCAACGGGCATGCCAGGAGCGACGGTTGTTCCTCCACGGGAACCTCGTTGTTGCCACCCTCGCTCTTTGTCCCCCTCCTCGGGATTCCTCCCGTGGGGCTGGGCCCCTTCCAGATTCTTGGCCAGCTCCTCCTCAGAGGTTGTGTCCGTGTCCGTAACAGACATGCCCCCCCTCTTTTTCCACTGGGGTCTTCACGGGGGTCTTCTCGATGGGCTTAAAAGAGGATTCCCTTTGCGGAGGCAGGGAAACTCTGGACCCCGAGGTAACCTCCATTGGGATAGCCTCCACAGGCTTTGCCAGGGCCGCAGCGACTCCCTCGATGGAGGCCTTAGCCGGGTGGATCAGGGCCTTCGCCGCCTTAGGTGCGCTTGAGGCCTTCACCTTAGGGGAGGGTCACCGCCTTGCTCCCCCTGGGCCGGTTCCTTCGAGATCAACCGGGGCTTCTCCAGAAGCTTAGCCGGGTTCTCAGATTTTCTCTTCCCCAAGCCAGAGCGTTGGCTCGCGGTTGATGGCGTTGGTGAAGGTGCGCCCTGCCTGGCATCCAAGGAACCCGACCGTTCGGCGCTCCCTGTGCCCGCGGACTCACTGTGCTTTGCATTCTGTTGGGCCCCCGTCGCCGGGGCGCCCTCACAGGACTTAGAAGACCGCTCAGACTTCTTCGCACCTGCTGGGCTCTTGCCTTCCAGCCAGTTGGAGAGGCGGGTCCGGCGATCCCTCATAGTCCGATCCGACATGTTCATGCAAAACGCACAGTCCTTCTCCACGTGCGTTTTGTCCTCCTGGAGGCAATAAAGGCATTTTGAATGCTTGTCCTCCTTGAACACATTTTGTAGGTTGCATCCAGGGCAGATCCTGAACAGTTTGCCGGGAGTCGAGCTTCCCTTATCCTGGGCCATGTTCTTCTCGTCCACGAGGTAGGCCTCAAAAACTTCTGGAATCCTCCAAGAAGCATAACTCGACGAAAACCTCACCCTTGAGGGGCGTAGATAAATCCGAAACTGGTCCCCGTTGATCGGAAGTAGAAATGGTGGAGATTGAGGCTCGATAGACTGAAAAATTAGTAAATCTCTTTGAAAAAGCGCACAACGCAGTAAAAGCTCGAGAGCTATAGCACGAGGACTCCCAACACTTGAGTGTGCGGTAAAAATCTGAGGATGGCTGCCAAGGGCGGGGCTTAGGGAGAGGGCAGTCATTGGCTGGGGGCAGTATGACCCAGAGACCAGTGATTGGTTACTACTAAGAAAGACAGATCAGAAACAAAACTGATATTTTCTGTACAGAGGATTCCCAGCCTGACTGGGAATATTCATGAGCATGTGAATCCATGCCACATCCCATGCTGGAGAATGCCGATTTATTCTTACTGATGGAGACAAGAGGTGTTGACTGCGGTCACATCAAATGCTAGGCTCCAACTGACCTTTTTAGATCTCCCCTGCAATCTTACTTTCAACCAACAACATTGCCAGTTGGAATCCAACAGCGGCATTCCAGATTGATGAAGGTTCTACAATTCTGCAGCTAAACACTACATAAAACACCTTCCGCCCCCTCATAAGTTGAAATGGCGTGGTTCCACTGGAAGGATGAGGCATCACTCTGTACTGAAATTACCTTCCAAGCAAATCTCTCTGCCATTATTCATCATAGAAAACCTCACACCATCCATGATTGTTTGATTAAATCTCTCTACACAGCCATTGCTCTAGAGATGGAGTAACACAGTTCTTTAGTGCATAATCCCCTTCTCCTTGAGCCAAGACCAAAAGTAATTCAACACAAACTGTGGCCCATTGTCACTGAGCAATTGTGCCAGAAAACCTTCCCTCAAGAAAAGATTCTAAAAGGATGTGATCAAATTCCTGAAGGTGACATCCCTGAATATACCACCTTCAGACCATTTAGACAGTAAATCCCTTAAGACCACTACATAACTTTCCCTGGAACCAGAAACATTGAGGAACCTGAGGAACAACCATGGGAGGAACCCTGCTCTCCAGTACTCGGGGTTTGAAATGGAGGAGAGCTGGGAGCTATTTAGCTCCTGCTTCTAGCATAGTAGGGACTGGATAGCTTGAAACCAACAGCTCCCAGGAGCTACCCTTGGCTTCCAGGGCCCACTGGTGCTTTCCAAATATATAAATGTGACATTAGCTTTTGAGTATTTGAGAATGTTAATAAAGAAAAATTAGAACACATCTAATATACATTTAAACACTGGTTCATACGAAATGGACAAAATGTTAAAGGAGCATCTCTTGTAGCTCCTGGTTCTCCTACGATAGCTCCTGCCTACAGGATGCTGCCTGATACCCAGGAGCTTGTTTTAGCTCCTGCTCATTAAATCTCAATTTCAATTCCTCACACTCCTTTATTCACATCTCTACGAAGTTGTCCATATGAGGCCACCAGAAATCTAAACTAATTATAGACTTCATCCAACTGATGCCCATGTGGCTCCTGTGACCCATATCAACTACGGTTTCTCTCATACCACTTGGGATGAACAACCTGTGTCCCCTACACTCCCATTCCAGGCACAACTCATCATTCACCCTCCTGAATTCGCTCAAACTCTCCTCAATCGGCCCGTCACCATTCCTCCACTTGTCCTGCACAAGATGTTTTACTTCATGATAACCCTCATCTTCTTGACACACTGCTAACCAATCACCCTCTTGAAGGCTAGCTTCAACTGGAAAAATATCCCTGATATCTTCACCTGGCATCTCAATCTCCTCAACAACTCCCACCTTCCTCATGCGCGCATGCACAAAGCATTCCGCCAACAAACTAATGCAGCACAAAGAAGAGATTGGCCCATTCATTTTCCATAGTTGTAGGCATGCAGGCTGGTGGTCTGCTCTCTTGTGAAACTTAATTTATCTGTATCACCATGCTGACCGGTCCCCCACCCGCCCCCGTGCCATTTCCTCCTTCCCCGACCTTCCTCCAGTCTCCCGATCTGCCACCCTTCCTAATTGGTTCCCCCATCGTTGCCCAGCACCAAAACGGGTCTCCTGCCCATTGTTTCGTTTGCCCCATGCCGTTTTTCATAGCTGCAGGTGTGCAGACTGGTGGTCTGCTCGCTGAGCCTACTTTTCATATATTTGTATCGCCAGCAACGCTCTCGGGCCTCAGTGAAGACCCGATTATTTTTTTTTTTTCCTAACCCCCCCACAGCCATTTCCTCCTTCCCCGCCAATCCTCCCAATCTGCCACCCCCCCTAATTGTTCCTTCGTGCCTAGCACCAACGCAATCCTGATTGGATTCAGTAGACTGCATAGGTTCCCAACCCAGGGTAGCCCCCGGCTAAGGGCACTAGGCAAATGGCACCCCCCACAAAAGCAGCTCCAGTTCATGTCTGCAAGTGTCAGTAGGGGAAGCAAGAAGCCAGCAGCTGTCTACCACCAGCGAATAACAAGGCAAGCAAGGGGGAGCAGCCATGTTGCGCCTCATTCTACTGCCCCACCATCCTTGCTATCCATATCACTCCTTTACTCATGTTATAGCTAATATCACTTTGCTACACAAGGCACACTGCATAATGTTATCCGTAGCTACACCCTAGGCATCTTTCGAGGCAGGTAAATCCTAGATGTGCTTTCACTGACTGCTACAATTTGAAATTGTAGGTCTTTGTCCCACTATCCAGGACAGTCCATTCTAGGTGCATTTCACGGGTAACTGGAACACTAGGATACTGTATCACAAATGCAAGGAAGTCTAAGAACCTGTATAATCCCACAACTATACAAGGTGTTGCACGCAGGCTACAGCCCCTGCCAACGGAACTTCAAACTACACCAACAGATCCCACAGGACTACAATAAGCCATGACACAGAATAGGACAACGTGAAAGAAAAACAGGAGAAGGAACAAATCAAATGGATCCACTCCACGTCACCCCACTAGACAGTCATGAGTATGGAACACACCCCAAGAAGCAGGGTGGGCATCTAAAGAAACTTTGCGAAAAGAGAAAAATCCCTTTACCGAACACCGTACCTCGTGAATGACCATCCACTGGAACAATTTACTACCATCAGCAGTCCTAGGCGTATCGATAACCTATTGGTACCGCTTGGGAGAAGAACAGAAACGCCCGAAAGGATAAAGAACCAAATAGACGCTCTCACTCCATATATCATCTTAATCCCGGGGGAACCTACATCTGCTACAACAAAATATAGAAGAGGAACCAGAAGAAATCAAGAACCCAATATGTAATCTAACAGAGCTCCTCAATAAAGAAACTGAACAACCCTCCCACCTCACAACCAGCATGACAATCGCGAGCCTAAGCCGATAACAAAAACAAAACTAAACCATGCCAAAACAATCCACTGCTACCTAATCCACGCAAGATCAATGTCCAAACATGCCACGGAGATCTACGACCTACTTAGCGATGGTGGTTTCGACATCCTCTTCGTCACAGAAACATGGTTGGACAACAACTACAAAATTAAACTCCACAGCTGCCTACTCGACAACTTCAAATGCTCAACGATAAACGGGGAAGAAGAATCTAGGAGGAGGACTTGCAATATCCTACAAGGAACATCTGAAAATAAAAACAAAAGACCAGCTAGACATCAAAAAACTGAATCTCTCGTCCTTCACTTGACAGTGAACCCCAAACAAATCTCATATTCATGCCAATAGACCACCAACCTACGATGCCACCTTCGTTGACGCCTTCACAGAAGCCATCACTAACCTAGCCATCAAACATGAACACATGATGATCATCAGGGACTTCAACATATAGTTTGAAGAAGAGAACGCAAACTCACAAAAATCACTAATCAAGCAACTCAAGACAATGAAACTATGCCATATGGTTAAAGGAGCAACACACACAGCGGGACACATCCTCAACACAATCTTTGCCAACAAAAACCTTATCGCCAGTGCACTACCAATACAGATACTCTGGAGTGACCATCTCATCATTCCATTTGTACTTAAACTACCAACTAAAGCCCCGAAACAACCCCACAAACTCCCCACAATTGTGAAAAGAAACTGGAAGACGATCAAAGGTAGTAACCTAATAGAACAAATGGAAATCGTAAAACTATCATCGACGACTTGGACGAAACCAACCTAGATGCAAAAGCAGACCTAATTCAGAATTGGATCACCGAAACAATCAACATCTCACCGGGAAAACATTTCACCCCATCACAAAAGAAAGTAATGGCAAACTGGTTTACACCCTTCCTCCGTGCCATGAAAATAAACCACCAAAAACTTGAATGGAGAAAAACTACGACCAGGGAAAGAAATTACAATATCGACGACAAATATGATCATATAAGGAGATCCACAAAGCCAAAATGAAATGCGACAACCGAATCACCAAAGCCACCAACACCCAAAAAGAACTGTTTAACATCCTAAATGAAATGAGAAATCCACCCGGATGCAACACCACACCAGTAAGATCACAAAAACTATCCAACGATCTAGCAGACCACTTCAAAAACAAAATCGGCGATATACATTGGATCATACAAAACAGACCAATAGACCAAAATACACAACCTACCCACCAACCATGAAACCACAGAACAAACTCCCAAGCTTCACTCAAATATCGGAGACTTTCATCAAGCTGGTAAGACATGGCAACAAAGCAGGCTCCCCTATGGATTCGGTCCCCCTCCCAGCCCCCACCCGGACATTTACAAATCAATCCTCACACAGGGCACACCATTGGAATGCTACAGAAACCTCTTTAACCAATCTCTCTCAACAGGGAAAGCACCGCAATCATTCAAATCCGCATATATCAAACCATTCCTAAAGGACACTGCAGGAGAAGTGGAAGACCTCTCCAACTACAGGCCGATAAGGAGCAAGTTACTTACCTGTAACTGTTGTTCTCCAGCATGGGTCTGGCATGGATTCACATGCTCATGAATATTCCCTGTCGTCAGGCCGGGAATCCTCGGGAAAGAAAAAATTAGTATCAGTTTCGTTTCTGATCTGTCTTTCTTAGTAGTAACCAATCACTGATCTCTGGGTCATACTGCCCCCAGCCAATGACTGCCCTCTCCCTAAGCCCCGCCCTCGGCAGCCATCCTCAGATTTTTACCGCACGCTCAAGTGTTGGGAGTCCTCGTGCTATAGCTCTCGAGCTTTTACTGCGTTTTGCGCTTTTTCAAAGAGATTTATCTCATTTTTCGGTCTATCGAGCCTCAAGCTCCACTGTTTCTACTTCCGATCAACGGGGACCCGTTTCGGATTTATCTACGCCCCTCAAGGGTGAAGTTTTCGTCAAGTTATGCTTCTTGGAGGATTCCAGAAATTTTTGAGGCCTACCTCGTGGACGAGAAGAACATGGCCCAGGATAAGGGAAGCTTGACTCCCGGCAAACTGTTCAGGATCTGCCCTGGATGCAACCTACAAAATGTGTTCAAGGAGGACAAGCATTCAAAATGCCTTTATTGCCTCCACGAGGACAAAACGCATGTGGAGAAGGACTGTGCGTTTTGCATGAACATGTCGGATCGGACTGAGGGATCGCCGGACCCGCCTCTCCAACTGGCTGGAAGGCAAGAGCCCAGCAGGTGAGAAGCAGGCGCCCCTCCCCTGGCAGCCATCTTCAGATTTGGTAGCACGTAAAGTGGCAGTATGACCAAGTGAAGAGTCGCAGAGAGGTAGGAGGGAGGGTTCGCATGTGAAACCATGCCAGACCCATGCTGGAGAACAGCAGTTACAGGTAAGTAACTTGTTCCTTCTCCAGCATGGGGTCTGGCATGGATTCACATGCTCATGAGTATAAGAATACATAGCAGTACACACATGCACAACCACGGGAGGTGGCAAAGGCTCAACATTAAGCATTACATAAACTCAATATTAAGCACTCTTACCTCCTCACCAGGCCCACCTTCGGGCGAACAGGATGAGCAGCACTGCTTGGCCGACTATGGACTCCTCCCTGGAATCCCGGTCGACGCAGTAGAATCTCGTGAAGGTGTGCGTCGACCTCCACGTAGCAGCCCTGCAGATGTCCAGCAGGGGCACACCAGACAAGAACGCCGTGGTAGCAGCGATCGCTCTGGTCGAATAGGCTCTCGGACGGCCGGTCAACGGTCGGTCTGCCAACCGGTGACAGTGCATGATGCAGCCGGAGAGCCATCTGGAAATGGAAGCCTTCGAGAGAGCCTTCCCTTGGTTCACAGGTCCAAAGTTCACAAATAGCTGTGACGTTTTCCGAAAACTCTTTGTACGGTCCACGTAGAACTTCAGCGCTCTAGCAACATCGAGCGAGTGCAAAGTCCTCTCGGCCGGCGACAAAGGCGACAGGAAGAAAACTGGTAACACCAAGGGCTCGTTGAGGCGGAAGTCCAATGGCACCTTGGGCATAAAGGAGGGGAGCGTCCTCAGCATCACCCTCGTGTCGTGAAAAGTAAAGTATGGAGGCTTGCAGGATAGGGCCTGGATCTCTCCCACTCGTCGTGCGGAGGTGATGGCCACAAGAAATGCTGTCTTCCACAACAGGAACTTCAACAGCGCCGAATGCAGAGGCTCGAATGGCGCCCCCATGAGCCTAGGCAGCACCACGTTGAGTTCCCACAGGCAGGAGCCTTCACCGGCGGGAACGATCGGAACAGTCCCTTCATAAATTCCTTCACCAGGCGATGAGACCACAAGGACGCCCGTCCCGTAGTTCTGGTGTATCGGGAGATCGCAGCCAGATGTATCTTGATGGAAGCGTGAGCTAGTCCAGCCTTGGCCAGCGACAGTAGGTACGGCAGTACTTGAGGGGCCGTAATCCGCAGAGGGTTAATCTTCTGTGCACGGCACCAGACAGAGAACCTCTTCCACTTATGTCCGTAGCACTTGAGAGTTGAGGACGCCCTGGCCTTTGCAAGAACCCCTCTGCAGTCAGCCGGGATATCGTACCCTCCAAACTCTAGTGCTGCAGGAGCCAGGCCTGCAAGTTCAGTGACTCCGGGTCGTGATGAAGGATGGATGGCGCCTCCTTCTCTGGAAGATCTGCGTCCATCGGCAGCTTGACCGGTAGGGACGCCGACATGTCCAGAAGGTCCGGGAACCAGATCTGCCTCGGCCACGCCTGTGCGACGAGGATCATCCTGCACCAGGATCTCTTGAGCTGGTTGATGAGTCGGAGCAGCAACGGCAACGGAGGGAACGCATATAGGAACAGGCCGTCCCAGGGGAACGAGAAAGCATCGCCCATGCTCCTCGGTTGGGGAAACCTGCTGGCGAACCTCTGGCACTTGGAGTTTGTCACCGTCACGAACAGGTCGATCTGGGGTTTGCCCCATCGCTGAAAGAGTCGGTCCACTTGATCCTGGCATAGTTCCCACTCGTGGCACGAGCGCAGCTCTCTGCTGATTGAGTCAGCAATGGTGTTTTTTATCCCTGCCAGATGAAACGGCACCTGAAACATCCCTTGAGCAACGGCCCAATGCCACAGATCCTGGGCTTCCTTGGATAGGGCCAGGGATCTGGTTCCGCCCTGCTTCCGGATGTAGAACATCGTGGTGGTGTTGTCGGTGAAGATCCTCACCACCTTGCCCTTGAGGGACGGGAGAAAGGACCTGAGAACCCAGAACACTGCCCGGAGCTCCAGGATGTTGATGTGGAGCGGCTTCTCCTCCGGGAGCCAAAGGCCCCTCGCGTGAAGATCTCCGGTGTGCGCTCCCCACCCCTCCAGGGAGGCATCCGTCGTCACCGTCGCCTGGTGGGCCGGGGTCTGAAAGTCCTGTCCCTGCTGCTAGATGAGCACGGGTGCCCTACCACCGGATCGCTCATCGGAAGGTCTTGTTGAAAGGGATCCTGTCCTCGAAGCTGCCCGTCGCTTGAATCCAGCGGGCGTCGAGGAACTCCTGTAGAGGGCGCATCCGAAGCCTGCACAGGCACACGAGATAAATGCAAGAGGACATCATCCCGAGGAGGGACTTGATGGTCCTCACCCTGGCCACATCCGTGGCCAGCAGACGCTGCACCTTGCCTAGGATGGCCTTTGTCCTTTCCTCCGACGGTGAGGCCAGACACGCCACTGTGTCAAGCTTGGCTCCCAGAAACAGTGCGACTTGAGAGGGGACCAGGTGGGACTTGGGGAAGTTGATGGAGAACCCCAGGTCCCTGAGCAGCTGGACGGTCTTCGCTGTGTGTTCTACGGCGAGCTCCCTTGTCCTTGCGCGGATGAGCCAATCGTCCAGGCAGGGGTAGATGTGGATCCCCTGCAGGCGCAGCCGCGCCGCCACTGGAGCGAGGCACTTGGTGAAAATCCTGGGTGCCGACTTCAATCCAAACGGGAGGGCCTTGAACTGGTAGTGCCGCCCTTGGACCACGAACCTGAGGAACTTCCGGTGTCCTTTTAGAATGGGAATGTGAAAGTATGCATCCTCCAAATCCAACGACGACAGGAAATCGCCCTCCTCCAGCTGTCCCAGCACGTGCGGGAGGGTGACCATCCGGAACTTCTGTGCCTTGATGTACTTGTTCAGTCGTCGCAGGTCCAGGATGGGTCGCCACCCTCCTGTCTTTTTCACAAGGAAGTACCTTGAGTATACTCCGGAGCCCCGGAGCCTCTTTGGGACGAGCTCGATGGCACCTTTCTTGAGCATCGCCCTTACCTCCAACAGTAGTTGAGGGACGTGGTTTTCTTTCCTGGCCACGGGAGGAATGCGGGGGCACTTTTTTAGAAATTTGAGGGCGTGCCCCTGGGCCTGGGCGTCCAGCACCCAACGGTCGGTGGAGATGGACTCCCACACGCTGACTAACTTCGCCAACCGGCCTCCCACCGGGGTGCTTCGGTGGGGGCCCGACACCACGGTCGGTTCAATCTTGCTTGGTGGACGCCTTGCCGCCTTGGCCTCCCTGGCGACGACGGCGGGTTCCACCCGACTTGCCTCGTCCTCTATAGGCTTCCTGCGACGAGGAGCGGGCCGCTTGGCGGTACGTAGAGGAGCCGCCGCCGAATCCCTTTGTCACAATACACAATAATAGGAGGAGAGGTCGACACTCTCCCCCGAACCACAGAAGCCGAATGAAGTCGACCCTCCCACCGTGGTTGGCACAGGTACCTGATATATATATATATATAGACAGGACACCACGTGGCAGCCAGTGGGGGGAAGAGGGTTAGGGAGAGGTTGTGGACAGGGTGAGGGGTTTTAGGAACACCGGATAGAGGGTATAGGAAAACCTAGTTTGGATAGGACTGGGGGAAGTACAGGGAAAAAGCCTACACTTAGTAATACTTATAACATCATACTCTGCAATACTCTGATTACTTGATTTCATATGTGGTATTACTGCCTGTTACCTGATAACCCATACCTTGAGAACATCTTAATACATGTATCTCACACACTGCATGTCATTGACATGAAACAACAAAGCATGATTAGCAGATGAAACATACGATGGGAATACTCCCAAGATGAAGACATGACACATGGCCCCTTGGGCTGGTATATGCAACACTTATAGCAACTAACAAGTACAACAAGCACGACAATAATTAAACGTGTAGAACATAAAGATTTGTCGAATGCTTCCTTGCAGCAGAACAGAAAAATGTGCACAGTCTCTCAACGCCGAGTACTTCTATGAGCATGCTCGTAATCACATGTGCATTTCATTAATGACCAATAAACCCTTTCCGCACTTATCTTGTGTCCGGGAAGCTCCTGAGCCTTCCCGGACGTTGAATGCTGTCGCCCGCAGCAGCCGTGAAGATCACTCCTCTCCCCGCTGCAAAGTGCTCACGCCCGCCGCCTCCGTGTTCCTGCCAATTTCATAGCGGGCGGCTCCTGACTTCTCCGAATGCTGCTCCGACCGACGCAGCTTCGACCTCCAAACAAAATAAGCCACACCTGCCGCGCGGCGTGGGCCGCTCATAAACCGTTAGCAATCATGATCAGCTGGCCCCACGCGCGCACGGCAGTAAACTACCCAGCCTCCCAAGTACTGCTGGGAATTGTAGTTTTGTTGGACTTTTCAGTGTTTTAGCCCTCTGAGCCCAGTGTACACATGCTTGCCCTTATTCCTGACATTACCTCCTCTCCGAGGGCCCTTCCCAGGACCTGGTTTACCCGGATGTTGTCGATGAAATTGTTTAACCAACCTTGGAGCATGTACTGATTCCGCCAGCTCCCAAGAACAGTCCTCCGGCCCATAACCTGTCCAGTTAATCAGGTACCATAACCGTTGATTCCTTATTTTTGCATCCAGAATACTTTTCACTTCATACTCCATCTGACCTTCTTTCATGATGGCTGGTGGTCTCTTAGCAGTCATCCCCGGAGCTGCGGGTTTAAGTAAAGAGACATGGAATACCGGATGGATAGGTACATTTTTTGGCAAACGTAATTTCATTGCAGTGGCTGACACACATTTAATTATCACGTAAGGCCCAATGAAACGAGGCAGAAATTTTCGCGAGCCTTTCAAGGCTAAATTTCGTGTGGATAACCACACCTTATCTCCCACTGCATATTTAGGACCTGCTTGTCTATGTCTGTCAGCTTGACTTTTATATTGTCTTTTGGCTTGTTCTAAATTTGCCCGTGCCTTTTGCCTGATCTCCAGAAGCAACTGCTTTCGCTCTTGTAACGCGGGGATTTGTCCCACTTCTGGCAAATGTTCGGGTAGCATATTCTGCACTTGTCCATATAAACATTCATTTGGTGCCATTCCCAGGGAAGTGTGATAGGTATTATTGTAGGTGAATTCTGCCAACCATAACGCTTGTACCCAAGAATCTCTGCCATCTCCCAAGTACCCTCTTAAATATTGCTCTAGGGTCTGATTAACGTGCTCTGTTTGCCCATCAGTTTGAGGATGATAGCTGGTAGAGAGCGCACAGTTGATTCCCAGCATCTGACAAAAGGCACGCCAAAACCTGGAGGTGAATTGTGAACCTCTATCCGATATTATAGACTTTGGTAACCCATGCAATCTGACCACATGTTGCAAGAATAACTCTGCCAACTTTCCTGCTCCTGGTATTCCTGCACATGGAACAAAGTGAGCCTGCTTAGACATGAAGTCCACTACTACCCAAATGGTATCATAACCATTATCAGGAGGTAAATCCGTAATGAAATCCATCGAAATGGAAGTCCATAGCTGACTTGGGGTTGGTAAGGGCTGTAACAACCCTCTCTTCTTCCCATGCTCTGCCTTGTTACGTGCACAATTCTCACACAACCTTAAGTACTTCTCCGAGTCTTGTTTTACTGTGGGCCACCAGAAATATTTCCCTAGCATCTCTTGCATTTTTCTCAAACCTGCATGCCCTGCCAATGGAGAATTATGGCACCAGTATAATGCTTGCTTCTGTAATTCCTTGGTGGGCAAGTACAGTCTACCCTGATGATAGGGTAAGCCTTCTCGTAGGGTATGTGCGGGATGTGTTTTACACCATTCCTGCAGTTGTCTAACTGGTAAAGCCTTCTTGACCTGCTCAATGATTTTCTGTGTAATAGCCCCGACAATTCTTTCAGGTGAAATAACAGTTTTAATTTCCCCTACTGAATTATCCACATTTTGTTGTCTAGACAAAGCATCCGCTTTTCCATTCTTACTACCTGGTCTGAATGTAACCACAAAGTCAAATTCATTAAAATATTGAGACCAACGTAGTTGCCTAGGGCTTAGTGATTGTGCCGTTGTGAAGTATTGCAAGTTTTTGTGGTCTGTTACCACCACCACCTGATGTCTTGCACCCATCAAATAATGTCTCCATTCCACAAATGCTAATCGAATGGCCAATAATTCTTTATCCGTAATATAATAGTTTTGTTCACACCCTGACAATTTCTTAGAAAAAAAAGCCACAGGATGCAAAATTCCCTCTTCATCCTTTTGTGATAGAATAGCTCCTACTGCCACATTACTAGCATCAGTTTCCACCTGAAAGGCTCTCTCTAGTTTAGGATGCCTTAACACAGGAGCGGTAGTAAACGCTGTTTTTAGTTGTTGAAATGCTTGCTCTGCCTCCACACTCCATGTAAATCTCACTGCCTTTTTTAGTAGTTGTGTAATTGGACTAACGATCTTGGAGAAATTGCCAATAAAACGTCTGTAGAAATTAGCAAACCCCAAGAAGGATTGTATATCTTTTATACATTGTGGAGAAGGCCAATTCACTACTGCTTGCACCTTCCTTGGGTCCATCACAATCCCGGTGTTTGTCAATATAAAACCCAGAAATTCCACCTGACTTACATGAAATGCGCATTTCTCTGATTTCACACATAATTGATATTCTTGTAACCTTTTCAACACTGCTGTTACATGTTTTACATGTTGTTCTGGGGAATCTGAATAAATCAATATATCATCAATGTACACAATTACAAAGAGATCAATAAACTCATGCAATACTTCTTGCATAAAAAACTCAAAAGCAGCAGGGGCATTACACAAACCAAACGGCATGACAAGATACTCAAATAATCCAAACTTTGTTCTGAATGCCGTCTTCCACTCATCTCCCTCCTTCACCCGTATCAAATGATAGGCTCCCCTTAAATCCAATTTGGTATAAATCTTTGCATTCTTTACTTGGTCCAATAGAACCGAAATCAAAGGTAAAGGGAATCGATTCTTGATGGTCACCTTGTTTAATGCCCGATAGTCTATGCATGTGCGTAGCGTCCCTTCCTTTTTAGGGACAAAAAATAATGGAGAAGAAACTGGAGAAGTAGAGTGCCTAATAAATCCTTTAGACAACATTTCATCAAGATACTCTCGTAAGTGTTCATTTTCCTTCTCTGTAAGGGCATATATTCTACTACAAGGTAATTTCGCCCCTTCTTCTAGTTCAATAACACAATCATAGGTCCTATGAGGAGGCAACTGCTCCGCCACTCTTTTGTCAAACACTTTTGCAAATTCCATGTACTGTGAGGGAATTCCTTTTTCCACTGCTCCCACCACTTGGGGCCCTACTACCTTCTCAATTAACAATGCTGTGGGGCCTGTTTCAAGCAGCATGTGTTCTTGACACCGTTGTTCATCAAACCTTACTGTCCGTAGTACCCAATCAATTTGCGGGTTATGTAATCTTAACCATGGCATTCCCAGAATCAACCCAAATTGCGGGGCTGCTATAAGGTCAAAGGTAATTAGTTCTTGATGACCTCCTTCACAAATCATTTCCAATTCCTCAGTCTGTTGTCGTATGGGA
Source organism: Ambystoma mexicanum (assembly GCF_040938575.1). Taxonomy (NCBI): domain Eukaryota; kingdom Metazoa; phylum Chordata; class Amphibia; order Caudata; family Ambystomatidae; genus Ambystoma; species Ambystoma mexicanum. The sequence continues at coordinate 206,117,285 of NC_090934.1, forward strand.
CCTGATATTAATGTTGAACCATCTACCGACTGGACTCCTTCTACCTGCTGCTTGTCAACTACAGGTAACCCTAACTGAGTAGCCAGTGATATGTCTACAAAGTTACCTGTGGCCCCTGAGTCCACCATCGCCCTAACCTCCTGTTTCGTCAAAGCAAAACATAATGTAACAAGAATGTAAAAATGGGAAGTTGTCCCACCCACCGTGTTTGCAATCCACCTGGGGAATCTTACTTCTAATGGGCCTGACACCTGTGTTCCCCTCAAGGCCGGCCCAATTCTTTTCCCGCCTCCTTTGAACTCTTTTCACCACTCTTCTGAGGAGTATTGGGACATGTTCGTATAAAATGCCCTGCTTGCCCACAATACAAACGCAGCTTATTGGACCTACGTTGTTCCTTTTCTGCCGCCGATAATGGCCCTCTGACACTTCCAATCTGCATTGGTTCTGCTTCACTTGCCCTTCCTCCTCTACTTCTGTCTAGTCGTACAAAAGGTGCTACTTCCGGTCTCTTTTTATCACCTTTCCTTTCATTCATGCGATGATCCAACCTCAGCGCTAAATCTATCATAGCAGTACATGTGCTCGGTTGTGGCTCCACTTGTGCAATGGCATCTTTTAATTCCTCCCGTAATCCTTGGTAAAACAATACTGTTTGTTTGGCTGTTGGCCAGTCTGTCTCTATGACTAGCCTGTTAAACTGAGTTACATACGTTACTAGGTCCCGCACGCCTTGTTTTAATCCCAACAATTCCTTATCCTGAGCTAGAGATACCTCTCGGCGATCGAATAGCCGGCCAAATTCCGTCAAAAACCCATCCCAGTTATATAATAGGGGATCATCCTTTTGTACCAAGGGCATTGCCCATGCTGCAGCATCCCCGGTTAAATAGGAAATGACAAAAGCCGTTCTAGCTTGAATAGTCTCGAAGGCCGTAGGTTTACACAGGAAATGTAATCTACACTGTGTAAGGAACATCATGTACTTTCTGGGATCCCCCGAAAAACGCTCGGGGGCTGCCAAGGGGACACTACTGGGAGGGTGGACAATTACCGTGGAATTCTGACTAGAAGAGGCAACTCCCATTGCACCTACCCCCTCCAAAGGAGTTCTCTGAGCAACCAAACTTTGAACTTGAGTCTTCAAATTATCAGCTTCTTGTCTTGTCTGAGCTAATTCTAACTGCATATCTTGTAGGGCCTTTAGCACATCGGCCAAAGGCGGAGGAGTCGCTTCCATTTGGCTTGGGTGGTTTGAGTATCCCAATATGGGGGTGGCTTATTATGTCACAATACACAATAATAGGAGGAGAGGTCGACACTCTCCCCCGAACCACAGAAGCCGAATGAAGTCGACCCTCCCACCGTGGTTGGCACAGGTACCTGATATATATATATATATATATATATATATATATATAGACAGGACACCACGTGGCAGCCAGTGGGGGGAAGAGGGTTAGGGAGAGGTTGTGGACAGGGTGAGGGGTTTTAGGAACACCGGATAGAGGGTATAGGAAAACCTAGTTTGGATAGGACTGGGGGAAGTACAGGGAAAAAGCCTACACTTAGTAATACTTATAACATCATACTCTGCAATACTCTGATTACTTGATTTCATATGTGGTATTACTGCCTGTTACCTGATAACCCATACCTTGAGAACATCTTAATACATGTATCTCACACACTGCATGTCATTGACATGAAACAACAAAGCATGATTAGCAGATGAAACATACGATGGGAATACTCCCAAGATGAAGACATGACACATGGCCCCTTGGGCTGGTATATGCAACACTTATAGCAACTAACAAGTACAACAAGCACAACAATAATTAAACGTGTAGAACATAAAGATTTGTCGAATGCTTCCTTGCAGCAGAACAGAAAAATGTGCACAGTCTCTCAACGCCGAGTACTTCTATGAGCATGCTCGTAATCACATGTGCATTTCATTAATGACCAATAAACCCTTTCCGCACTTACCTTGTGTCCGGGAAGCTCCTGAGCCTTCCCGGACGTTGAATGCTGTCGCCCGTAGCAGCCGTGAAGATCACTCCTCTCCCCGCTGCAAAGTGCTCACGCCCGCCGCCTCCGTGTTCCTGCCAATTTCATAGCGGGCGGCTCCTGACTTCTCCGAATGCTGCTCCGACCGACGCAGCTTCGACCTCCAAACAAAATAAGCCACACCTGCCGCGCGGCGTGGGCCGCTCATAAACCGTTAGCAATCATGATCAGCTGGCCCCACGCGCGCACGGCAGTAAACTACCCAGCCTCCCAAGTACTGCTGGGAATTGTAGTTTTGTTGGACTTTTCAGTGTTTTAGCCCTCTGAGCCCAGTGTACACATGCTTGCCCTTATTCCTGACACCCTTGGAGGCACCCTGCTTTCCTCCGGAGCTCCGAAAGGACGCCCTTCGTTGCTGGAGAACTCCTAGGGCCTTAGCTGTGTCTGCCTTGATGGCTTGGAGGGACTCATCCACTGTTTTCCCAAACAGGTTGTTCCCGTCGAACGGCATGTCCAAAACCTTGGCTTGTACGTCCTGGCGGAAATCCGTCGCCTTGAGCCACCCTCGTCGTCTAAGGCAAACGCTGTTGCCTAGCTGGCGGAAACCAGTGTCGGCAATGTCCGTTGCCACCATTATGGCGTAGTCCGACGCCACCTCACCTTCCTGCAGGGTCTCCAGGACCTCAGCTCTCTTGTCGTCTGGTAGGAAGTCCAACAGGGGGGCGATCTTGTACCATAACGCCCTGTCGTAGCGGGCCACGATCGCGAGGGCGTTGGCCGCTTTAATCGTTGTTGCTGCCGACTAGATAACTTGTCGTCCCATTGCATCCAGCTTCTTTCCTTTGCCGTCCGGCGGGGATGTTGACGTTGAGGCCGATTGCCCCCCCGCTTTCTTCTTGGCCGCTGCTGAGACGACCGAGTCAGGGGTCGGTTGCGCCCTAAGGCACAAAGGGGCCGCGTCGGGGACCCGGTACTTCTTCTCGTACCGATCCCTCTTGGCAGGCGTCGTAGACTGGTTCTTGAGAAGGGTGAGACCCTCGTCCCAGATGTCATCCAACAGAGGCACGGCGAGGACGGTCTTCCTCTTGGCCTTGCGCCGTTGGTAAAGGAAACCTTCCTTCTTCTCTTCATGACAGAGCTGAAAAAGCTCAGATGCCCTGGCGATCATAGCGTGGAAAGAACCAATCTCCTCGGGCGGGGAGGCCCGGGCTGGAGGCGATGGGAGCTCTGTCCCGTCATCACCGCCATCGTCATCAGTATCCGTCGTGGCCGTGTCCGTTCTCGTGTCATCCCCAGGTACGGGGGACGTAGGCAAAGGCTGAGCAGGCTGCGAGGGCTGAAAATGCGGGGCTGGATGGGTCCGTCTTCTCTTGTTTGGGGGACTTACCGACGGGCCTGGCTCTGGCTCCTCCGTCGGGCCTGGTTCCGGCTCCTCCGTCGGTGGTAGGGGCAATCTTGTCCTTATCTCCGAACATAAGGATTGTATTGCCAACAAAATGGCTGCCGAGTTGTCCTGCGGCTCCGGATGCGACGGGGGCAACGGTTGACTAGGAACCTCGCCGGCGCTGCCGTTGCTCTCGTCGTCCTTCGTCGGGATCCCTCCCGTGGAACCTTCACCTTGGGGGGAGGGTCACCGCCTCGGTCCCCCTCGGCTGGATCCTTCGAGACCGACCGGGGCCGCTCCAGAATCTTTGCCGGGTTCTCGGCTTTCCTCTTCCCTGAGCCAGAGCGTTGGCTCGTGGTTGATGGTGCTGGAGAGGATGCGCCCTGCCTGGCAGCCGATGAGCCCGACCGTTCGGCGCTCCCGGTGCCCACGGACTCGCGGTGCTTTGCCTTCTGTTGGGCCCCTGTCGTGGGGCACCCTCACAGGATTTAGCAGACCGCTCAGACTTCTTCTTCTCACCTGACGGGCTCTTTCCTTCCAGCCAGTTGGAGAGACGAAGATGTAGATCCTTGATGGTCCGTTCCGACATGTTCCCGCAAAACGGAGTCCTTGTCCACGTGCGTTTTGTCCTTATGAAGGCAGTAGAGGCACTTCGAATGTTCGTCCTCTTTTCAACACATTCTGCAGCTGGCATCCAGGGCAAACCCTGAACAGCTTTCCAGGGGTCGAGCTTCCTTTCTCCTGGGCCATGTCCGGGGTAGGCCACAAACTTCTGGACTCCTCCAAGAAGCGTAACTCGACGAAAACTTCACCCTTGAGGGGCGTAGAAAAATCCGAAACGGGTCCCCGTCGTCCGGATGTAAACACGGTGGAGCTTGAGGCTCTATTTGACCGAAAAATGAGAAAATCTCTTTGAAAAGCGAGAAAAACGCAGCAAAAAGCTCGAGAGCTAAACACAAGGACTCCCAACACTTGAGCGTGCGGTAAAAATCTGAAGATGGCTGCCAGGGGAGGGGCTTAGGGAGAGGACAGTCATTGGCTGTGGGCAGTATGACCCAGAGATCAGTGATTGGTTACTACTAAGAAAGACGGATCAGAAATGAAACTGATACTGATTTTTTCTTTACCGAGGATTCCCGGCCTGACGACGGGGAATATTCATGAGCATGTGAATCCATGCCAGGCCCCATGCTGGAGAACAAACTTTCCCTCCCTAGTTTAACTGATAGAAACCTATGTCTACAAACACAGGACCATGTGGAACAACACCAGCTACTGGACCAGGCACAAGTCGTCTTCAGACCTACACAGGGGACAGAAACAGCACTTCTGTCCATCTAGGATGACCTAAAGACCAATGCGGATTCTGACACAAGCTCAGCACTGATACTACTCGACCTCTCTGCAAAGTTTGGTGCAGCTATGACATCCTCATCAAGAGACTGGAAGAAATAGAAATCACTGACACAGCCCTGCTCTGGATTAAATCATTCCTAACTGATATAACCGAAACTATCTGGATAAAACCATTCAAATCTGCCCCATGAGACAACTATGGTGTACCACAAGGATCCTCCATATCCCTACCCCTCTTCAACATCTACCTGACTCTATTAATCAACCTCATCAAGAGGCACAGCCTTGCATGCTACAACTACGCAGATGAGACGCACACCATCTATAAAAATGTAAGATGCTCAAGAGGAGAACCTAGCCGTAGAAGAGGAAGAAATGACCAACCAGGCAACCTCCAGACCCAAGGTAGTCCCCCTAGAATTAGAGGGAGCGGACCCTGCTCTAGTAACCAAGAAGTCATGGCAGGCGCACCCAGGATAATCTTAGAACCGACCCCATGTACATTTCCCTAGTCTGCACTAGGGTTTGGAGAAGACACACTGATAACTCACCCCGAGGAGGCTGGGGGATCCTGCGTCTAGCAAACCAGGGAGGTGAAGGCAGGTATGCCCTATGATGATCTTAGGATGATCCCTATGTATACCCCTTATCCACACATGGGGGGTGTGGAGGAAGGATCACCAACTTGCCTTACAGACCACCAGACCGCATTCTGGGCCTAATAAGATCGTATTTTGTTCTCCCATGTTCCCCTCCCTTTGATTGGTCGTGCTCTGAAACACCTGTGTATGAGCACAATATAAATAAAATGTCGTATCATACCACTAAGGAGAGGGTTTGGAGGAGGAGGCCCAACGCTAACTTGCCCGTAGAAGGAGGGATCTCTGAGGTGATGGCAGGCACGCCCTTCAATAATCTAAGAACCATCCCTATGTACACCCAGAGTCCACACCTGGCTGGCTTCACCAACTTGCCCCATAGACCACTAGACAGTTAATGAGACATGCCGCAGCTATGCATAGACCCCGGAGGGTGACGCACCACGGAACAACTTGATACACAACACTGTCCGAAGCAAGGAGGTATGATTTGAATTACCCAGCCGCTAAAATGTCAACTCTCTGCATACTCCCAAACTCAAAACAAACCTATATCTTTCGCACAGCAATCCGCACGCAGTTCACTACAATGCAACAACAAAGCAAATTACACTTCAACTCGAACAACAGCACAGGATGGACTACCGACTCAGAAACCGCACCCATGCTCAGCGAACGGTGTTAACCAAAATGAAGCTGTCAACAGCACACTGGAACTCTCTACCATTTCCCGCTTTGCCCTGCTAACTCATCCTACCTTCTTGCCTTTCAGATCCGCCAGAGCACCAGGAGTGCACTCCAGTGATGATAGTGTGCAGTATACATGTCCTTTAACATAAAAATTGGATTCCTAGACAGGGCATCCACCACAACATTCTCTTTGCCCTGCACATGCTCTATTGTAAAGTAGAGCCCTTGTAACCAGGTGATCCATTTGGAGATGCACCTGGAGACTCCATCAAGACCTTTCTTGTTGAACATGGACACCAGGGATTTATGATCCGTGCAGATCAAAAACTGTCTCCCATACAAATACACTAGAAATTTCAAAACGGCCCAAACCTCCGCTTGGGCCTGTTCAATAACAGAAAATCGACTTTCTGCATCCTTGAGTTTCCGTGAAGCAAACGCAACCGCGTGTTCAGCTCTCCCATCTTCCTCTGAAAGCACTGCGCCCAAACTAAGCTCAGACGCTTCTGTATGAACAAAGGTCCTCAGCCCTTCCCATAACCCCTGTGGAACAGGAGCTTGAACGAATTGGTTCACTTGTACACATTCACCGTCATCGGATGAAGACCATTCAAATTCTCCTCAACGCTGCGGTCTTTCTTGACAGACATTTCACACATTTAGAGTAATATTCGATCAACCCCAAAAATGAGGCTACTTCAGCCTTATTTTGGGAGGAGCCATCTCAAATACGGCTTTAAAAGTGTTGGATGTTTGGCCATATCCCTTGATCAGCAAGACTGTAGCCTCAATAGTCCACTGAAGACTTAGAAAACTTGCACTTCTCCAGCATCAGTGTGAGCCCTGCATCAAACAGCTTTCCAAAAACGGCTCTCAACCTCAAATAATTCTCTCCCCTATCACTACCCCAAACCCACCAAGTACATTGTTCATCACCTTCTGAAAAATACTGGCTGCCAAAACCAACCCAAATGGCATCCTCACATACTTGAACATACCTGCATGGGTTATGAAAGTGAGTATATTGTGCAATTCAGGATGCATGCAAACTTGATCATACACAGACTTCAAATCCAAAAGGGAGTAAACCTTTGAGCCAGCCAAGTCAGCAATTAACTTATACATTTTTGGGTAATGGGAACCTCTCAGAGAAGTTAAGAATGTGGTTACTAAGATCAATACACAGTCTGATGGGCCCCTTACTCTTCCTCACCACTACTTTGGGGCTGACCGACTCTGAAGCATTCGTACGTTCAATCACTCCCTCTTTCAGCATTCTCCCTAGTTCCTCCTCACCCTTCTTCCTGAAGGACAAAGCAACTGAAGGTGGTTTGACTACTGAGGGCACTGCACCTCTTGAGTTTGATTTTATAAATGAATCCTTTAAGACAACCCACCTTATCCTCAAACACATCTGTGGCCCACTTTGCCACATCAAACTCACCCAACTCTTCAAGCTCCGAAACCTCATTACTCATACTGGGGTACACCTGCTCTGATTCATTTGGGTCGAGCTTAATACCCAAGCTGCCTGATGGCTCAATGATAACAAATTTCCACAGACATCAGTGATAAACACTTGACTGTGAGTGTTCCTCGCCTAGAAAGTTAAATTGGCTTACCAAATATAACAATGGTTTTCTGGTTCCATGTCATTTCATCACCTCCTTTTCATCCCCAGGCTTTTTAACGTGCACATTCCATCGAATGTGTGCATTGTGTATTTTTTATTTATTATTTTTTTTGGGGTGGGGGTACCCCCAAACCTCCTTCCCACACTTATTTTTGCCATTGCCCCCACCCAAACCCTTATCTGCCCTTTCCCACCCACCCCTAAAAAAAAAAAAATTGATGAGCACATTCGATGGGATGTGCACTTTGAAAAGCCTGGGGATGAAAAGGCAGGCGATGAAAGGACGTCGTACCGGTTTTCTCACCATAAGCATGAGCCTTAACACTAGCCTCCTTCAACACACAACAGGATAATTCATTCTCCTGGGATTGTCGACTTATCAGGCTATAATCTGCCCCACTGTCAACTAACATTTAAATTCCAACACTAGTCACTCCCACCATGGCTTTCGGCTTCTTAATTTTTACCTCACATATGGCACTGACCACTTGCACCACTTCCGAGCCACGATATGTGCCATCCTCATCCATATCCTCCCCAGCAACATTTGGCCAAATGCCCTATTTTGCCACCCAATCTGCACTCCACAAATATTGCAGTATACTCTGTTGCATGCTGTCAGATCTGTAACCGCGTTCTACAAGGGACGCTGTGCAGGGCCCTCTCTGCAAGAGGATGCAACTCCCTTAAACTTGTCCCGCCTTCTCAATGCTTCAGAGTCCTTGTCTTTTGCGAGACTCCTTTCGGTTAACCACTCTGGGGGCAACTTTGCCTCTGCGTATGACAATGAGCTCAGCGGCCTCTTCATCATTCTACTTGGACAGTTCCTTGATGCACAAGGTCATATGTTCAACCTGCTTTGCAATCTCTATAGCCCGATCCAAATATGGACCCTTCTCTCTCCAAAGTTATTCACAAACCTTACCATCCAAGCATTTGATCATTAATTGATCTCTTAAGTGCTCCTCCTGGCAACACAGACCAAAGTGATAATTGACAGCTATGCCCTTAAGAACTGTTACACACTCTTCAATGCTCTCACCCTTCTTTTGCTGCCGGGTAGCACACCGGTAGCGAGCAAGAATTGTATTCTCCTTCACTTGAAAAGGTCTGTCAAGTTTAGCCAACTGACTTCGAACACATTAAGATAACCCCATCATCAGGTGTGGGAAGTCTCTTCAGTACCTCCTGACAGCCATGGCTGAAGCAGTGATTAAGTACTGCCTCCTTCCTTTCAACTGAGTAATTTGGCCTGTACACCACTAACACAAATTTGAGGAAATCATCCTTTCAGTCCTTCCACCTGATCAAGGGCTCTCCACTTTGAGAAACTAAGAGTGCAGGACCAGGAATATTTGCCATGTTATAAAATGAAGTTCAATGTTCTACACAATGACCGCGCCAGACTCGTAGAGTCTGAAATCCACTGTGATAAGGCGAAATCACTAAATTTCTTTAAAAATACACAATACAACGGAATGGAGATGAGTAGCGTTGCCACTGTGCTACCATTTGTCCATCATTTACTTTGTTCAACTCCAATCCTGTAGCGATGTCAATGTTTATTACGGTTGCCTCAGCAACCATGATGGTGGTCACGGCTCCATACATTCGAGGATGCTTTGCACCTCCTCAGCTGGAGAATCGGATGAGCAGACGATGCTCAGTCAATGTTACGGCAGCTGCCATGGCAACCAAAATGGCACAGCTCTCTATATCCAAGGGTGCTTTCCTCTTGCCCCTCCTCTGCTGATGAATCGGCCGGACACACAATCCGACGGCATGCGTACGTAGATTCGCAGATTTCCTCAGCGTCCACCCTTGCGCAGTGTACCCCAGGCAGGCGTTGATGCTGTCAAGCTCCACACAGGAATAAGTGCCCCGCCGCTAGCAGCATCCATGGGTGGCACTTCTGTCACCTCGACAACCAAAGCAGTCCTCCAACATAGCCTGTTGGGCCGCTTACTTCACCACAGCCTTCTCCACTACGGGCGCCAGTGTTAGGAAAGATTTCATAATTGTATGTAATTTTCCCTCCATGTGGCAACCCCCAAACGTTTTGCTGCTGTTTTACACCCTGATCTAGACTTTGCCAGAGAAGCGCAGCCTTCCGCCGCACTCATCTGGGCTTTCGCTCAATTCTTATGGGGAAACTGACATGCCCTTAAGACAGTCAGTACAGGGAGACTTTGTTTCCCTTAGTCCTTTCCTCATGTTGCAGCTTTTGTGCAACATGAAACAAGAGTGCACCGTAACTTACATTACCGCGCTCTTGGGTCTCTAGTCATTCCAAAGGCCCTAGAAACTCTTGATGGACTTATGAACTGTGCAAGTGTGTCACGGACGGGACTGGTGGCAAGTATCGTTTCTCTTGTGTTTTGAACCCTTTTTTGCCATGTTATCCGCGCTTATCGCGTTTGGCACGAATAGGTGGCCTGGCTCCCAAAATGGCCATGCCACGAGGTTCTTTGTTCTGTCCGCTGACCGTCTTGCCCCTTCACCTTCCCCCAGGTCGAGCCGACCCGGGGCAGTCCTTATTTGGTCATGCACTTTCCTGCGAAACCCCAGCTTTTGCGGGCTTCTGCATGCCTCGTGTGTGCCTCCAGGATGTGGGCTGGGATGTCTGGTCCCAATACACAGCCTGGGTGCCAGAGTCTAGAGTGTCCTGAATGCCTGGGAGCACCGTGGTCCGTGATAGGTCCACGTATGGTGTGTGTGTGTTTGTGAGCAGATCTCCCATTGGGTCCCCTCCGTTTTGGCGCGAAGGGAACTTTGGATAAGAGGAGGCTGAAAACACCACTACCATGTCGATCTGAGTTCACACCGAACAAGGGATAAGGAGCCAAGTATCCTGCAACAAGAAGCTGAGTCAAGGAACCGCTGGAGGTTTGGCACCCTGAACTGCTGTCGTCCTGCGAGACCCCTCTGCATCTGATCGTCCTAGAAGGTCTGCGAAGGCGCTTCGACCCATTGGAATAGTGGGATCAACTATCCCCGACACCTTCATCAAACCCTGCAAGTAAGCCTCTTTGGAAGTGTCCCTGGGCCAACCAGTGGGCTGACCAGCTTACGCAGGACGCTTTGCTCTGTCACCGCCGCCGTTTCGGGGAAGCCCTTGAAACTTGGTTTACTGCTTGCTCTGCGTCCACGGCACCCTCACACCGAATTTTGTAAACTTGGCATTCCCAGGTCTGAAGTGAGACGAGTGCACCCGGACCAGAGTAAACGCGGTTGCCATGTTGCCCTGCTGTGGTAACAACCTGTGCACGTCCGCTGCATTTGGGACACCCTCGACCCTGCATCCTGCTACGCAGAATCTACACGGTGTCAAGACATCCTGATCATCGCAGCTGAACCTGCCAGCAATGTGAACTGAACTGGAGAAGTCTGGGTCTGCCTGCGTTGGGGACCGGTGAGTAGTCCATACCCCAACCGGTGGCCCCTCGCGCAGGAGCCCGTTTCTTTTCTACCGCTGTTGCGAAATAGCGACTCTATCCCGCACTCTCACCCTGCCTCTGCCCACAAGTGGAGGCCTTGCTTGAGTAGTGGGGACTTGTTCTGCATCACTTCATTCACCTTCCTAAACTGCCTGGTATTCTTGAAGAGGATCTCGTTTGTCCATTGGCACCAACGCGTGCAGGTACTTTTGAGCATAAGGCTCCTCTCTTCGTAGGGCTCGGACTTCCTCCTAGTTAGGTGTATTTCAGATGTCGAACTGGGTCTAATAATTACTTGCGCTGCCTGTTTTCCTCCCCATCTAGGTGGTTTACATATTACGTGCTCCTAACTCCTTAGACCCCCTCGGTCTTGTATATATATTGTATTGATTGTGATGTGTTGGTTTACTTTAGTATTATTGTGATTCTTTGCTATGGTCGATGTTACAAAAGCCTTGTAATGTATCTATATTTTTAATATAACACCTGTCTGGAGTAATTTGTAAGTGTCCTTGCTTTGTGTGCTCATTGAAGTCTTTCCGTCACCCTCGCCCCTCTTGAGACTTAGTCTTGACCGCCGCCATCGCTACCCTGATTGGTCTGGCTTGTCCAGAGGTTACCCTGTTCCAAGAAAATAGGCTGGCCTTCTGAACCTCTGCCCCTCCAGGTCCGAATTCAGAAATCCATCTTAACAGCCGGCACTCGTAAAATGCAGGTTTATTCTTACTGATGGAGAAATGCGTTTTTGACTGCGGTCACATAAAATGCCAGGCTCCAACTGACATTTTTATATCTCCCCTGCATTCTTACCTACAACCAACAACATTCCCAGATGGATTGTAACAGCAGCATTCCAGGTTGCTGAAGGTTCTACAATTCTGCAGCTAAACCATACATAACGGAGAGCAGCCCAGGTATGGGGAAACATTTGTGGAGCTGTTAGTATGCATGTGCATTTTGCCCAGTGCTTAAGATATGAGGGGTGGCCAAGTCCCTGCCAGCCGCCATGTCTATCTGGCATTTGGATGGGTGGTGAAAGTGTTCTAGAGGGGGTGAGCGGGATCGAAGTTGAGTGCATCTACGTATCGTGTTTTTATTTATTTTTATCGTTGACGGTAGCTGCTTTCTTATGGCAGAGATGTTGTAGGGAATGTCTTCAAGTGGTGTATGATAGCAGATGCATGCGGGTTAGCAGTCGTACCTTCGGCTGGTTTCCCTATGCAAGCAGATAAGAGGTTAAATGCATGGTCTACATTCTAAGCAGTGATCAAGAATTAGTATGAAGTTAATGTTGAAAGTATTTGTACAGCGCACTGTCACAAACGGAATTGGTCCCTAGATGCTCTGGCCGATCTGTAAACTAGAAGGTGGGGTGGGTTATTAGGGTGAAGAGGGAGTAGGAAAGATAACGATGTGGTGTGCTGGCGGCAGCCTCAGTTCGTTTTTCACCTTGCGCTGAGCTTTGGTGTGAATATTGGATCGATGCAAGACCTTGTGTGCTGTTGGTGGGGTTTATGTGTTGTTTGTTTGCTGTTGCGGTGTGGTGATGCGGGTGTGGTTTACTAAGCGAGAAGATGGTTGTTATGTTATGTTAAAGGTACTTATATAGCGCACAGTCACCAACGCAATTGGTCCCCAGGCGCTCTGGTGGATCTATAAACGAGAAGGTGGGAAGGGTTAGTAGGTGAAGAGGGAGTAGGTTAGTGAGACAGGTGGTATACTGTTGGCAGCTTCAACTCGGTGGACGCTGGGTGCTGAGCTTTTGTGCACGTATCGGATCGGTTTCAATCCACGTGTGCTGTTGGTGCAGCTTATGTGTTGCGGTGTGGTGAAGTGTGTGCAGCTTGTTGTGCGAGAGATGGTTGTGAGTTTTTCAGTGATATAAGTATGCAGAGGGTTTGAGTTTATATTGGTTAGTGGGTTATGACATTTAACATGCTGACCTACATAGCTCTGTCTAAGTGTGGCAGATTCTAACATTCACAATCCAATCTAGATAGGGCGCGGGGTAATGTTCTCAAATTCTACGTTGCAGATGCTAACATTCACAATCCTATCTAGATGCGGCGCAGGCTAATGTTCTGGAACTCCAAGTGTGGCACACGCTATTATTCAAGTTCCATCTAAGTGTGGCACATGCTAACATTCACAATCCCATCCAGATACGGTGCAGGATAATGTTCTCAAGTTCTAAATGTGGCACATGCTAACATTTACAATCCCATCCAGATACGGTGCAGGATAATGTTCTCAAGTTCTAAATGTGGCACATGCTAACATTCACAATCCTATCTAGATGCGGCGCGGGCTAATGTTCTCAAATTCTACGTTGCAGATGCTAACATTCACAATCCTATCTAGATGCGGCGCGGGCTAATGTTCTCAAATTCTACGTTGCAGATGCTGACATTCACAATCCTATCTAGATGCGGCGCAGGCTAATGTTCTTGAACTCCCAAGTGTGGCACACGCTATTATTCAAGTTCCATCTAAGTGTGGCACATGCTAACATTCACAATCCCATCCAGATACGGTGCAGGATAATGTTCGCACTTTCCTCCAGCTGTGACACTTGTTAACATTGATTAATATGTTAGGATGCAGTGCAAGGTGACATTTTCAGTATAGGTTTGGGCTGGTCGTCACAAACCTTTCTATGCATGGCCTAAGTCTATGGCAGTCAATGTTATGGAAATGTAAGGTAGAGTGGCGGGAGCTCTTTGGTGTAGAGTAATTGCTCTACACCCCACCCATGCCACACTTGCAGTTTTTGTTGGTGTCTGGTAGCTGCTGGGTTCTCTGGCTTCCCCTGCTGACACCTGCAGACACTTTCTGGAGCTGCCGATGTAGGAGCTGCCCTTTGCTTGGGGGCCCTTAGCCGCAGGGGCTGCTGGGCAGAGGGCTGCCCTGGGAGGGTCATTTATGACCAGGTGTGCCAGCCAATGAGAGGTGGTGGGAGACAGAAAGAGCCGGAACCAGGAAGGAGATGCCGTTTAAGATGCAGGTACAGTGGCCCAGGGGGTGGGGATCCAGGCGTGATGAGGAAGCGGGCAGGGGAGAGCAGGGAAAGCGCATGCAGCGCAATGAAGGTGTTTCAAACCCAAACAAATTCGGGAAGCATGGCTACAGGGGTCAGGGGCCAGCCAGCACTCGCCATGGTCTCCTCAGATGGGGAATGGCGTTGTGTGCATGCCTGAGACCAGGTCTATGGCCTGCCGGATGGTGGAGGCGCTACAGACAATCAGGTCGTCTGGGAGGCGGGATTGGAGGTGGGGTCCAGGCGGGATGAGGAAGCGGGCAGGGGAGAGCAGGGAAAGCACATGCAGCGCAATGGTAGTGTTTTCAAACCCAAACGAATTCGGGAAGCATGGCTACGGGTGTCAGGGGCCAGCCAGAACTCACCATGGTCTCCTCAGATGGGGATTTTCATGTGAGTTTCTAAGTATGCAGAGATTTGAGCATAGGGTTAGTGGGTTATATATCTTTGTCCTTTTAAATCTTGTTGCATGTGTCCGGTTGTCCTATCGGTAGGCAAAATGTCCACTTTTCTTTTCTGCCCATCTTAATTGTTATGGGTGATGTGATGTGACACGTTCCCAGCTGTGTTTTGAACTTAGTGTGATAGGAAGGGGCGTCTCTTGTCCCCCACTCTGGTATTGGTGCTGTAAATTAGCAGTCGCCCACTCCCTTGTTACCTATTTCCGTTGGTGGTCCATTGTTGCCTGTATGTGATGTGCAGGCCAATGTGGTGTTTATTTATTTACAATGCGCGCCAGACCCGAGCGTATCGGGGCGCAGGTAAATTAATTTTTCAGCTTGTGGTTACATAGTTGCATAGTTACACAAAAAACAGTCAGGATACACTAGTACTATAAATATATACAACAAGATGTATACATATAGCATGGTTGGAAGACAGAGAAGCGTTCAGCATGACATAAGCATATTAGTATCTATTTACAATGCAGGTGAGAGGGGAATCGTAGGATGGTCGCTGGTGTAGATTAGTGGTCATTTTCTTTGAACCAGTTAATGATATGTCTGAAGTTGGAGCAAGTTTGGTCTGCCCTCAAAAAAGGGGGTAGGGAGTTCCAGAGCAGAGCAGGTTGGTTTGTCAATATATCATTAGAAGGCGAGATTGCAGTTAATAACTAACCAGAGTTTCATAGAGCTCGAAATGTGCACTCGCAACTAGCTAGTTATAATCGACTTGTGGAGAGTAAGAACCGGTATGCTGTGTGCATGTTTAGAAAGGAGATGGGGGAGTTCATGGTCGGATAGTAGCTTGCAACTTAAAACATGTGCCTCTGGACCCAAATAATTTTGTAATATAGGGTCAACCAAGGTGAAAATTCTTTAAGGTGCATGTCATTCTGCGACCCTTGGGTGGCCTCCTTTTCAGATGGATGGCCTAATAGGGCAAATTCTGTTTTTGCGGGACCTAGTTTCAGGTCAGTGCTTGGTATATAAGCTTGGAAGAAGGCATGGTATCGATTGACAAATTTACTTCAAATGTTTTGAAGGAACTACAACAATTCCCCCCCCCCCCCAACAATATCCCCCCTCCCGCGAAAAAAATCAACCAGATGCTCCAACAAATTAAGACCAAAAATGGATCACACCCACACATAAATAAATGGACAATTATCTGCTAACCATTGCAATTTGATATCCGTCTTTTCTTCACCTTCAAAACCAAATCATTGCTCAAAGTATGAACGGTAGCATCAACCACTTTTAAGACTTTTGCCATGCCAAGAGCCAAGAACCTTTTCCATTACTTTAGTGGGATACCTGCAGCTCATGAAGACGTGGTTTGCCCACACCATAGAGTAGGCTAACCGCTGATCCAGACGTAGGCTTTGGGGAGCAATGGTGCCCACGGTGTTGCGCAGAAGGAACTGCCGCCTGTACAACCATTGCTTCTCTGACTCCAAGTCGCTGCAGGCAGCCTCCACCCAGTTGACTTCGGCTTCTTCTTCTCCTCCTGCAGTGTCCATATACTGAACTCTGTAGTTACGGGTGCGAGTACGCCTGAAGAAGTGCTGAGAGGAGCGGCCTGGGCTTGCAGGCGCCCCTTATTGATATTTATCGTTCTTGCCTTTCCATCCTGATCTATCTGTATTCATTCTAAGGTATCGTCTTATCAAATATATCTCTGAAATTGGTAAGTTGCTATGCCGTAGTTTGTTCTTCCTTCAGTTCTGTTTATGGGTGATAGCTTGGGAGGATCGGTTTCTTCACTCAGCATTGGTTCAGCTGTGTATATGCCCTGCAGGCGTTCTTTAGTTATGGGTTGAAACCCAGGATTTGAGGAGTTTCCTGAATAGTAGGTGGTTTCTTGTGTTATGTATGTTCTTCGGTAGCTTGTTCCAACATTTTGGGGTGAGGTGAGAAAAAGAAGATCCTCCGAATTTTCTTTTGTTGTAGGGTTTTGGTTCCACGGATGTTGCTGCTCGATCTGAGCGTCCTTGTTGGGCGATGTAGGTTTAATTTGTCTCTTAGGAGCTCTGCGCCTTCGTCGTGGATTACTCAGTGCGTAATGCACTTTGATTTGAACTTGATTCGCTGTTTTATTGGTAGCCAGTGTAGTGTTTTCAACGCTGGTGTGATGCGTTCTCTTTGGGGTAATTTGGGGAGCAGTCTGACCGCCGCATTTTGTATGCTTTGTAGTTTCTTTAAAAGCCGGTCAGGCATGCCCAGCTATTGGCGTAGTCTACTCTGGACATGACGAGAGCGATGACGGTGAGGCTTTTGTTGGCGAATGGTAGGATCCTTTTTACTGTTCGCAGGAGAAAGAAGCATTTCTTGATTAAAGCGTTTACTTATGGCTCTAGAGTAAGTTTGTTGTCCATCAGGACTCTCGGGTTCCATTTTTTGTAATGATCATTATTTCTGTTTTGCCTGGGTTGAGTTTGAGGTATTCGAGTTCATCCAGTTGTATATTGCTCTAAGGCAGTTCTCTAATGTTGTGTTTTTCTTCTTGAGTGTCTTGTATTTTGTAGTCTATTTGTGTATTGTTAGCGTAGTTGTAGCAGGTGAGGCTGTGTATTTTGATGATCTTGATTAGTTGAGACGGGTAGATGTTGAATAATAATGGGGAGAAGGATCCGCGCTGAGCCACACCACGCTGGCGGCGCTGGGCCCGAGGACCCCCATGGTCCCCTCCACGCAAGTGCCAGCTTGTCACAGCTGAACAGATCCTTAGCAGCGAGGCACCAGAGTCGAACACTCTTCCACCCCCGGAATCTTTTCCTGTTTTTTTTTTTTGGGTATACCCATACCCGCCCGTAGGGCACCAGGCGACCAATGCACGGTCTAATGGAGCAGAAACGGGATAGTCATGACGGGGGATACCTCGCTCGACTTGTTATTAGTTTGAGTTGTTTAAAGTTACGGGGGGGAGGGAATATGGGAGTTGGCACGAAGGTTAGGTGCCGGGGAAGGGAAACCACTAGACCACTGACGTCCAGAATACATAACCCGAGGACCACTCAGCCCCTAAGCCAAGCGACACCCAAGCCACCGAGTGGGGGAACAAGAGGCAGTTGCTTCACAGTTATGTACCCTTATCTAAGAGCGCTTAGACCACTGACATCCCCTACATGCTTCTTGCCGCTGACACGGCCCCTACCTGCACCCCCAAACAGACGCTATACCCCCTATTACCCATGGCTGCCACGATAAAAATCATCACGTGGAACGTCAGGGGCATGAATAGCTATGTGAAACAACGTCGCGTCCACGCATACTTGAAAAGGTGCAAAGCCGGGATTGCCATGCTTCAGGAAACCCATCTCTCTGCTGATAAACTTAAAGCATTGGCCAAAACTTGGCGAGGAACCTTGATAGGATCCTCCTACTCCTCCTATGCAAGGGGAGTCTTGATATGGGTTGACCCAACCACCCCCTTCAGACTAATAAGCACAAAGACTGATGATGAAGGTAGGATGGCACTAGCGTATGGCACCATCGAAGGCAGAGAGGTATGCCTAATTAGCACCTATGCACCCAACCACGACGCTACCGCTTTCTTCCACTCCCTATACCCAAGGCTCAGCCCCTACAGGGACGGCGTCATGATTTGGGGAGGTGACCACAATTGCACCCTAGACCCTCTAAAAGATAGATCTGATGATAAACATACCCGCCCATCCCCCCCGGCCAAGATTCTGTCCAAACTGACTAACCAGCTGTTACTCCGAGACTTGTGGAGAGAACTGCACCCTGATCAGCGAGTTTTTTCCTTTTACTCCCCTCCCCATGCTGTCCACACGAGGCTGGACTACTTGTTTGTAAGCCAAGAACAGCAAGCTATGTTTAGCGACGCCCTCTACCTGCCCAGGGTCCTGTCTGACCATTCCCCGCTGCTGGCCACCTGGGAAGTGTTCCCGCCTAGACCCCCGATCCCCACTTGGAGGCTTAGAGCCGAAGCCCTCCATGACGCGACCCTTCGGGAACACGTAAGCGACTACACCGAGGAGTACTGGGAACGAAATTTGAATAGCGTCAGATACATGGGCACTGCATGGGAGGCATACAAGGTAGTCATAAGAGGGGAGATGATTGCGTCCATAGGAGGGGCCCGTAGATCCATCACATCCTCCCTGGAACGCTCGGAAGCGGAGCTGGGTGAATTGGAAAACAGGGCTGATTTAACCCCTGAACTCCTACAAAAAATAACCGACCTGAAGCAAACCTGTTTAACACACTGGGAATCCCTGGGTAAATTGAGTTATACTAAACACATTGAAAGAACCCACGCCCTAGGAGACAAACCCGGGAAACTCCTGGCTTGGTTGTATAAAAGTGAGACCCCCCGAGCTCCCATTTGCCAAATTCTTAAGCCGGATGGCACCACGGCACATACCCAAATTGAAATCAACTCAGTTTTTTCAGATTTCTATCATAATCTTTACTCCGAGACCCCGCCCGAGGCTGATACCAGCATTGAAGACATCTTAGACATCATTGAGCTGCCTAAATTGGACTCACAGATGGCCGAAACACTAGACGAGCCCATCACTCCCGACGAAGTAAAAGCAATCATTAGATCCCTCCCCTCTGGAAAAGCCCCTGGTACTGATGGCCTCCCCGGTGAGTTTTACAAAACTTACGAGGAAACTCTGGCTCCTCTGCTGACCCAAGTGTATAACGAAGCTTATGAGCGCGGCACCCTCCCCGACACCATGAGGGAAGCCGTTATCATCCCCCTTCTCAAGCCTGGCAAGGAAGGTACGGACTGCGGCTCCTATAGGCCCCTCTCCATGTTAAACGTTGACGGTAAAATCCTCACCTCTCTCCTAGCGAACAGATTGCGTAGGGTAATACCACACTTAATCCACCAGGACCAAACGGGCTATGTGCCCGGGCGCTCCATAACCGAGAACCTGCGGAGATTGCACCACGTTATATACAGCACGGAACTGAGGCCCCAGAAATACGCGGTCGCGTCATTAGACGCCACCAAAGCTTTCGATTCTGTGCGCTGGGAGTGGCTATATGCCACCATGATAAAAATGGGAATAGGACCTGTTTTCTTAAAATGGACTAAATTGATTTACACCAACCCATCTGCCAGGGTGCGGACCAACAAGACATACTCTGACTCGTGGTCTCTCCACAGGGGCACTCGCCAGGGATGTCCTCTCTCCCCGATGCTTTATATCATCGCCAGTGAACCCGTGGCCGCATACCTCAGACAGGAGTATGGCGATGGGGGCATTGAGATCGACGGGATAACTCATCTGGTCTCCATGTATGCTGACGATACCCTGCTATACTTACACAACCCCGAACACCTCTTGCCCTACATTCTTGAAACCCTAGAATGCTTCCAAATTCACACAGGAATCCGTATTAACAAAAGCAAGTCCTGCCTCTACCCGCTTGCTGCACTATACAGAGAAAACTTCAGATCCCTGCCCTCCTTAGATCTGCAATGGCAGTCGACCTCCTTCAAATACCTTGGAATCACTATACACCGTAACCCCCACACAGAACACATCCTCAACACAGTCAGAGC
Source organism: Ambystoma mexicanum (assembly GCF_040938575.1). Taxonomy (NCBI): domain Eukaryota; kingdom Metazoa; phylum Chordata; class Amphibia; order Caudata; family Ambystomatidae; genus Ambystoma; species Ambystoma mexicanum. The sequence goes on from NC_090934.1 coordinate 206,137,422, forward strand.
TAAAGATGCCCTAGCAAATTCCATGGACTTTTGGGGGAAGCTTCCGCTTTCCGTGGCCGGGAGAGCAGGTCTCCTCAAAATGGTAGCACTTCCACGCCTATTACACAACTTCACCAACGTGCCCTTCAACATCCCCCCTTCCTTCTTTAGAGACATCAATAAACTATGCAGGCAGTTCCTCTGGCAGGGGGGCAGGCACAGGGTAGCACTGGAAACACTTCAAAGACCCTACGAAAGAGGGGGTCTGAAAGTCCCCAATTTCGAACTATACTACCTTGCAAGCCAGCTAAGACATGTGATGCGATGGATGGCCGATGAGATCACCACAGATACCAGACTTCTCCAACCAGCTCTGACAGGCTTCCTACTCAGGGACCTACTCTGGGTCAAGGAGGACGCCCTAAGGCAGCACCCTTATCTGGTACAGCTCGGAACTCGGCTCTGGAGAAGGGCTTGCAGAACGTTGGGGTCCCCTGATCCGTACTCCCCACAGATCCCCATAGCAGCAGTCATGACCCATCGCCCGTGGGGGCAACTGGAAACGCGAGCACAGTGGGAGCCCTGCGGGGTGGCCACCCTCGGAGACCTGGTTCAGGATCGGGTAATCCTAACGTTCTCCGACCTGAGCGAGTCCTCGGAGCTACCTACAGGACAATTTCTGCTCCACAGAGCAGTGATCCAGGCCATGAAAGACAGATGGCCGGTGGCGACCATTCTTGCAGCGGAAGACGAGATTATTGAGACTATGTTGAACACCGCCGAGGGGGGCCACGAGACCTCACGGCTCTACGAAGCCTTAATGTTAGGCACGACCAGGAATGAGCTCAGGAGCAGAGGGAAGTGGGAGCACGAACTGGGCCGGGAATTTGACGACAAGGAATGGGAAGGAGTAACCCTCTATCACAAGAAAATCTCCAGAAACGCCCGTCTGCAACTTATCCAACTATACATTACCAACAGGGCTTACCTAACTCCGGAAACTATATCGTCTTTCAAGGGCGCAGCCATCCAGCTATGCCCTAAATGCAATGAGCCGAAGGCGGGAATGACTCACATGTTCTGGGGTTGCCCAGCGATACGCTCCTTTTGGATGCAGGTGCGGGGAAGGGTGGCAAAAGCAGACATTGAACTGGACGTACATAGCCCTGTGGCCTGCATCCTGGGCAGGTGCAGCCGTGATCGCAAAAACAAACCCCTAAATAGACTCAAAGACTTAATTTATATCACGGCTAAAAGACGCATAGCCATGTGTTGGAAGAGCCCCAAAGGCCCGATTGAAGCACAATGGTGGAACGACCTCACTAAGTGGTTGGCAGCCGAGACCGGAGCGTGGGAAACCGCTATCCACGAACAGAGGCTGGACTCCAGTGAGGAATTACATCGCTGGGTGTCGCTGACCGTGCCATTACTCCACCTTGGAGCGGTGGATGACCCCTCAGTTGATCAGCCAGCCCTGACCTCTGAACTGGCTCGATATTGAACAGTGGAGTTGATCGGAGTCTTGGGGGGTGGGGTGGGGGTGGAGGGTGGTATGGGGGAAGTTATGGACGTGTAATGTATATGCAGTACCTGATATGTTCGTGGTCTATCAATCTGTTGAAAATCAATAAAGAAAGTTTAAAAAAAAAAAAAAAAAAAAAAAAAAAAAAAAATAATGGGGAGAAGGATGATCCTTATTCTCTTGGGTTGGATTTGAAAGTTTTGATCCATATGGTCTCTGTTCTGTTTAAGAAGGATTTGATCCATAGTAGTGCATGGTCGATGATTCCAAATTCCTCCAATTTAGTGATGAGGATGTCGTGGTTAACTGTGTCGAATGCCACAGAGAGGTCTAGAAGTATCAAAGCAGTACTGTTGTCTGAATCTGCGTTTGCCTTTAGGTCATCCCATATTGAGGAGTGCTGATTCCGATCCTCTCATTGGTCTAAAGCCTACTTGTGCCTGGTCTAGTATAGTTTCATTGTATAGTTTCTTCAATGGTATTGGTGTGTGTTGCAGCCAGGTGGGTTTTATGATTTCTTTTTGAGTATTTGGTGCTTTGAAGATTCTGTTGTCCTAGTATTTCCTTTTTGTATCTTGTTGAAGTTTGAGGGGTTTTTTTCCGCAGTTGTTTTTGATCGTCCACTCTAGTTTTTCTTTTTTCTTTTCATGGCGCTGAGTAGAGGGGTGAACTATTTTGTCATTGCTCTTTTGCGTGAAGGGGTAAAAGATATTTCTTTGGCGATCTCAGCAATTTTTGTTGTGATCCAGTTGTAGAGTAGATCTATTTATTTATTATTATTTTTTTGTCTAGGTCAGCTTTGTCGATAGTTACTGCTTGTGGTTTACGGCGTTCCAGTAGTTCAGTTAGGTTGGAGTTTTTGATGGTTCTCAAATTTCTTTTCATGATGATCGGTGGCGTGTCCTGTTGCTTGGTTATTGGAGTGGGCATTGTGAGTATGAAGGGAATGATGAGGTGGTCGCTCCAGAGGATCTGAATTGGTGGCGCTGTGGTGAGTTTTTTTGTTTGCAAAGATTGCGTCTAGTGTATGTCCTGCTGTGTGGGTTGCTCCTTTGACTAGTTGATGTAGATTCATTGTTGCTAGTTGGCTAGCTAAACATGTTTGTTTGGCAGAACCAGATGTTGAAGTCTCGGAGGATAATCCGGTGATTGTGCTCTATGGCCAGGTTGGTGATTGCTTCCGTGAAGTCGTCCACGAAGGTTGAATTGTAACTAGAAGTGCACCCAAGCAAACAGGAAAACCAAAAGAGGTGGTGGTGGTGGATTGGCAATCACCCACAAGGAAAACCTGGAAATTAAGCTGGAAGACACATTAAACATCGATAAATGCGAATCTCTAATCCTGTGCCTATCCCCAAACCCCAGAGGAAACCTGAAATTCATTCTAATATACAGACTGCCAACTTATCAGGCAGTTGAGTGATCTTGTAATGGTTATCTAGCCATGTTTCAGTTTCAAATAGGATGTCGATATCACTGTCACATAGGAGGTTGTAGATTTTGGTGGCATGTTTGGACTTGACCTTGCATTGATTAGATTGCAATGGATCTTTTTGGTGTGGTTTTGTTTGTTGTTCCTTGTTTTGATTTGTGGATGTACAATTGGGGTGCTTCTATATTGATGCCAGTTGGTTGAAGATCAGCGAAGGCTGCATCTTCATTGAATTGGTCTGTTAGATATATAGTTGGGTTGTTGAGTTCTAGTGCTTAGTCTTCTGGTGTGGTTTGATGTGAATATCGATAGTGCCCTTCTATTCTTGTGATGTATGGAGTTAGGGGGTTTGTATCATCACAATCTCTTCTTGGGTATTGTTGTTTGACATCTCGGGACAAGCAAAGAAACATCCAATGTCGTTGTAGTATTGAGGCTCTGCAGTTGTTGCGAGGTACAGCGTAAGGTATAATCTAATCTAGTTTGCTATGTGGCAGGGCTTCTGGAATAGTGATTGTTCTACTCCTAATCCAGGCCACACCTAGCTTGAATGTCGCTGCTAGTTGACGGCTGGCCGCTGGCTTCCCCTGTTGACACCTGCAGTACAGTCTGGAGCAGCCGCTGTAGGAACAGACCTTTGCCTTGGGGCCCTTAGCCGCAGGGGCTGCATGGGCAGAGGGCTGCCCTGGCATGGTATGTTAAGAGGCCCTAGAGTGGTGCTGATAGTGAGGTTTCTTTCGATGTGATAAAGGTGGTCTGGCAGGGCATCGCAGACTGATTGGGAGTTGAGGGGTGCAGTTGGAACAGCAGAGAGGGGCCTTGAATTCTGCTATGATCTGGTGGAGTTCCCTGCTGATTTTGAGGGCTTTGGAGATTCGGGAACCATAGAATCTTACTTCAGCCCTGGATAGGTTGGCTTTAAGGGGGGGGGGTGGGCGGGTCAGCCCACCATTTATGTTCTAGGCGGTGGTTGAGGGATTTGAGGGAAGGCTATGGATAGAGTTGCTAATCTGGAGGAATCCATTTGTACAAACAGGTGACAATTAGCAAGTTACTATTTGAACCAGCTGAGGATGATCTTGCTAATACCCCCCCTCCTGCAGCGATGTAGATTGTTGGTAATTGTCTGGTGGTCTACTGTGTCAAATGTAGGTCAAGGAGAGCCAGGAGGCAAGGATTGCCAGCATCGTGGATTTTAAGGGCATCATCTATCTCCTTGATGGAAGCTGTTTATGTACTGCATCTGGGTCTGCAGCCAGATTGTTAGGGCTGAAGTAGGTTGTTGACTTTGATGTGTTGAAGGAGTTGCATGGTGATAACTCCTCCTCTTCCTTAGAAAACACCCCTTCTGGACCTGCAAAATCAGTATCCATGGTGTGTTACCATGTCCTGTATGGCTCTGACTCAGTGGGTGGAGCAAAAGGCTGGAATGGGAAATGGGGCTTTTTAGGTGACCTGCTCAGCAAAGGAGCCGTGTGGACGTGCTGATGAGAGGCGCATAGATGAGGCCGTCCAAGAAACCATGGTAGACTGGTTGACCATAGACTAGGTCGTTTTTCGAAAATTTGGATGTGGTGGCTGATGACAGACTCCAACAAGGTTGTCGATGGAGCCCTGGAAGGTTTTGTAGCTCTTGTTTACTAGGAGGCCGGCCACTGAGGTGAGGAAATTTAAGTTGTGGACAAAATCGTCACTTCTTTAGGAGTGATGTGGCTCGAGGATTTGACTTTCGTTGAGGATTTGCTCGACAAGGTGGACTGTTTGTGCGACAAATAAGTAGATGCAGGGTTATCGGGTTAATAAGGATGTTTTTTAAGCCTAGGTGGAATAACGTTTCTTTACCCTTCTCCCATTGGGAGCCTCCTCATGGAATATTGGGCTCTTAGAAAAGGGAACTCTCTCTGGGAGCCTGCTAAGATGCAGTGAAGCACTGCTCCTCAATAAAGCTTTCTGAGGCTACAGTGCCTTCATCAAGTCAAGCCACCAGTCTTCTGTGCCCATCTTAGAGTCTTGTTGGAGAAAGACTGGTTTGTCTCCTATATGGAAGGTCTGCTCCCTGCCCCCCTCCCCTAAGACGTCCTTGGACCTCTGCTCTTCGCCATCTATACCTCTGCCCTAGGAAGACTTGGCTCATCCTTTGACTTTCACAATCAACTTTTAGCTGATAACCTGTTTCTCCTTTTCTCCTTCACCCCAGCAATCTCTGAATGGATACAAACTGACTCTCTTCAATTTGTCACTGGATGGCTCTCTGCTGCACTCTTCAAAAATTGAAGTCCTCTTTCTCCCAGCTTCCAATGCCATCCCCCCTCTCCACCTAGCTTTCTTGCTCCCTCACCCAAAACTTGCAAATTGGGGAGCTCTATGATAGCGAGTCACGACTGCAACACTTCATTATCACTGCCTGTGCTGCTCGTATTCACCTCCACAACATTCAGAAAATGTGGCCTTGTCTTTCCAACCCCTGTACAAAAACTCTAATCTCCACTCTTGCGCTCAGCAAACTGGACTACTGCTAAAGTCTACTCCTTGCCCTTCCTCTCTATTCATTCCTCCCTTTAGAGCAAGTCCTCAATGTTGCTACCAGTGGTCCCTACAACCTACCCAGATCCTCCCCATGTTTATATACCAACAATATGCTGTTTAGTTCTCAAAGCACAACTGCTCTTTGTAAGTTCCTTCTTCTCGTCTACAAAGCCATCAATGGTCTTGCTCCTCAGTACCTGTCAGAATATACCTCTGTTTACTTACCTTCTCATTCCCACCAATCCTCCACTGCACACAACCTCACCGGCGCATCCTCCACACCCCCACCCCTGCGCAGCCTCTTGCTTTTGTTCCCTACTAGCCCTGCTCCACTGGAACCCACTGCGCATCACAATCAAAGCGAGATCAACTGTTGATCTCTTCAAAGCTCGGCTTAAACTTCAATTATTTGCTAAAGAGGGAGCTTCCCCCTGGCCTCTCCATCTTTAATTAGTACTCCTCCTTAGTTGGAAGCACTTGCCCTCTTAAATTAATGTTGCCTTTTTGTAAATCACCTGTTTTAATAAAAACATTTTGTTTTTTATTTTGTCCCTGCGATATGTCCTAATTTTAATAACTGGCTGACTACTTCCCGTCTTTAGGCCATTGCACAGGCACACTTTGTGGGAACGCTTCCTTCATCTGTATATGTGTTATTGTAAGTAATTTCTGATCCAAACTGACATCCCTGTTCTTCAAATAAACACAAAAGTGGAGCGTGAATCCAGATTCTGGTCTGGGCAATGACCAAAGAGGCATTCCTGATATAAATTTAAAAATAATTATGTTAAGAATAGACAAGTAGAACATGTTTTGAAAGGGATTCTTTTGGGCCTTGGTATCGGCCATGGTGAGTAGAGGAAGGGACACTTCGCTGGGCTCAACCCTGGAGGAAAATGGAGAAATCGTATGGCCTCTGTAGGTCGGCACCAAATGAGTGCAGGAACCTCCAAAGGCCACAATAAGTTCTCAGTAGCTTTCAAACTGTGTCAAAGGTAAAGCTGAGTGAAGATTCTTAAAGAGAACTAGATAGATAAATACTTATATTCAGTTTTCGCCATTTACACAAAATAAAATACTCTACAGTTCAAAATGTAAAGAGGTCACCATTAACCCCAAGTAAAATGCAGTTCAATTCATAATTCAAAAGAGAGCATGTTAAAACATGCAATAAAAGTTCATTTTAAAAAAACATTTTCTAACCAGACATTTGAAAGCCTCAGTATTATACTCTGATAAATCGCTGATAAAATAGGCATTGACACAGGACAAAACTAAATTCATAGCTTCTGTGTAATGTCTGATATTATTAATACGAAAATGTTTTCACAGTCATAGGTGTCTCAAATCTCAAAAGTCCGACAAATAAATAGAAAATGAATTAGATCCTCATCCGCTCGGCTTCCACAGTTACAAAGCTTTGAGTTAAATTGCAATGTCATCCGAGCCCTCTATGGTAAAACATTCAGACGCATCATTGCAATGGTACGTCTTTGCACCGGAGAGCGAAAGATACTTCATGAGAAATTCTCACAGTAAATGCGACGAGCTCTCAACAAGTGACCGAGTGAACATGGGTTTTCCATGCCATTTATCACCAAACCAAAGGGTGTCCCACACGCTAGTCCTCTGGAACTTTTCATCCAGGTGGGCAGGACGCAGCTATCGCTTTTGGATCCTGTTCCTGGGGTGGACCAGTGAGGGAGGATCACCTGGGTGAGGGGTCTTTGAGTAGTGGGGGTGAGACAGCCGACGGTATTCCCCCTCTTTTTTTGTTGTTAATCCACCCCCCCCTTACTACACAAACACTGGGCCGAGGAAGAGGGTGACTGAGAGTAACCAGACTAACGCTCTTGCATCGTACTGGACATGTCCGGTTAATCAAGTCAGGCCCTTTACACTAAGTGCATACACCTGATACCAGTTAGCTCTCCTCACACGCATAAAAGGCAACACCTCGAGACACTCTTGAGCAAGGCAGAACACAAGTACGAGCAGAACTTACAGTAGGTGTGCCTTCGTCTCGGAGCGGAGCAAGGGACCAAGGGAAGAGAACAGCAGGCCGAAGATGCCCAGGTTTCCCTACTGGAGGTTGTTGCTGCCATACCATGAATGACATGTGGAGAAAGCTAGATCCCACATTGTTTCAAGGATGCCAGCGACTCTCGCAGGTGAACGGCAGAATTGGGGAGGTGTCATGATGCCTGCCTCCAAGGAGCCAAACCAGGCCCTGCACCCTCAGAGACAGACACCATGCATTCAAGGGAAGTCCCAGCAGCCCCAGATGGGGGGCCCTTTGGACTCAGTCCTGGCGCCGTTGGCGTCAGGCTCATAGGGGACATCAGTCCTGGTGCCATCGGCGCCAGGCTCATACAGAAGTAGGTTGGGAGTAGTGCTTGGTGTAAACTTACCTGTGCAGACCATGCTGCAACTTCCAAGACTGGAAGGAACTATTTTTCTAGGCACTACTTGATCTCTAGGGTGTGACCGGTGGAGGAATACATATTTCTGGGGGAAGAATACATACCTGGAACTACTTGAAAGGCTATTTAAGCCACACCCAAGCAGCAGACCACGCTTCGCGTTGTTCTGCACTTAGCAGCTGGACGCTCACCGTGCCTGCTCCTGCCTTGGTCCTCCATCACGCCTGCCAGCATCCTGGAAACACCTAAAGAAGAAAAGGGAAGAGAACAGGTGAAAACCAGAACCTTACCTGATACATCTGCACTCCGGATTCTGCACGCCGACGATCCTGCAAAGAAGGCAAACATTTTAAACGTGCATCGCGTCGCGCGCAGCATGCTGCATTTCACTCAACTGCACGTGGCGTTTTCGAGCCCTGCGACGTCCATCCGGAGCTTCCACCGCCATCCAGCACCTATTGGAAGGAAGAAGAAAGAGAGGTGAGAAGGGAAACACTAATCTAAGTAGAACTTACCTGTGGTTCAATTCCCTCTCCGCCTTTGGGTTTGTGCCATACCTTTGGCATCTTAGCACCCCGGCCCCTAAGGGGAAAAGAAACAGACATTGTATTAGTGAGACCATGTGAGAACATTAGCAATACGCTCACTCAAGACTTACCCATTTGCAAGAGAGACACAGCAGCTCTTTTCGGGTCGGCGCCTTACCTGCGGCATTGCCGTACCCCGGCCCCTATGGGGAAAAAGACATTGGACATTAAAGGAGATACTTAAAACTGCAAAGGAATCTCTCCGGAATTCTTACCAGAATTTGGCTTCATCCAAATCGCCTGCAGCCCGGAATCTTCTCCAGCACCTGCGAAAGAAAAGAACAGATGAGTGAATATAAACCCAAACTTGCCATAAACATTTGCGGTACAACGGGAATGGACAAACTAGTTTAAACTCATCAATCCAGTGAAGTAACTGGAATCACAACGCGCCCCTGCATCAGAAGCAGGATGGAGAGCTCGTCATTTTGGTCCCTAAGGTGAGTCTTCGCAGGGAATCCCAAAAGGGTTTCACGGAGGGAGAGAAGGGAAGTGGGAGGTTGGAACATCACCCGCAGACTATTAACCCTTCCTTTTCACACACAGCAGGATATTCCTCCGAGCCAGAAAAGCCAGGTTGGGGAATCCAGTCCAGTCCATCTTCCGGGTCTTACGCATCTCTGCAGAAGAGGTCACAGCAGTCCCAGCCACGCCCGCGCCTCCGTGGGAGCCAGGTGAGCGTTGCAGAACGTGAAGCCTACCCATAATTTCCCACCCAGGCGCCATGGAGACTTCCGAGACAGACCAACCGGCCCAATCATTGGGGGAATTACGGGCAGAAGTGCATGCCGCCCGCCAGGAAACTAACGCCCTTAGAAGGGAACTAATCTTATCCAAAGAACGAACTGATGATTTGGCTAAACAGCTTTTGCAGAGTCAGGCAGGACAAACGCCTTTACCCGGCTCCGGGATAAATTCCACTCCGATGGTTTCAACCAACTCGGTGCAAATTAACCTGCCAGGAAATATGCCTCTGGCCCCCCCTGAGCGTTTTACTGGGGATCCCAAGAAATACGCCGTTTTCATGAATCAATGTCGTTTACATTTCATATGCAGACCTGGGGCCTTCCCTAATGACCAAACCAAGGTGGCTTTTGTGCTATCTTATCTCAGCGGCAGTGCTGCCGATTGGTCGATTCCGTTGGTAAATCAAGACGACCCAATCCTTCAGGACTTTCAAGGCTTCCAGGCAAGCATGGAAAGATTATTCGCTCGACACCCTCAGGGTGAGGCCTTGGATAACGAACTTCTGTCCTTGCGGCAAGGAAACCAAGATCTCCTATCTTATATAGCCACATTTAACAGATTGGTCGTAGAGACTGGGTGGCCTGAGAATAAAAGAATTACATTATTCCACGGAGGTCTGCGTGGAGAACTAAAAGACGTTCTTGCTCAAATAGTGAACCCGCCTCAACTCTGCGCAGAATACATTGACTTAGTGGTCCAACTTGATCATAGACTCCAGAATAGAAAAGCGGATCGGTCCAGATTTGAAACCCAAGTTCTGACCAAAACCCACACAAGCCCCAAGGGTACCGACGCTTCAGAGCCAATGCAAATTGGGGGAGTTAAAGGACCACTAACTCAGAAAGAACGAGAAAGAAGAAGACAAAAACAATTATGTCTTTACTGTGGAGCTTCTGGACACTTCCTGCGGGATTGCCCGGTAAAACCACCTAAGAAGGTGGTTGGAGCCACAGACAGTAATCTTCCAGAACCTGATTCGGGAAACGACCAAGCCCGACAAGCGTAGAGGTCCGCTTGCCGAGCGTGAAGACAGACTCTTTGACCTCGCATTTCATCATGCCTATGGTCCTCTTAGATCCAAAACAGCCTCAACGGTTGCACGGAATAAAAGCCTACCTCGACAGTGGGGCTATTGGAAATTATGTTGACCTTGAATTGGCTTCCAGAATTGGTCTCCCTCTCCGTCCAAAAACCACCAAGGATGTCATTACCACGGTTGATGGAACCGAAATTGCCTCCGGGCCGGTAACACACTCTACCACGGAAATGACACTGCTTGGCCAAGATGGCCATCGGGAAACCATAGTGTTTGACGTAATCAAGGCTCCACAATTTCAGGTAATCTTAGGGATCCCTTGGTTAGAAACACATAATCCTCGAATTGACTGGCGAGCAAAGAGCATAACCTTCCCTGATTGTGCACAAAAGTGTTATCCAGGAAATCCACAGATGGGGTCTAGCCTCAGTAACCTCCACAACAGTACCATTACCTTTTGAGTATCAAGACTTTCAAGACGTCTTCCAAAAGGAACAGGCCAACACCTTACCTCCTCACCGGCCATATGATTGCCAGATCGACCTGGTACCCAATGCTCAACCGCCTTGTAGTAGAATATATGCCCTTACTGAACCGGAGAACCTTCATTTGCGACAGTATTTGGATCAGTACCTTGCCAATGGTTTTATTCGCCCGTCAAAGTCACCTGCTTCCTCAGCTCTATTCTTCGTACCGAAAAAAGAAGGCGACCTTAGAACTTGCATTGACTACCGCACCTTAAATCAGATGACGGTCAAGAATCGTTATCCTCTGCCCTTGATCCCTGAGCTCCTTGACCAGGTAAAAGATGCTTGTATCTATACTAAGTTAGATTTAAGGGGAGCTTACCACCTGGTGCGCGTCAGAGAAGGCGACGAATGGAAAACTGCCTTCCGCACCAAATATGGACTCTGAGTACCAGGTAATGCCTTTCGGGTTGTGCAACGCACCTGCTGCCTTTCAATATTTTATGAATGACGTTTTTCGAGAACTCATCGATGTTTGTGTCATTGTATATATTGACGACATCCTGGTGTACTCCTCCTCGGAATCCGATCACCGAAAACATGTTAGAACTGTCTTGGAGAAACTGCGCCAGCACAAACTGTTTGCAAAACTTGAAAAATGCCTTTTTCATGTTACGGAAGTTGAGTTTCTCGGATTCGTCCTAACACCTAAAGGAGTCCGAATGGACTCACGGAAAGTGGATGCGATCCTCAAATGGCCGTCTCCTAGTTCTGTGAAAGGAGTTCAAAGTATGCTAGGTTTTGCCAATTTTTACAGAAGGTTTATCCCGGAATTTTCTGGAGTGGTTCAACCCATCACAGCGCTCCTACGAAAAAACAGACGCTTCGAGTGGTCTAAGGAGGCAGAACAAGCCTTTCAGGAACTAAAAACCAAATTCACCTCTGCACCTGTGTTAAAACATCCTCGTCCGGACCTCCCTTACGTTGTGGAAACCGACGCTTCTAGTTTAGCCATGGGGGCTGTCCTTTCTCAAAGGGATCTTGGGATCTCAAAGCTACATCCCATAGCCTTTTGGTCCAGGAAATTCTCGGCTCCTGAAGTGAACTACGGAATCGCAGACAAGGAACTGTTGGCTATTAAGTCAGCTTTCAAAGCTTGGAGTCACTACCTGCTCGGCGCAAGACACACCGTTACAGTGATTACAGATCACAGGAACTTGCAATACTTGAAAACGGCCAAAGCTCAATCTTCTCGTCAACTCCGTTGGGCTCTGTTCTTTGCAGAATTTGACTTTATAATCACATGTCGCCCGGGTTGCAAGAATGGCAAGGCAGACGCTCTATCTCGAATTGGAATGGGTGACATTGCCTCAAGTCTAGAGCCAGTTCCGATTATTCCCGAACAGAGGATTTTGGGTGTAATCTCTTCTCAAACTATTGAGGATGTTCAAGGTAGAGTTAAATTGCTTTTCGACGCTACAGCTTTACAAGAATGGAGCCAGAAAGGCTCAAACTATTCCATTAATAATGATTTACCCTATTTCCAAGGGCGGTTATTTCTGCCTCACAAGGAATTGCAAGAACTCGTTATAGCACATTATCATGATACACTAATGGAAGGACACCCGGGCATCGCTAAAACAGAGGAAAAGATCAAACGGCATTTCTGGTGGCCATCCTGGCGAAAGGATATTAAATCCTTTGTAATGACCTGCGGAGTGTGCGCCCAAAATAAAAGCCAGAAGCAAAAACCAGCCGGACCTTTACGGCCCCTGGACATCCCTCCGGCACCGTGGCACACCTTATCGATGGACTTTATAACTGACCTGCCTCCTAGTCATGGGTATAATACTATCCTGGTGATTGTAGACCTCTTCTCCAAGATGGCTCATTTTATCCCATTGAAGGGGTTGCCTTCAGCACCCACCTTAGCAAAGGAATTTCTTGAAAATGTTGTTCGTTTATATGGCTTCCCATCCATATTGGTTTCTGATCAGGGAAGTCAATTTATTTCTCATTTCTGGAAAAGGTGTTGCCAAATGGCCCAAGTTGATGTGCGATTATCCACCAGCCACCATCCTCAAACCGATGGTCAAACCGAAAGAACAAACCAGACCCTGGAACAGTATCTGCGGTGTATGTTACCTCAATCTGAGGGTAATTGGAAGGACATTCTATGGATTGCCGAGTACGCGTACAACAATTCTGTGCATTCTGGAACGGGTCAGACTCCTTTCTATACCCTATTCGGCCATCATCCCAGGACTTCGGACCTTGAATCCCCTCAAAGCCTTGAAATGCCCGCCGTGGATCATTTACATGCCACAATAACCCAAGCCTTCAAGGAAGCAAAGACTCATTTACAACAAGCCAAAGAAAGGTACAAGGAAAATCCTGATTTACATCGACGTAAAGTACCTCCTTACAAAGTAGGAGACCAAGTGTGGCTTGCAACTAGACATTTACCGCTTAAAGGTCCACGAACTTTTAACCCAAGATATATAGGGCCTTATCCAATCAAAGCTATCATTAACCCGGTAGCCTTCAAACTCGATCTGCCACCTAATATGCGAATCCATCCCGTTTTTCACGTATCACTGTTGAAACCAGTACCACCCAGAACCAGGTTATGCAAACCACCAGAACCAATTCCAATAGATGGGGAATTGGAATTCGAAGTTAAGGACATATTGGATTCTAAGATGTCCAAGTCAAAACTCTTTTATCTGATTGTTTGGAAAGGATATGGACCTCAGGAACGATCTTGGGAACCAAGTGAGAATGTACATGCACCTCGACTAATACGGAAGTTTCACCGGAAGTTCCCAAATAAACCGAGGCCTCCAGGTTGGACACCCTTGCGAGGGGCCTTGGGGGGAGGTACTGTCATGATGCCTGCCTCCAAGGAGCCAAACCAGGCCCGGCACCCTCAGAGACAGACACCATGCATTCAAGGGAAGTCCCAGCAGCCCCAGATGGGGGCCCTTTGGACTCAGTCCTGGCGCCGTAGGCGTCAGGCTCATAGGGGACATCTGTATGAGCCTGGTGCCGATGGCGCCAGGACTGAAGTAGGTTGGGAGTAGTGCTTGGTGTAAACTTACCTGTGCAGACCATGCTGCAACTTCCAAGACTGGAAGGAACTATTTTTCTAGGGACTACTTGATCTCTAGGGTGTGGCCGGTGGAGGAATACATATTTCTGGGGGAAGAATACATACCTGGAACTACTTGAAAGGCTATTTAAGCCACACCCAAGCAGCACACCACGCTTCGCGTTGTTCTGCACTTAGCAGCTGGACGCTCACCGTGCCTGCTCCTGCCTTGGTCCTCCATCACGCCTGCCAGCATCCTGGAAACACCTAAAGAAGAAAAGGGAAGAGAACAGGTGAAAACAAGAACCTTACCTGATACATATGCACTCTGGATTCAGCACGCCGACGATCCTGCAAAGAAGGCAAACATTTTAACCGCGCATCGCGCGCAGCACGCTGCATTTCACTCACCTGCACGTGGCATTTTCGAGTCCTGCGACGTCCATCCGGAGCTTCCACCGCCATCCAGCACCTATTGGAAGGAAGGAGAAGGAGAGGTGAGAAGGGAAACACGAATCTAAGTAGAACTTACCTGTGGCTCAATTCCCTCTCTGCCTTCGGGTTTGGGCCATACCTTCGGCATCTCAGCACCCCGGCCCCTAAGGGGAAAAGAAACAGACATTGTATTAGTGAGAGCATGTGAGAACATTAGCAATACGCTCACTCAAGACTTACCCATTTGCAAGAGAGACACAGCAGCTCTTTTCGGGTCGGCGCCTTACCTCCGGCATTGCCGTACCCCGGCCCCTATGGGGAAAAAGACATTGGACATTAAAGGAGATACTTAAAACTGCAAAGGAATCTCTCGTCGGAATTCTTACCAGAATTTGGCTTCATCCAAATCGCCTGCAGCCCAGAATCTTCTCCAGCACCTGCGAAAGAAAAGAACAGATGAGTGAATATAAACCCAAACTTGCCATAAACATTTGCGGTACGGGAATGGACAAACTAGTTTAAACTCATCAATCCAGTGAAGTAACTGGAATCACAACGCGCCCCTGCATCAGAAGCAGGATGGAGAGCTCGTCATTTTGGTCCCTAAGGTGAGTCTTCGCAGGGAATCCCAAAAGGGTTTCACGGAGGGAGAGAAGGGAAGTGGGAGGTCGGAACATCACCTGCAGACTATTAACCCTTCCTTTTCACACACAGTGGGATATTCCTCCGAGCCAGAAAAGCCAGGTTGGGGAATCCAGTCCAGTCCATCTTCCGGGTCTTACGCATCTCTGAAGAAGGGTTCACAGCAGTCCCAGCCACGCCCGCGCCTCCGTGGGAGCCAGGTGAGCGTTACAAGGTGAGGCCAAGCCTGTGGTACTTACCTTGACTCGTGATTTGGAAATGGCAGAAAAAGAAAGAAGCGCACAAAGCCGCTGACTTGGCAAGCAACCTAAGAGACTGGTGTGTGAAAAGACAATTAAGTAGCAACATTATATCACAAGTGAAGACTGCGCGCGTGTGGATGAGACGCGAAGAAAGGGAGACCTGTGAATGAACTTTGAAGTAGAAAGCAGCTGTGAGATCAGCGATACTAAGTAAAATCTCTGTGAAAGGTACATTGTTTGAAGCTATAAAGCAAAAGTGAATTAAGCAAGGGTAAACGTGAACTTTCAATCGAAGTGGTCCTTGGTGCCGTGGTCTGTTCGAGCCACGCACCAAGTCTTCGTCATCCGAAAGGGGTCTAAGCCCGATTCAGGGAGACCCAAAGTATGATCAGCTTGGGGAAGGGAGCCCCGGCAAGTTTGTGTTGAATTGTGATGTGAAAGATCTGGGCCCGGCAGAGGGGGACCTATGTAAACTGTGTGCAGTAAGGTCTGATCCCGGCAGAGGGGGACCTTTGTGAAATTTACGTTTGAATACAATTTTGAGTCAGGAATGGGACTTTAATGTGGAAAGCCAAACGGGCCTCGATCCATGGTTTGGAACTGATTAGAGTGTTAGAAACCGTGCCAGTGTCATCCTGTCTACAAGGACAGCCTTACTCTGTGAGGTTTAACGTGAGGAGGAGAGCTGGTTCAACTACCTTTTTATTCTTTTGAACACTGCTTTTTCCTTTGCATACGTTTCTCCTTTTTGTACAAGAGATAGGGCAGACATTAGGTTTTTGTTAGCATAGTCCATTTTGATTTGATCCACTAGGACTGTTTTGTTTATCGTTTGATGGTCGAGACTACTCCCATCTTAGTTATAGATTACCAATGGGGGTCCTGGGAGTCCCTCTGCCAGACATTAGTCCTGGTTACGAGAGACTTACCCAGAGTCTTTAGCTCACTATATTTCACAGAGAAGAAATATCCCAAACATATCAGTCTTTGTCCTGCCCTGGGGCAGTCCAGCACCGAAATGCTAGGCAATTCTCCTCTGAACAAGAGTACCAACAGCATCCACAGACACGTGTTTCGGTCTGGTTGGACCTCATCAGTAAGGAGGAGCTGTGCCTCTCTAAGAATAATGAGCAAGGGGTCCACGTCTGGATTCCCCTAGTAACTTGGGGTGAGACCCAAAGTTACTTAAATATGCAAATTACCAATGGGGGTCCTGGGAGTCCAACCAGACCGAAACACGTGTCTGGGGTTTCTGTTGGTACTCTTGTTCAGAGGAGAATTGCCTAGCATTTCGGTTAATTTCGTTTTTTTTGCCTAGCATTTTGAACAGTTAATCCCGTCTACATAGTCCACACTAGAATTGGTGAATCATGATTGCTTTCCGGGGGAGGACAATTGACCAGACAATAGTCGATTAGAGAATTAATGCCGACCCGGCAAAAGGTGGACTTAGGGGGACTGTCACCCACAGACCTCCCATTTAATTCTACCAAGGCGATGGCATTTAAAAAAGAATGTAATAGAATTCCCTGTGGATCACCCTGTGTCAGATTGTTATGCCTCCTCAGGATCCTCCCGGCAGCTTCTAAATGCAGCCTCTCGGATGGGATCTCCAGATCTGGCAGCTTGGCATTAAAGTCGCCCGTCATGACAATGCTTGACTCACATTCGCAGAGTAAAAAAATCTGCCGACGATCCGTTGGGAGATGAAACATTTTTTAGATCTGCCTTGGGGTGGAGGTGGAAATTGCCAATAAGCAACCTAGAGTCCACTTTATTGCCATAAAATAAGATGTCAGCAGTATTTGCGTACCCTGTCCACTTCCTCGAGAGTAGCCAGACAAATTGTTACCCAATAGTCCGGAAAGTATTTCACCAAGTCATTGCACAACCATGTCTCTTGAAGACATAATATATCAAGTTTACAGTAACCTTTGCAGTACAGACTGTATACTAGTGCTAAGGTCAATATCATTGGAGCTGCCCAGACCGCTGAGTCTATTAATTATTTGTCCCCCTACTAAAGAGACCCAATTGATATGTTTGTGCATAACTGTATACTGGCTCCTTAGCCTGGTGTAATATATTGGCCACTGAAAAAAGGGGCCGAGCCAGTCCAAGCTCCACTTCTTTCCCGGTCAGGTCTATAATAAAGCAGACCGCGAAGTTGGAATAAGCAGAGGTGTCTGATCTTACCAATACAGAGCCGGCATCAGGTTTTGCTAAACCACTGCTGCCATACTAGGAGTCATGAAGATGGCAAATTGAGGCCCTTACTCTTTATATACAGCAATACCTTTGTCCGCCAACATCTAACACATGATCAAAGTGGGGAGTTTTCAAAAGAAAAACTAACATTACATCCCTTACAGTACATAAAATCAGAGAATTTGCACACTGGGGAACAATCTGAAAGATATGTCATTCACTCAGAGCTTTGGTCACAGCTTTAATCTGCATGCTCTTATGAGTTCTTGTTTCAGTGCGTTAAACCCTTTAAAACAAGTTATTCTCTCTCCAACCCATCAGCGGATCAGCAATAAGATCCATAGCGTCGGATTCAGCACTTGCTGATGGATCACTGATTATGTCCCTGGGTTTGTTTGCTTTGTCTCCCATTCTATCCTGGAAGCTGCCGAGGACTGAGGGCCAGCGGAGGTAAGAGGGGGAGCACTCATATGTGCTGCTTGAACCTGCACAGGGCCCCCGCTTTCCTCAGAGGCAGTGATTTAACCATAACCTATAATCAATGAGCCAATTATGTCTGAAAATGTGCCCATGTAAGCCATATCTTTTTGCCTTCTCTCGGTCAGTGACCGTATAGAGGGACCTCATCTCATGGTAAGCATTTGTCAAGTGATTCACACAGTCAACCAAAAAACTGGAATTACGCTAGATTCTTTCTGGGCGACATATGCTTTGGGAGTCCATCACCTTGTCATGCATCTCCTGTACTGATGGTGTGCACTGGGTTTCAAAGTTATCCGTGCACGTGTCCTGATGATCCAAGTGTGCCGAGGACACTCCACGCATACTACCTCCAGACAGGTCACTTCCCATTAGAAGCTGACCCTGTACCGCAGGTTCGAAGACGGAAGAAGCAGTACCATTGACAGACCCCTTCTGGCATTCCCGAGAAATGATCCACATGAACACTAGAAATAGTGGGGGTAGTTGGAAAGGCTATCCTGACTGTGCCGGTGTCTGAGGCACAAAAAAACAGACTGCTACAATAGTATCTATGGTTGATGCACCACTGACTGCCATATTCATGTGCTACCCTCATCTGGAGACAACAGATCTTCGTTAACTAAGAGTGGGAACTTTGGAGAGGACACCGAACTCTAAATGTGTGGTAAAGAATTTGAAGATGGCTTCCATAGGTGAAGCTAAGGGAGGTACGGCCAATTATCTAAAGGATAAATCGCCCAAAACCCTAAGGTCTAGTCACTCATAGCATGGCTATATGTTGGCCTTGAGATGTGTTCGGGTGTGCCCTTGAAATGTGGAAGATTCTTCACCAGATAGATTATAAAACTTCCCTCCTGATAAATTTGGGCTGCTAAACCAGCTGAGAGCTGTGTCCGATTTGGCAATGTACAGGTGAATGCGGGCAATACAAACACGAGAAGAGGAATTTGTGCAAATCTCAATCGGTCCAACCACCAGTGCTGAACTAGCTTGGCAACTAGATGAAGGATGGCACAAGTCAGAGTACGAAAGCAGCTTAGATTAATCATAAATAAAGTTGGTCATGCTTATTGAACAACCATGTCTTCAACAGTGTCTTAAATGCAGAGCAGGAGGGTTCATTTCTTAAGTGAGGGGGCAGGGAGTTACACAGAGTAGGGGTGTCAGTGCGGAAGCTTAATCTTTCCATTCCTCCCCCCCACCCCACACACAGCTCTGGCAAGTCTTAAGCAGGGGACTGCTAGGGTGAGCTGGTTGGATGAACAGAGTGAGCAACTGTTCTGTTTCTTTGTGATGCAGCAGAAGGTAGGTGGGGGCTTCGTTGTGGATGCAGCGGTGAGCTAATGTTGGCGTTTTAAAGTCAATCCTTACTTTTATTGGTAGCCAATGGACTTCTTGGCGGGTGGCAGAGAAATTGTCCGTTTTGCAAATATCCATTACCACGTTCTTCTAAGTTCAGTGCATTTATATATTTTTTTCCAATTGACCAAATTAAAATATGTGGATTCAAAGGTAACATCTGCTTCCAATCTAACTTAAGCTTTCTACAGTGTGCATGTATGGAATTAGAGAATATCTCAAATCACTATTGTGTGGTTAGTACCAGGAGTTTTTCCACCTTTTGCCAGACATTATACATCGAGATATACACCTTCATGTTCCTTATATTGATACACTGTGCCCAAAAAGCCATGTCCTTTATTGTATCAAGATTGTATACATATCTCCCATAGAGTCTGGTATATGTCTC
Source organism: Ambystoma mexicanum (assembly GCF_040938575.1). Lineage (NCBI taxonomy): Eukaryota > Metazoa > Chordata > Amphibia > Caudata > Ambystomatidae > Ambystoma > Ambystoma mexicanum. Next base: position 206,156,992 of record NC_090934.1, read on the forward strand.
AGTGAGACTAGAGCATTCTGAAAATACATGTTTGGCCGTTTCTATAGCGTCCTTATCTTTACACATCCTACACCATCGGTCGCACCATGGTGTGTTGGTAAATGACCCAGTTACTGACAATACTGGCAAATGATTCAGTCTCAGTAATAGTATGAAACGTCTGAGTCTTGGAAGGCGAGAGATTCATGTACTGCTGAGGTTTCTTGAACGAATATAACAAATGGGATCCCGACTGGTACCTTTTTTAAAGGTGTTCAAGTGAGCATAATTTTCCAGCCAGTCCCACAGTTCAATACGTCTAGCAAGTGCATGTTTCATTTTTACAATGTCCTGCCCTTTCCTCTGTATCCAGCATATCTCTTTGAAAAGTATGTCCATGCTTTTCTTTTTTTTTTTTTGCTGGCATGTGGTATCTTCTTTAAGTGTTTCCTGGTGTAGGGAAAGCAACAATCTATTATTGGGGTTATTGCACATAGTGATGTACATTTCCGCTCGTTTTTTCAACACAATAGCTTTAAATGAGATAAGGCCTAACTCCAGTCTAATTATTGCCATCGGTATACAGTCTGGGAGACACAAGATTTTCATAAGTGCAGTACATTGGCTACTCCCAAACATCCAAACACAATGCATTGTCCACATTCAGACACATCCAAATCCAATATACCCTGGCCATGCTCAAATACATCTCAGTTCTACACATTGGCTACCCACCAAAATGTACCGTGCGGCTAGGCATAGGTGGGCCACATTGCCCTGCACCACAGTTCATCTAAGTGCGACCCGTGGCCCAGCTCTAAATTCTTCTAATCGGAGTGCAACACACTGCCTACACAATAGCTATTTATAGAGTGCATCAAGGTTCGATACAATGTTCGCTCCAGAGCGTGGTGGTGATCAAGCACAGCAGCTGCTTAAAGAGTGCATGGAGGAATTTACACACTGTTTAAAGCAGGTGGTAGTAGTGGCAGGGTTTTTACCAGAGCAGAGTAATGGCTGTGCTCCCAGCCCGTTCCACCTTACCTAGTTGTAGCTATAGGGTATTCCATCAGGTGTCCATGGGCGAACAGGGGTAAACTGGGAATGGGAGCTGGCTAGGAAGGGAGCTAGCCTTTGCTTCTGGACGGCTGCCCAGGCAAGGCTGCTGTAAAAGGGCTTTTCAGAAGGGAAAGTTCAGGGAACACACCACAATCAGAGAGCACTCCGGGAAGGGGCTGTATCAGGGGTGAGCAGTGGAAAGGGAATTCAAAGAAGGTACTGATAGCGAGGAGGAATGGGGTTCGTACCATGAGGTTGTGGCTGCCTGGATACCCAAAGCAAATGTGGGAAGACTGCCCTCTTTGCTAAACCCAACCCCTTTGCCACTCTCCATAGGGCCACCACCTCCAACACAGTAACAAAATCTTGGGTGTATTATGGACGTGGATTTGACCCTGTCACATCCACTCTGTGGTTAAATGATGTTACCTACACATAGCATCTTTCGCTGCCCTTTTCCTTTCCTGACCTTCCCACACAGTCACCGCCATAGTTACCATTATCCTTTCCATCTAGACTATGCTAACGCCCTATACCTAGAGGCACCCGCATTGCAGCTAAGAAAGACACTGCTGCAAGGCTCCTCCTAGCCTTAGGCCCCAGAGAACACCTCGCCCCTGCCCGCTGTGTCCCTCACTGGCTCCCGATCGGGCAGCGATCCATTTTGAAGGCGCTGTGCATCACCCATCAAGCCTTTTAGAACAAAGGACCAGAATTCCTGCAGCATAAATGTACATGCTACAGGTCTAACAGAAGCCTCAGCTCAGGCTTGGCACTTCTACTCGCCATCCCAATGACCAAAACTACCCATATTGGGGTGGTTTTTGGGGGAGGGGGGTGTTCCTCCTCAGTACAAGCACCTACCATCCGGAACTCATTTCCAATAACCATTTGCCGCATAGAGGACCACCTCGCCTTCATACATAAATAACCCTCGACATCTGCGCACAACCTGTAAAATACGGATGAGTCCCACTGAAAATTCAGTCCAGCTATTCACATCTTCTGACACAGCACTTTTCCTCTGCTTTGCAATATGGACTGCTGTTAATGACCAAGTCTCTATTTACCTACCTTCAATTGGTCAAAAATGCACACACGCGTTTACCACTCATTTCATTACATCTCAACTACGGTCTTCCAAAGGATGTTCATCCACCATAGCGCTTCGAGGCCATACCAATGGCAGCAGGCACTATACAAAATTCCCTAACATAACATAGTGAATCAACCACCAAAAGATGCAAACCACACATCGCTCTCTAAGCTACAGACCCAATAACCTCTGAAAATAAACACTGGAAATCGCTGTTCCGGACACAAGCCCAGTGCACAAAACTAACCTCACATGCGCAGGCACCAGTTCCTCCTGGTTCTGCATGCATCAACACATGAGCGCCACATCTATCCTATCCCTCACTAACCAACACAACCCACATTTCAGCACCTGGAGACCATGAAAACAGAAGCTGTGCATGTTCTAGATCAACTGAACATAACAAACAAATGAGGTCCAATGAAATCTTCTTGAAAGGTTAAAGTATAAAAGATGATTCAAAGAAGTGATGGGAGACCCCCTTTTAAAGGCAAAAGCCCACAGGTGATTAGATTAACGCGAGGTTGCTTCAGGGGCCCAATCGTTGTTCTTGAAAGAAGTGGACTTTACCTTCTGAGAACACACCCGAAAAGCTAAAGGAAGTGGAGAGGACAGAAGGAAGAGATAAAGGCAGAGAGAAATACGACGGTGGTATCTTCCTCCAGTTGTAAAGAGCTCCGTCTGTCTACCCTAACCCTGCCCCTTCACTTCTCAATAGGATCAAATGCTGTTTGAAATGCAGAACCATGGTGTGAGGCCAAGCCTTTTGTGAATTGGTGTGCACTTTGATTCCTGTTCCCAGGCCAGTAAGGTTGTTACCTACCCTTACAAAAGAACACAGAGAGGCAATCCCCAAGGCTACAGTACTACCAGGAGTAGCAAACCACCTTGTCTGGGAAGAATTCTCATAATCCCCACACAGCAGACTTGGGCTCACATGGCTCACACAGATGTGATATCCTATTGATGTTGCTGTAATGAGAAGTACCATTATCATCGCATATTTTAGGTTGTGCTCGGATTTAAAGATTAACGTGCCTCCAGAACAGTAGGCCCATAATTATGGATTTTGGTACAGGGCTGTACATCTTAAATGCAGACCCTGTGCTGCAGAGACGTGGTTGTCACTGCATTTGTCAAATGGGCACCCGTGATATTTGAATCTCCTCTCTGCCACTGGTAGAGAAGATGCTGCAAATCCGGATACTGGTGCAGCAGGGGACAAGTGTACACTAAGTTTTGGAATGGAGTTTATGAAGGGGGAATCTGATGAGCAAATTACCTTTTCAGAGTTGGAATTACCCACATCATTTTAATAATATAGCCAGCCTCTCTGGTCCTGTAATGCCTCTGTACCTCAGGCCCCTGCATGCTTGCTGTTTGTCCCTACCACGGCTCCCCGCGATGTGTATCCAGCCTTCCCGGTCCTCATGTACCGTTCCTGGCATGTCCCCACGGTCCGTACTGCACCACTTGCTTCGAAGCGCATCCTTGGGCGCCAGGGTCAGATTGGCCTTTCGGGTCGTGGCCAGGTAGCAACCGTCCCTGGGGATTGGGGGCTGGTTTATGGCCATGCCTGGGCCGGTTTGGAAAAAATAAATTGGAAAAAGAAATCCATTTTTTTTCCCCCTTCGTCCCCTTCCCTTTACCCCCCCTCTCCTCCTCCAAAAGCCTTCTTAGGTCAACCAATGTGTACCAACAAAGGTTGGGTGATATTGTATGCATATTTGTTCTATAAAAAAGAACTAAAGCGTAAATGCTATACAATAACATATTATAATTTGGCCTTGGACTTCTGCTTGGATTCACAGTAATTTGGTGTAATTAAGAACAATGCTATTTGATGACACTTCATGTTTTGTCAAGGGGTGAAAGGTCGTGTTTTATTGCTTCCCGGGATGTCACTTTGGGGTGGGGTCAAATGATATCACTTCTGGTGATATCATCAGAGGTCAAGGGTCGTGAGACAAGGGGTGGGACACTTTTTTTTGGGTGACCAGGCATATTTCGTGTCCCAGTCCGACCCTGTTAGGCGCCTCATGCATGAACCATCATATCACATCACTACGCTTACTCTCTACTCTACATCATGACTCAGAGTGCAGCTATACCCCTCGGTAAATTCAGTTTAGCTGCTCATATACGAACATTACCCCACGGACACCCCATCACTCTGCTAAAACTCAGCTATATCCCATGACAAACCGGCCCAGCTGCTCACATAAGCGTCCTACAGGCCTAACGCAGCCAGAACCCGGTATGGGGGGGGTCCACCCACCAGACTGCACACATACAACTGATATCTCCACCACTACACCTAATGCTAGGATGCAGCTACCATCAGGCAATTACACCAGCTGCACACATAACTGGTGCACCCACGCACCCTACGACACCAACTCTCTCTACTCGCTCTACTGACCTGGACTTCGGTCCCCGAGGGCGTTCAAATTACCAGCGCTTTGAGGTCAAAGCAATGATATATAGAGCGCTATATAAATGCCAAATAACATAATAAAAAAAGCGCCATGGCTTCTACACCCTTGCCAAATGGCAATCTCTCACAATGACTAGCAAAGCAACACCATATTTGCATTTCCATATGTTAGATGCAGGGGGACTTTGTGGTCTACCATGTCAGCGAACATGTATTGTATTTTGTTATTTATATAGCGCTCTTTCCCCACTTGCGTGGCCTCAATGCTCTTTTTCCATGGTTGAACGCCCTTGGTGACCGTAGTCAATGTGGATGGAAAATTCTAGGGGGATTAGCTTAGGGGGTGTGTGTATGCATGTTGCTGTTCTAGGACTTGGCTCAGCTTAAGCAGCCCAAGAGAGGTCAGAAACATGGGTGGGTGCTGTTGAGGGTTGGAGGTAAATTGCTATTGTTGAGAGAGTCTATGTGAGGTCAGCTATACCAGATTCCTTTCGGGTGGTGGTCGCTCTATGCTAGCGGCAGAGGTGTTGAGGTACGTCAGGTGTTTCAGTCTGAGCAGCTAAGGGTGCACTAGACCGGATGTGCTTAGCCGCAGGCGTGTTCTATCATGCCTGGATGCTGCCGTGCCTGCGGACTGTGTCCACGCTAGTGGTGTGAGATATGCTTCCCTTAAGGCTGCGAGCTGGCGAAATATATGGCCAGTTCTAGAATAGAGATGCTTATACCAGTGGGCCTAACTTTCATAATGTAGCAGGTATGCGCATATACCAAGCAGAGATGGCAGCTACAACCAGATTCGAGAGTCCTGTATAGTGGGAGGGAGGCCTACCCCTAACAGTGCAGTTTGAGTACAACACTAGGCATAGCTAGGTGTGAGGGTCCTGCATAGTGGGAGAAAGGCCTACTATACCCGACAATGCAATTTGAGTATGAGACTAAACACAGCTAGAACCTACATCTAACGGTGCAATCTGAGTACAAGACTAAACACAGCCAGATTTGAGAGTCCTGCATAGTGGGAGAAAGGCATATACCTGTGGTGGCTAGGCCAAATTTGGTAAGGAACTCAGTGGGGTGAGCAGCGGGCCTTCTCATTCAACAATCACCAGAGCAATTGCCTACAGTTGAGGGCTCTGCAGTGCTTTACATACACATTACATGCAAATGCACACATTTGGTACACATTACATGCCAAATCATTGCATGCATGATTGCCAGTTGTAAAACGCAGATTTTTTTTTCTGGCTCCCATTTACTTATCCCATCCAGTCTGGAAAAATAAAACTACATTCTACCTTTTGCTACATGTTTCTAAAAGTGTTTGGTTTATTTTGTAAATGTGCATCCTTTTTTAATTGCCCTCTAAAAACAGTATTGGTTTAAGGCGTGGAAGCCACATATTAACACAGATTTGTTCAAAACCGAGCATCGAAGCTAAGACGAAGAGGCAAAGCTGCAGACGGGGATGTTTATTTTTTTATTTTCGTTTCCCTTGAGGAAATTCTGAAACCAACCTTATCCATGTTGAAAATGACGAGCGAGCAATAAATGGAGAGGTTCTTGCCTTGCTAAGCTATGTGTGACTCGGCTTTTTCAAAGGTCTCCAATGGGCATGTCAATCACCAAACATAATGTAGCGACAAAGACTCCTCGCAGACCTTCTGCGCCCAAGCCCGATCCCATGCCCTTCACGCATTAGATGGCAGAAAAATACCCCCAGACATCTCCTACAATACCAGCTCAGGAACGTGGTGGAGGTTGAGGGGGAGACCGGTGTTGGGTCCCCTTTCCTAATTAGGAATGGATAAGTTCCTCCTGCCCCCCCCCCCACCATGGTTTCTGATGGGGGGGGCGGGGGGGGGAAAGGGGCACTGAGGTCTTATTTTGGGGTGCCCGAGCAAAAATATTGGGAGTGGCTAGCTCCACTGTTCGTGTTACAAACTGCTCTGCTCATTGTGTGCTTATTCTACATGGACTTCCATTGCCCTCTGGCGGTGACCGCTAGCGCTGCTACATTACCAGAGGATGGATGAATTCGCACATATAGAAACGGCAACTTGATCCATGAGCGTTTTTCGAAAATGCAACCGGATCCCTTTTACAGTTGAGCGTTTCATAGCTGCGCCCGACCGCACCTCTGTTGTGATCCGACTGGCATAGGATCTGAGCAGCATGCAATATAACAATTAAAGGAGTCCACGTAAATGAGACACCAGAGCTCGATGAAGTGTCTGATCTATTTTATTATCAGCGCGTAACTGGTGCTCAAGGCGGTAACCACGCCTCTTCCCTCAACACGTGGGGCGCAGCCCACTGCAATACACAACAACAGAAATGGGACTTGGCTCCCAGTCAGCAATGTTAACGGTAATCAAAAGAGGACACATCTCCCCCCCCCCCCCCACTTGAACGATTGCTGGGGTATCAGTCCATGTCTTCTATCCAACTAGTGGGTTTGCGTATGGTCCTTATTGACGGCCTCCGCCTTGGTCTTACTGTCAGGCTGGGGAAGGCATCACTGTCGCGGTCATCTGCGTCGCGATCTTCCCCTCTATATTCAGAGTCTAGGTCTGAGGACTCGTATGTTATGGTCACAGTTGTTTTCCGGTTCAGGGTTGCCCTCAAAGATTTTGAAGGACAAAGAGTTTCTCGTGATGGTTCCGTGCGGGCTGGCCGCTGTATCATGGATTTGTTAGTGTGAGTCACTGTCATTGGGTCGGGTTTGAATGCTGGGCTGTCTTTGGCATTTTGTGCCTGTCGGACAAGTACCTGATCGCCCACTTGAATGTGGCTTGCCTTGCTTGTCTCCTGTGGTCTGAGTATGATCTCATTTTCTCTTTACTCGCCTTGTCTTTAGCCCTGGCGCCTTCAATGAGTGACACGGGTGGATGGACATGGGGGTTGTGTGGAAGTCTTGTCTGTATGACTCGGCCGAACATCAAGGCAGAGGGGCATTCACCTGTGGAGCTGTTTCGGTATTCTCGGAGTAGCGTGCAGATGGCTTGCATGAATGGCCCATTGGTGATGGAACAGACTTGGAGTGTTCGTTTGAGGTTGCTCATAAATTTCTCAACCATTCCGTTGGCTTGTGGCCACAGTGGCGTGATTTTACTGTGTTGGAAAACCAGGTGTTCCGCAAACATTGCAAAGTCATGACCACTGAAAGGTGGTCCATTGTCCGACTTTACTGTCGAGGGAATTCCCTAGTCTGCAAATGTCTTGTCCAATGCAGGTATCACTGCCTGCGCACTGGTGGAGTGGATAAGGTGTACTTCTGGGAAGCGTGACATCTCATCTACAATTACTAATGCATATTTTCCATTTGCCAGTGGTCCAAACATGTCAACCGCCACCTCGTCCCATACCTGTAGCGGCATTTCTGATGGTTTTAGTGGCGGTGAACTGGGAATGTTCTCTGGGCAACGGCTTGACATGCAATGCGTTTCTTCAGAAGCCTTTCTACTCTCTCATCCATTTTCGGAAACCAGACTTTTGTCCTGACCTGTCTTTGTGGATACAATTCCGCGGTGACCAGTGTGGGCTATGTCCAGTATTTGATCTTGTAGGCTGGATGGAATGACGAGCCTATTTTCTTTGAGTAACAATCCCCCCGGGGACGTGGACAAGGTATGTTGTACTAGTTTGAACGTACGCAGTTCTTCTTCCTGGTCAGATAGACTAGGCTTGTCATGGTTTCCTCTGTGCCACCGGCCTGATTTTATGCACTCTTGTACTGTTTGTATGAGTTTGTCGTCTTTCGTGGCTTACACTAGTTGAGCTGTGGAGATGGATTTTGGGAGTGCGTTGTCGATGAGGTAGTTTATGTACTGATTTGCTTTCGCCGACTGACGCTCCTCTTGTGCCGGCAGTGGATATCTGGACAGAAAATCTGCTGGATTGCTGTCTTTTCCTGGGCGGTGGATGATGGTGAATGAATATTCTTGTAGCCTCAATCCCCATCGGGCTATTCGAGGTGGGATTTTGGCGGTACGTTTTCCATAGATGGTGGTGAGCGCCTGATGGTCGGTGACCACAGTGAACGGGCGACCGTATAAGAAGAGATGATAGTGTTCACACGCCCATACTACTGCTAGGCTTTCCTTTTTAGGCTGGGAGTAAGCACATTCTGCGGGTGATAGACTCCGGCTTGCATATGCCACTATGCGTTTTGGTGAGTTTGGCGGTGCTCCTGGTCTGGATTGTGCCAGGATGGCTCCAAGCCCCACGGGGCTGAGTTCCTTGTCATATTTAGGATCGTAGTATGCCATGCATGAGGCGGATGCAATACGGCGTTTGATTTCTTGAAATGCTTCTTTGCATTCAGTTGTCCATTGATAATCTTGGTCTTTTCCTATGAGGAGTCTTAGTGGGTAGCTCACTGAAGCAAAATTGTGGATATATCAGGTGCAGTAACTGGCCATCCCTAGGAAAGAGCGTACTTCTGATGTGGAGGTCGGGGTGTGTGCATCTACCAGTGCTTGTACTTTCTCGGGATCTGGTCGCATGTCTTTATTCGAGAATATGTGTCCAAAGAATTTTAGCGTGATTTCGCATTTCTCGGGATTGAGTGCGAGATGCGCGTTCTCTACTGCCATGCAAACTCGCCTCCGGGTGTCATCATGACTTTCTTGGGATGTGCCAAATATGAGGATATCATTGCTATAATTTAAACAGTTGGGGATGTGTTTAATTATTTGGATTTCATTCTGGAAAATTTCAGCCCGAAATTCAGTCTCTTATATCTAAACAGGCCCAGGTGAGTGGAAAATGTGGTTATGTACCATGACGATGGGTGAAGTTCAAGTTGATGGTAGCCTTTGCTCAGGTCATGCTTTGCGAAGATTGTGGCTCCATGTAGCAAATGCATCATATCAGTCATTCGTGGTGCTAGATGCCATTCTCTTTCAATGGCCACATTTGGGGCGCGCATGTCTACGGAGATGCGTATACTTGATTTGCTGTCTCTTTTGGGTACCAGTACTATCGGTGATACCCATGGGGTTGGCCCAAACGCTGACTCGGATGTCCTGCTGTAGTAGTGATCGCATTTCATCCTTGACATGACGGGCCCTGAAGACCCTCGCGCATGGAAACAAGGCACAATCGCCATACACAAACTGATACGCCAGACACGAGGTTCAATTCCCAAAATCTAGGGTCCGACTGGATCTCACGTCACCCAGACCTCGTGAGACACAAGAGAGCGAGCATTCTACAACAGTCGCATATATACAAAAAGTCCATCATATTATCAGTCAGTGACGCATCAAAACCGCCCATAATGTATCTTCTTTAGCAAGGGTTCGGTGATTGACAATTATGACAAGTATGACAACTTCTAAGACATTTATTCAGCAACAGTTTGCAATCTGCGAAGACGCAGACACTATTCTTTGTTACAGAGAACATTATGCTCTTGTTATGTGAGCGAGCTGTGTTCGAAGGAGAGACACATTCCAAAGCATTTTATCTTCTAGTTTCTATTTGTGTGCTAGGGGTCAGCTTGATCTAAAGGGGCCCAGTAAGGGGGAGGGGGGGCGTGAAAGAGAGTATAATTCATGTCTTTACCTGTCTATTTCTACAGTTTCTGCAGTTTCAGCGAGACTAGCTGGCACCTGCTTGGTGATTAAATGCCTCTCTGCTCGCCTTCAAGGACTCGTGAGGGAGGAAAGCAATGTATTTCTGTCTGGGCTAGTATCTCAACATGTAACTTGTGGCCTCGCTCTGTGCAGGGGCAGAACAAAATCGAATTCATTTTTGCAAAGTGTTTGAACAGAAAAGCAAGAGAAAGCAAAATGGCGAATTCTGTTGGTACAAAATGGATGCTCTATGGCAGGCTTGTCCAACCTTTTAGAATGTGGGGCCGAAGCATTAACTTTTTGTCTCCCGGTGGGCCGGCGAGCCAAAAGTCAACGCCCTCACCAAAAGCAATATATTCAAAATCAATGGTGTGTGACCTTTGACACAATAGCATCACAGGCAGTGATAGCCATGCAGTCCCAAAGATAGCTTTTGGCGTCAGGGACAGTGATCAAAGGTTAGTTTCTTGCGATTTCTTCCAGTGTGTATGTGTTGATATTTTTCTGAAATAGTGGGAGCGACCGACCTTAGTGAGGAGCTATAACGGTCTAGGGAGGTTTTGGGGGGGACCCCCCCCAAGATTCTTTTTTAAAATATAGGGCTGAAATGGTGCATTTCACAGCAGGACAACTGGCCAAAAAGCCATAAGTTTACAATCTGTTCTAAAGGGGAACATGTACATTCCATGTCACCAACAGCAGACAAGAACATTGTAGAGCACAACACATTTTAATGATCAATGTGTCCACAGTGTAAGACAGCACTGTCACTGATGTAACACATTGGCATGCTGGTTGTGCCCAAAATATGCCTCTGTAGCACATGTCTATGCTGGTTGTTCCCAATTTAGGCCAACATTGTCCTGTACAAAGCATGATTGATGCTGCCTGAGCATGTGCAGTGTGCCCAATACATATGCCAACTTATCTCTGTAATACACATTCATTACTTCTTTGTTAATGATTGATGCTGCCTGTGCAGTGTGCCCAATACATATGGCAGCTTATCTCTGTAATACACATTCATTACTTCTGTGGTAATGAAAGAAGCATAATCCCATTCAAAAGATAAAATGTGGAAAATGTATCACCCAAAGGTGAACCCAATTGAAGACTACTCCCATCTTAGTCATAGGGCAAAGTAGGAGTTTGTCCAACCCCAGAAAACGTCAATGAAGGTTTTTCATATTGTACCTATTGTGTACGTGTATAATTGTGATACCATGCCTCCCCTACACAACATGCCACGCCACTTTGTTAGCAATGATTTTGTCATATAAATTAAGTAGAAAGACGCAGCGGTGGGAAAAATGTGCCTAGCAATGCAAGCTTTCAATTTTCCATCAAACACCAAACTAAATTAATGGAAAACATTTGAAGCAAACAGAACCAATTCAGATAGCAAGAGATGAATGCTGGCCCTTATTCTCGTATGATGTGCAACAAGAAGAGGAAGGAATAGCAGAACAGGGTCAGAAGAGGAGAATCAAAATAAATCTTTCGGCTGAAAAGAATCTTGTATTGAACAATACACCCTGTGTATCTCAGGATGATTTCAGAGAAAGCACCTTTCCACATACTATGCCTGAAGAGGCATCGGCATGTGCCAAATATCCTGAAGGAGCACAAAGCATTCCACAGCATAGAGAAGTTGAATGTAATGCTGAAAGCTGAAAGCACACACATCGCAGCAGTGAGCGCTCAACCCACTGAGCTATCATATTGGCTATAGTAAAATGAGCAATTATTCGGTAGTGGATACCATTAAACTGGTAACTGAGATTTAACAGCAGACCAGTTAAGTTCATCTGCAGGTCTGGTGCAAAGGTGGCCGCATGTCAAACATGCATACATCTACTTTTCAGGGTTCAGAGGTTGGCAACATAGGGAAAGCAGCGCACTCACAGGACATCCACACCCATACAAATTAATAAATAAACCAGGCCATGGCCTGTGACTGCCTCTGGTGCCCACGGGGCACCAGAGGCAGTAACAGTCCACCACCACAGCCCAGAATTCGGATCCACGGACCCGATAACATTGAAAAAATAAATAAACCAGGCCATGGCCTGTTACTGCCTCTGGTGCCCCCTCCAAGGGGGCACCAGAGGCAGTAACAGTGCTCCGCCACTGCCCAGAATTCGGGACCACAGACCCGACAACATTGAAAAAATAAATAAACCAGGCCATGCCCTGTTACTGCCCCTGGTGCCCCCTTCCAGGGGGCACCACAGGCAGTAACAGTGCTCTGCCACGGCCCGGTTTATTTATTTATTTGCTCAATGTTTGTGGGGTCCACGGACCCAACAAACATCAAGCAAATAAATAAACCAGGCTATGCCCTCGCGGGCCACATGAAATGGCTCGGAGGGCCGCATTGTGGCCCGCGGGCCGTACGTTGGACAACCTTGCTCTATGGTTATGCTGATGATTCTGTACTGGCGGTGCTGGGCATATGATGCGGTTGGTTTTCGGCCAACATAATATACCGTCTATGCTATGGTAGGGTATTTTCTAGACTAACAAACCCTCCTCTTGGCTGTGAGCCAAATGCATTAAACATACATCGCATCTTCCTCTGACCATGTATCTAATTCTGAACTATGCATACTACTGTAATCGTCATCGATATCAATTGACAAACTTTCATAGTTTGTGTTTCATTATTTGCATTCGTGTCCACTTTGGGAGTTCTTTTCTCTGTTATCATGTGTATGCATTCATCGCTTATTTCAGAGCAAATAATTGGCAGGCAGTGTATGCAACAACAACATGTCAGAAAGATACTGAGTATTGTTGCTAAAATTGCAACTAGGTTCCATCCCCATGAGCGTAGTAACTCCCAAAACCAGGAACTTCTATTCAGTTCCCAACCACCTGTCGGGGGGGGGGGGGGGTGAAGGTCAGAGCTCAGAATGTGTAACTTCTTTATTGCCACAAAAATCGTAGGGGAAGAATCGCTTACAAATACGCAGCACGCTGACCCCATGATTTTGCAAACATCTCTACGGTCAGCCAAAACTATGTCAAGAACCATTCTATTATGAAGTGTCATCAATCTAATTGCCTTCTTTTCTAGAGTCATATTGAGTCATATTATACAGTATAACTTGTTCCATTTATTGTTTTTTCTGAAAATCTTGACAATCTTCTTATATTATAAGAGTTTATTGCTTGGCCCCAAAATGATATGAAGGATTTTGCTATGTCTCCTGCAATAAATCCTGCTTCATCATCCCGCTGAGGCATTGATCTTGATAATTTCGATATATCTGATGTTAGGGAAAGGAATACCCCAGGGAAGAGGATCCCTATGTAACATGTCCCCCCCGCCCCCGACCCCCAATTTCTAGGTAGCCAGGGATAAGCTTTTTCTCCACATACAAAATAAACAGGGTCACCTACTGTTACACTCACCTGGTATCCACGGGGACGCCACCCAGCCAGTTGGTTGTTGGTGCTCTTCCCAATGATTCCCTCGTGTGGTCTCGGTGTCGATTGGATTCCACCTGGAAATGAAGACTATATTAGGACTGGGCGACCAAGATAAGTTTTCCTCGACCTCCCTTGTGTTTCCAGCTCCTCCAGGTTCTCTTCTCACCTGGTTGTTGGAATCGGTGGGCTCTCCATCCTGCTCACTGGGCAGGGGCGCGTTGTCTTTTGTGGGCGCGGGCGGTCCAGTTACTTCACTGACTGCTGCCCTTGTAGTGTCTTTCAGGTAGGTCTTATTGCGATTGATGGCTTCGTAATTCTTGCATGCCTTTTCTCTGTTCTAAATGGCTTTTATTTATATACCTAGGAGCGCGCAGTGTCCGCTTGGAGAACTAGATATGCTGGTTCTCACCGGGAGATGATGGCACGTTATAGCGCTATGATGCGGTAAGGAGGCGCTTTGCATAGCGCATCGATGTCTTGTCCTCACTGACATGTGCTTTTCTCTTTTCGTAGGTCACGGTGAGTTCCCAGCGCAGATGGAGTTCCGGAGCTATGCCGGCTGAAAGCAACCAACCAGGTAAGTCTTTAAGCGCTGTGTGGTTGTAATGTCTCCACTACCTCCTTTAATGATGTCTTTCTCCTTTTCTCCGGTCCTTCGATCCGGGCGGTTCAACTCCACCAACAGAGCTGCCCAGGAGCTGCGAGCAGTGAAGGATGATGAATGCAGGTGAGATTCTGCTGCTAACGATGTTCTTGGTTTTTCTGCAGGTCCGGAATTCACCAGGCTCGTGAGAAAGCTAGACACGGTGAGCGTCACGTTGCTAGAAGCAAAAAAAACGTGAAGTGTGTTGTTCGGGTGTGGTTTAAATAGTCCAGGTAAAGTAGTCCCTAGGCCACCACACCCAAAACACTAGACCGCATAGCTTGGTTCTAGAAACCAAGCTATGTGGATGCCTCCATGTTGGCTGAAAGCCTAAATAAAGTAGTTCCTCAAGCAGATGTCTTTCCTTACTGATGAGCCTGGCGCCAAAGGCGCCAGGGCTGGCCCCAAGAGGGCCTGAGAAGTGGATGCCAGGCCTTATTAGTGATCCGAGCCCTGGTTCCACCTGGCCAATGGGCTTGCCAGTGGGGATCAGGGCTGAGGGTCGTGACACCTACATATATCGGTTCTTCTCTCTCAAGTACTGCAATATTCATGCATCTATCAAATGTCCCTACTGAATAGGAGCCTTTTTTTTGTAAGCAAAATGGAACAGTGCGAGGATTGTAATTTATTGTATATGAGGGGGGCACTACATCTTTGTCCCCTACTGGGTTCATGTGAAACGTGATTACAGTTGACTTTTATAAGGCACATACAGTCTGTCTACTGGCGTTACTGCTGGTTTTATTAATCTTGCTTTGTTATATATGGTGCAACCTACGGGTTTCAGTACTATTTTTTTCAAATTCTTCTATGTTTGTCTTTTCTAATTGACCTGTGTCACTCTTATTCCACTTTCCATAAGAGTGCACTTAGTGATGTATAGCATGCTGTATTAAGGGGTAATGGCTGTACATACCAACCTATTCCTTTTCCGCCATGCTGGGGTAAATGCGTGCAGACCCAGCAGTTAGTCTTGTTCAAGATTGAGTGAGTCATATTCATAATCAAAAGCAATGTGTTATTACCATAACCTTCCCTGTGTCTTTCTTTTATTGGAGGGAGAGTACATGGACTGGACTGTCTGTGACAGATGCTTTTGTGGCAGGCAAAAGAGAACTGAATGGGTGCACGCTCTCCAGATACTATAATACTGGGATAATGCTACATAGAAACCCAGAAGTGTCATAATCATTAACATTACTTTCTTACAGCAATTCTTTCTATTTTTCTTTATAGTCTCTATATTTATTACATCATCAGCGTTGGTGCAGGAGGGGGCAGAAACAGGTATGGGCATCATGCGTGACTCTTCTTCCCCATTAATGTTCGTCGTGAATCCTTCTCACAGCAGCACCCGTTGAAACGCCAACAAATTCGAAAATGTTAGTGTTTAGGCCAGTTATCGGCAGCCTCGATTGCTAAACGTAAGGCAAGATTATCGTGCTATTGCACATTGCTCAAAAGACTCCAGAGCAAACATCAATTGCCTTCGTACCATAAGCGCCCCACTTGTTCGTACGGGGTGATCGACAAATGGATTTTTATTTTCAAAGATCGCACCAGGAAGCCACGTTCCAGAGCTCCCATATTGGTACAGCCCCCACGCTCCACTTCCCTAGGCCTCTGATTCCCAATTAATCCGTGATGGGGGAATAGAGGCAACAACAAACGTGCAGATCAGATCACTTTTGATTTTGAGAACGTAGGTTGTACCTTATCGCTGCAGGTATTGTGTGATCAATGAACAGTGCAGATGCACTTCCAGATGTAGGCTCAGTATCAGCCTGTGATGCAACAAGTGATGATGCAGGCTTTGTCAGCCTGTGACGATGCGGATTCAGCTAAGCAAAGTTGGGGTACATTTAGCCCTTTCTCCTATTTAGCAATCCTCTCAGGATTTCTCTCAGGCAGAATTTGTGGCAGAGAACTGGCAATGGTGTCTTTCGAGTTGGAGGCAACTGTTTCTTTCTGGTCGTCCGGATCAGGTAGTTCTTTCAATGGCGATGGAATTCTTTTCGTGTGGGTGGCATGGATCCACGCCTTGCATCCATCCACACGGACTGCAGTTTGTGGTGCCAGGAGTACCTGGTAAGGGCCATGCCACCTTGGTGTAAGTGATGACTTCCTCTCAAAGTTTTTTAACCAGGATCCAATCGCCCGGCTGCAGACAATGCCCCAGGCCTGTATATCTGACAGGAAGAGCCTCCTGCACCTGCTGATGAATCAAATGAAGCTTCTGCGTTAAAATGTTACAATATGTATTAAGCACAGGGTATTCGACTTCACTCAAGCGCCTGGGCTGCGGCGCATACCAAACATTAGCAGGTCTCCCCATCACGATCACGTATGGGGAAGAGTCCAGTTCTTGCTTGCACAGATGT
The DNA here is from genome assembly GCF_040938575.1 of Ambystoma mexicanum. Classification (NCBI taxonomy): domain Eukaryota; kingdom Metazoa; phylum Chordata; class Amphibia; order Caudata; family Ambystomatidae; genus Ambystoma; species Ambystoma mexicanum. Next base: position 206,173,604 of record NC_090934.1, read on the forward strand.
GCGCATACACAACAAAGCTAAAGGTAATGCATCTATCCATTTTAATTGACTCCCTGAACATATCTTGCTTATTTTGTTTTTCAATATGCCGTTCTGGCATTCAACAAGACCGGCACTCATCGGGTGCCTGGCACAATGGAATCGTTTATTAATCTGAAGGCCTGCACAAATCTGTAATATTACGGCGGCAATAAAATGCGGCCCGTTATCTGACCATATGACCCGGGGCTGGCCGAATCGGGAAAAATATTCTTTTAGCATCATTTTTGGCATGCTCATTGCTGTGCAGTCCTTTAGCGGGTATGCTTCCACCCACTTACTGAACACACATACTACCACCAAGATGTATTTCAGATTCCAACATCTTTCCATTTCTATGAAATCAAAATGGATAAATTCAAAGGGCATTGGGGGGTCAAACTACCTGTTGGAGTGGCTGTTCCTCTTCCAATATTGTGTTGCAAACAAGTCATACAATTCTGAACTAGTCTCTCAGCCTTTTTTCTTGTGTGCGGGTTGTGCCATACTGTAGCCAGATGCTGAATCATCTTTTTCGCACATATGTGAGTGGGGCTGTGGGCCATGGTGACCATTGCAGTTACGTAGGAGTTGGGCAGCATCCACTTTCTACTTTTTGTCCACCCAGCAACCTTCTAAATCTAGTTCTGTGGAGCCCTTAGCCCACCCTTTTATTTCATCAGCAGTTGCATCCGCCTGCATCTCTTTGACTGTGGCAATCCCATTTTCTATCATGCAAGGCACTTCTTCTGACTGTACTATCAACATTTTCGTGTGGAAATCAGTGGCAGTTTGTTTTGCAATTGTGTCTGCGAATGCGTTTGCTTTTCCCAAGTTACATGTTTTTTTCTTATGCGCCTCGCATTTCATTATTGCCAGTCGCTTTGGACACGTAAATGCAGACAACAATCGCGCTATCAAAGGGCCATGCTGGATTTTAGTTCCATGTGATGTTAGGAGACCCCTCTCAGCCCAGAGTCGGACAACATTGTGCACCACCCCGAATGCATACTGACTGTCAGTATATATGTTTACATTTAGATTTTCAGAAATTTCACATGCTGTTGTCAATGCTATGATCTCTGCTTCCTGCGCTGTATTGTATGGAATTCTTTTGCTCTCTACAATACCCTTTAGTGTCGTGATGGCGTAGGCAGCAGTTGACGTGCCATCAGGTAATTTAAAACAGGAACCATCACAAAACAGTTCTCCGTCTGGCTCTTTCTGTGGGGTGTCTGTTAGATCAATTCTTCCTTTTTGTTTCTTCCTCCGTAACCATTAAACAATCATGGGGAGGTGATTCATTCTCACCCACTTCTTCATTGGGAGGGGGCATTAATTCTGCATGATTCAAAGCGCAACACCTCTGAATTTGAATATGTAGTGCAAACAGGACAATTTCATATCTAGTCAATCTAGCTGATGTGAGATGTTGGGTCTGCGTTCTGTTCAAAAGAACGTCTACTGTATGGGGCACCATCAAAACTAAGGCGTCCCCCAACACCATTCCCTCAGTTTGTTTTACTGACGCGGCAGCTGCGGCGACAGCGCATAAACAACGTGGCAAAGCGCATCCTACAGGGTCCAGCGCGGAAGAAAAATAACCGCATGGTCTATTTCTTCCACTTTGTTCCTGGGTCAATACAGCCAGCGCGCAACCCTCATTCTCATGCACAAATAATTTAAACACCTTTTCATAATTTAGTGTGCCCAAAACTAGAGCTGAGCACAAAGCAACTTTGAGCAGATCAAATGCATTCTGACATTCCTCATTCCATGGCAAAGGTAGGGCAACATCCTTTTTTGTTAATGCCACCATTGCTTTTACAATCCTTGCGAAATTCGCTATCCACTGCCGGCAATATGAAGCCATGCCTATTATGGCTCTGACTCCTTTCTGTGTCTTTGGAATAGGCATATCAGAGATACTCTCTATTCTTTCTGGTGTCAGTCTTCTTCACTCTTTCGAAAGTAGGTAGCCCAAATAGGCCACCTCCTTTCGACAATACTGGAATTTTTTTAAAGAAGCTTTGACATGCAATGCTAAATGTGTCAACAACATGGCGGTACCCTCTTTTCAAATTTCTTCTGGGTCAGCAGCAATCAACAAGTCATCAATGTACTGCAATAGTACACAACCCGCTGGTAGCTCTAGTTGTTCTTTTGAAGCTGTGCTATAAAAACTTGGGCTCTCAGTGTAACCTTGTGGAATTCGTGTGAAAGTGAAAGAACGCCCTCCTAGTGTGAAAGCAAATAGAGATCTGCTATCTGGGTGTACATGAATGCTAAAGAATGCATTCCTAAGATCGACTACACTAAAATATGAAGCCGAAGCCGGAATCATTGTAAAAATGGTAGTGACATCTGGGACCAACGGAAATTGGGGATCAACTACTTTATTCAATGCGCGTAAATCAATTCTGAAACGGAACGGTATTTCAGTACCTCCTTTCTTATAAACTGGAAGAATGGGACTGTTACAAGTGCTACCAGTAATTTCTTCAATCACGTTTCTTTTAACCAAATCTGAAACGAGGCATTTCAATGCTTTCTCTCCTTCCACCGAAATTTCATACTGGGGGATATGTGGCAATGTTACTCTCTCTTTCAAAACAACTCTCACCAGCTCTATTTTCAAACAACCAACATCGTTATCATTCGTCGCCCATATGCAAGTCGGTACCTTAATTAATTCTGTTGGCAGGGGTCTGGACAAGAATTGGGACACTGGTATTTTCTGTGGTGAAATCGTCAAAAACACTCAATCAGGAGAACAATGAATAACCGCACTTAGTTTTTTCAACAAGTTTAAACCTAATAGATTCTCTCCGCAATTTTGTGTCAACAGAAACGGGCAAGGCTCAGTGAATGGTCCTAGTGTTATAGGCACTGACTGTGACACAGAGCTAATTACTGGGGTGCCTGCAAACCCTACTGAAACATTCTTTTTCCCTGGCAGTGGTATCTCCGGAACCAAGTGATGGTCTACTGAGCACTTCTGTGCACCTGTGTCCACTAGAAAAGTGTGCTCCTTATTCCCAACTTTCATTTCTACATAGGGTCCTTTCTGGTCAACGGGAATAGACACTGGTTCCGACACCTGTCTTGGGCTGTCCTAGTGGAACAATACATGATCTGATGTAAAGTCACCAGAATAATATGTATTTGAGTATCAAAAACATTTCCATCTCCTGCTCCATTCTGCTGATTTTGGTTATTCTGATTTTGTGGCATACCAGTGTTTCTATTTTGCCCCAGTGTTCCCGGGTGACCTCTGTTCTGTCGTCTCGGGCCATTCCCATTCTGCAAATGTGGGCACTGTGCTCGCCAATGACCCTCTTACTTACAGTATGCACATTGACTTAGTCCAAGTGGACCTCCATGCATGTTGGATTAATTCCCTCTTCCTTGTGCATTTACTCTACCCCTATTATTCGCTACCTGCTGTAGTAACACTCTTGTTTTTAGATTCACTAAATCTTTCCCCTCTTTTTATTTTTCTGTATTTACTCTATTTTCATAATACTGGGCCATGTGTAATCCCTCACTCTGTGATTTTGCTTGCCATGCACTTTCAGATGTCATTATCAAATTTTGGATTTGAGGTAACAACCCTCTCACATATTTGTCAACAAATAGTCTTTTCCCTGGTTCAGTGCTTAAATCTTGACCACTAAAATCTGTAAACACGTCTTCAAATCTATTGAAATAGTCAGTAGCCAACTCGTCTTTGCCTTGCACGCATGCAGTTAATTTGTCCCATATAATTCTTCTTTCAGGCACTATAACCTTTAATTTCTGTACTATTCGTGCTGGTAACGCTGACATATTTGACGATGGCTTCTTACCAGCCTTTCTGTCCGCATCCTCTTTTATAAAATTTTCCCAAGTAGAACCTAAACTTTCATGATCTACATTCCTAATTTGCTTCCATATATCTGCTGAGAGAATTACAGGGAATAATAGGTCAATATCACTCATATTAAAAATTGCTGATTTCAAATACGATTCAATTTCTTTATAGAATCCCGCCGGATTCTTTCTTCTATTGGGGATTGTTTGTTTTATATTATTCACCTCTTGTCGAGAGAAAGGGACATGTACATATTGTGCTGTGTAATGTGCCTCTATTACCTGCGCTGGAGCTCCATCAACACCTGGGGTTTCTGTTTTTGGCACAAAAGTGGGAGGGACTTCTCTCATTGGAAATATCGCACTAGCTTACCCTCCTTTCTTTCTTCTATTAAGTACTATAGCTAGATCAAGGGATAGAGCAGCCTTTCCAGTTTCGGACAAACACGCTCTCTTATATACTGTCATTAACTCAGAGCGACACCAATCATTTCTCTCAACATATTTATCTTGCAAATATTCAAGCATTATTTGTAATGCTTTCCTTTGCATCTCTATTGTGTACAGTTCAAACGTATCATACACCTCTATTACAGGAATACTAGCATCCATAATCTATCTAAGCGCTTCTCTCGTTCCTATTTTCATTTCTTCACTAACCGGTTTTGATGGCGGGCAAAATCGCTGCTGTACATATGTTGCCGACCCTCGTCTCCCTTTCTTTACCTCTTTGTACCGAAACCCAGGAGAAGAAAACATGTCTGAATATAATTCATCAAGTTCATCTTTAAACTCGAATAACCTGCCCACATGCTACTTCATTTCTGAATCACTTTCTCTCAATCGTGAAAAGGCATTCCAATCCCGCAACTTCTGCGGCGGCACCATACCAGTTAATTACTTCCATTTTTCCATAAGATATTCTCCCATGTATTCCAACAATACCTGTTTTTCACTGAGCTTCTTATAATCATAAATCGACCCCAGCGTCGATGCCTCATCATTTCCTTCAATATATATTTCTGCCTGTTCTTTCAACTCTTCCTTTCCCTGCTGACCGCACTACTGGTTATTCTAGCGTACACGCTTTGTGCAGGCCCTGCTTCTCCAGCGCTGCCTTCTGATGGCTGCGGATTCAAGCTCGGTAGGTGTAGGGGGGAGTGGGATCTCATGTTCAGGAGGGGCTGGTGCAGATGGAACAACTGGAAGGGTCGGTGGCAACCTGGGTTCTGGTTGAGCAATGGGCACTGATGCAATTGTGTCAATCTTACTTTTGGGGTGTTCTTGCCTTTTCTCATTTAAAATCTTATTGATTAGTTCATCTGATGTATGCAACTCTTGTTGAGGATATATTTTTTCTATGCCTAATTGAAGGCTCCTATCTGCCCTTCTGATATCCTCATCCCACTGTTTTTCTTCCTGTTCTAGCGCTCTATCTGCATTAGAACTGTGCCTACGCGCATGTTTTTCTCTACATCTTAAACAGAGGTTAGCTTCCTTCCTCCAGTCTCTAATGACGTCAAATGTCGCAGGGCGTGCTTTCTTGCGCAGCAATACTGATTCCAAATGCTCCATTTGTGGCATCTCAAAATGACAATTTTTTGGCCATTGCAAATCTTCTACGTGTCTGGTCTGCCTATGCCAAATTTCACAAAATATTATTGCCCCTACTCCATACTTGACATACATCTCAAACGCTGGTGACCCTACGGGTGGCGCAGCCTGGCCAGTTTCCAAAGATTGTCTACCGCAGTGGAAAAATCCCACTAGACAGGAAGACAATTTCCTAGGCATGTTTGATCTTATTTGTTTTATCTTGCAAGAGCAACTCTTAACTAATATCAGGGCTGTTAAGAATCGGGGCACGACTCACCAGATCAATCAACTCGTCTCTCAAGACGCAATTCGTCCGTATACAGACGCAACCAAGGATCGTCGTGTCTGCGTATCTGGCTCAATCTGCCTAGTTTCGGGACCCATGCCCTCTTGCTCTCTGGGCGGACGCGCCGATCGGGGACCGGTTGTGTACAGATCTGCAAAGGAGTCTCCTCACTTTCAAAGGGGCGCCCCGACCACCTCTCGATCCTGGTTTGACGGCCTCGACATCGATTCGTTTTTTCAGCCTTCTTCAAATTTCAATGTACACGATGGAGCAAATGGGGGAGCGTCCCTATTCGGGCGCCATTTTTATGACGGGCCCTGAATACCCTTGCACATGGAAACAAGGCACAATCACCATCCACAAACTGATACGCCAGACACAAGGTTCAAATCTAGGGTTTATTGCAAAGCAAATAGTCTCAGTCGGCCGACTGGATCTCACGTCTCGCAACGTGTGTCACCCAGACCTCGTGAGACGTAAGAGTGAGCATTCTACAACAGTCACATATATACAAAAAGATCATCATATCAGTCAGTGACACATCAAAACCGCCCATAATGTATGTTCTTTAGCAAGGGTTCGGTGATTGACAATTATGACGAGTATGACACCTTCGAAGACATTTATTCAGCAACAGTTTGCAATCTGCGAAGGCGCAGACACTATTCTTGCGTTTGAACAGAAAAGCAAGAGAAAGCAAAATGGCGAATTCTGTTGGTACAAAATGGACGCTCTGTTTATGCTGACGATTCTGTACTGGCAGTGCTGGGCATATGATGCGGTTGGTTTTCGGCCAACATAATATACAGTCTATGCTATGGTAGGGTATTTTCTAGACTAACAGACATGCCGCTGTATGTTGAGCGGGATGCCCCGGTAATGTTGAGCCGTTGGCGGTATTTCTGTCTTTTAGTCGGCCCAGACCTTTGAAGAGTGATGGGAACATCTTTTGGATCATGTCCTTTGAGCTGGAGGTGTATGCGGACATGATCTGGTACATAATGCTGATTAAACCCATTTGTATGGCTGTTCGAAAACTTAATATGCTTCCCCCTGGGACTTCTCCCTTGATAACATAGATTTGTACCTTTTGACGCTGTTCCTTATATCTACATGTTTGCGGTGAACATGCCTTTACAGTCAAGCGGTTTGTTAGAGCCATAAGGATATATTAATGTGTCGGCTTGTTTTAGCTCTTGCTTCACCTCGAGAGACTTGTATACTAAGTCATTGATGATGTTGACGGTGGCCCCCGTGTCAATTAGAAACTCTATATTTTGTCCATTTAATTGAAGCAACAATGTTGGGCTGTATTCAACGGCTGTGTTGTTGCCAATGGCGTGTACATAGGCCCTTTTTCCATCTCCACTGGACAACGCTGACCGGGTGGCCCTTCTTCCTTGCACTGACTCATCCAGGTAACTTATTCTTTGTCTTGGTTTCCGGTGCTGGGAATCATGTCTGCTTTTATGGTGACTGGAGCTGTCTCTCCTTTCTTCCCGCCACTGGGTTGAGGGTGTGCGTTTGCGAGATGAGCTATGTGAGCGCCGCCTGCTGGGCGTGGTGAATTGACTCGTGCGCCTTTGTGGGCTTTCCCGCCTTGAATTTCGGCCATCTTGTCTCCAGGATTCTCTGCTGGCGTCATTACTTTGAAAGAATTTGATGTTTTTACAGACCGACTGAAAATGGGCTTCTCCCCCACTTTGTCGCAGTGGTGCCCTATTGCGGGACACGGTCCTACATGAGAATCTGAACCCACATCTGTAGCATTTCTTTTGTTCTGTCATGTCGCTTGGAGTGCGAATGGGGCACACGGTTGTGGCACCAGCAGTCTGTGTGATCATGATGTTTCATGATGTTTCCAAGCAATTCAATCTGTAGCGTTAATGCTGAGTCGGCTCTTGCTATTTGGATTATTTCTTCTAATGTTCTACTTTTTTGCAATAGCTTTTTGTGAAATTCAGGGGACCCACATCCTGCAATGGCCTGGGATTTGAGTGCTTCATCAGTAGAATATCTATCAAGGTCACAATATTTGGCTCTTTTCCTTAATCTCATAACATTGTCCATGCTTTCATTTTTTTCTTGTGTAGTTGTGTGAAAAATGTCTCTCATAATCAACATTCCATAGGGGTGCAAAATATGTATTTAATGGGTCAATTATTCCTTGAAATGAATCTGTGTTGGTGTCGGGCATTTCAAATACGATGTCACGTATCATGGGTCCCAGTGAGTGTAGCAGGATTCTTCGTAAGCGGCGTTCTTCTCACCCCAGAGGCATCAATGTAAATCTGAAGCTTTTTCAACCATCTGGCCCATCTAGGTGCTTGGCTGCTCGTGTCCGACACTTCAAAATGTGGCATTGCTTGTAGCTGGAGGGATTTTTAATTCCCCTCTTCTCTGTTGCTGACGGGCCTGGGAGTGGAGCTGGCTTGGGGGCTTTGAAATGACTGGTAGATTTTAGTGTTTTCTCCGTGCTGGCACTTCAGTGCTGCTTGGTGACACATGTTGAAATTAATGTGTAGGTGTTAGGCAGCGTGTCTTTCTTGTTCGCTGCTATTGAGTGTTGCTTGACACCCGTATCTATCGTTTCAAGTGCTTCACTTTCCTCCGTGGCGGTGCTGGGGCTGCAGGCCTGTAATGTGGTGAGCGCGTGGCAATGGGAAAGAACGTTTCGCGCTGTGCGAGATTCCTCCGCAGCGGCCCTGCATGCGAAATAAAGCGTCCTCTGAAGTGCAGATGATACCGTAAGGTTTAAACGCTGCCATGGGTTCGCGTGGCAGTTTGGAAGCGGTCCTCGCGCTTCTGTGTTCCGCTGGGAGCGTTGTCCCCCAGTCAATGGATCCTCCTCGCCATTGTGATCCGACTGGCATCAGATCTGAGCAGCATGCAATATAACAATTAAATGAGTCAACATAAATGAGACACCAGAGCTTGATGAAGTGCGTCTGATCTATTTTATTATCAGTGCGAAACTGGTGCTTGAGGCGGCAACCACGCCTCTTCCCTCAACACGTGGGGCGCAGCCCACTGCAATACACAACAACAGAAATGGGACATGGCTCCCAGACAACAATGTTAATGGTAATCAAGAGTACACAACAACCTCCTCCAGAGAATGGCAAAATTAGGCCAAATATCTTGCTCCTGGTACTTTGTGTTGCGACGACATGGACACTTCTGCAGGCACACCGACACATAGAGGCCCAGAGTCTTTGCAGATTGGAGTGACTAATCTCATGGGCTCTCAACACATTTTGCCGAGGTGTGGTGATATAGTATAAGCACTTTATACTCGTATTATTCAGCGATCTGTGGTGGGGGCAAAGGTTATTCAATTGTGGGTAGTTGAGATTGTGGAAAGATTTGTCTGTCGGGAACGGATCTGATTGCTTGTGTTTCACAACTGAACCGAGGAAGTGTGATCCAACTAGCCAGAGCATATAGTATACCAATTCAATTACGCTGTGATTTCTAGCAGGCGGGGAATCTATCATGTGACAACGCCCTCTGCAGCATGGCTGTTGAATAACCAGCCATCCACTACTGCCACCTTTAATTTAAAGCCGCACCCCTTTTTTTTTAAAGCTACAAAAATCGCATGTGCCCTAAAATAGAGTGTTAGGAGTGAGACAACAATGGATCGACGTAGTGGCTGTGCTACAGTGAGGCAATTTCAGGCCGGGATGCGGAGGGCCATTATGAGTGATACTTGGGCCCTAAGACACCAAAACTGTTTCCATGGTAAAAGAAAGGAGGAAACAAAACGGCACTACTGCACTAGCTCTGCATGAGTGACAAGCATCTCCAGATTTCTTTTGTCAATGGCCAATATGAACAGAGGATAGCAGGCAAGTGCTGGTCTTGGAATCAAAAAGCAGAGCAACAGAGGTTCGAATCTCGGATCCGCGCCCAGAAACCAAATTCGGGTATTAAGCCATTATAATAAAACAAATAAACATCATTATCCAGGTTTAGTGTCGGCCATCTTTGTGTAAACCTCCTGAACATTATTTGAAAAGCCTGGAACAGAAATTAGGGTCACTTTTAGCGTGCAAGTAAGAGAGACCACTTGCGATCCACATAGCTTTCTGCTTCCGTGTCACGATGATTAATGGTTTTAGGCCTAGAATGGAGTGTTTCATAAATTGGGAGTGGTTGCTCTGACTCTTGGATGGTTCCCTGGGATGGGAGCCAGAGAAGAGAAATGGAGAATAATTCATTGAGGTAGGTAAGTGGCACATGAGTAGCCTGGGTTTGCCCCTTGGCAGCACCACGACCCCCTCTCTGCCAACCAGCTGAGATATTACTCCACCCTACCCACATTCTCTCAAAATGAGAAGGTACGACTTTAGGTCTAATGAATGCTCCAGGGAGGGACAGATGGCGGGAAACTAGCTCCACTGACCTCCCTGAAGGGCTGATGGCGGTTCAAGACCTAAAATAGGACACGACTGTTCTAAAATTTATTTCCTGGCGTGCTAAGGGCAGTTAGCTGCTGTCTTTCGCATTCCCGTCTGGAGGTGGCTATGTCATGTGTTTTCTTTAGAACATAGGGCCTAATAGAATCTTTACCAGATATCTGAATGCCATGGTGTGCCTATTCTGACTGTCTACTCACCACCCCCATCAGACCAGCCATCTTGGGGATTCCACAAATGGGGTTGGAGCGCAGCCGAGCCTACCCAATTGTATTTGCTATTTTTGGATTGTTTATCCCATAGCGGTCTGTAATTGGGCTGGTGTTTCTTTCCATACCATTAGGGATACGAAGAGGCCCAGAGAGCTGGACAACCCTTATTCTGATGTGTGCATCTAGAGTCAAATGGAGCTCCCTCAGAGGTCCACAGGGTTATGTGACAAACTTGTGGGAATCTACACAGACCTGATAAATGGATCCCCCACAGAGATTTCATCTCGCCCTCATTAAAGAAATGTTTTGAAATTGCCAAGTCTCAAAAGAATCTAAAGCGAGACAGATCTCACACCGATATCACCGTTGAATGTAATGTTTGATGACTTGAGATAATAAAGATGTGTAATATACTTATATTTTCATAGCACAAATCTATCTCGGGGCAACGGAGCTGTACAGGTTAAAGAGCAAAACATTGGTAGTGAGGATTTCACAAGTCATCAAGTAAACATTACTAATATTTATTACAACCATACAATGTACGGTTAGCGGTGTGCACAGGACAAGGTCGCACCAAGGTGATGCCTAGATTACTTGGTTCAGTTCTTGTGTAGAGCTCATTTATTTAGTTATCGGAGGTTACATTATTAATGTGCAAACCTGGATATATATACACGTACATATTTGTGCAAGATGCATCACACAATGAGACTGGGTGAGGCACTAACTTCTATCCTATCATGCAAGGCACATAAAGTGGGACAACCACAATGGAAAGGAAATGCAGTGGGCGCACACAGAACTGTAGGAGAGATTTAACCTTGCAACCAGTCTCTTGTTTAACCATAAGGGTGGTGCCAAGAACAGGGGAACTGTGCTGCATTTGCATGTTCCTTTGGCACCTCTATGGGTTTATGTATTCACTGCTATTGATTTTCTATTCATTGTTGTGAACATCAAATGATGTTTTGTTGATTATGCGAGTTTCAACTAAGCAGTTTTAGACATGGAAAGATCAGGAAGACGGCGAGCACAGATGTGTGCGTGTATCTAACCCATTTTGTGTAGATTCAAATGCTTTGCAGCTTAGTGGCTGTCGACTTGGATGTTTGCAGGTGATCAGACATTTTTTATCATGGATCACTCTCATTTTGGGGCCATCTACCATTCTTCTCCAAACCTCCTCCTTGCCACCACCATTCACCCATTAAATTGAATGTCAAACGGCTTAGAGAAATTTTGCCTTTTTACAGAAATCATGTCTGCAGCACAAGAGGTCCTGTAAACCCACTTTATACTTCAAGCTAGATTTTCCATGTTCTGTAAAGTGATTGAGGGTTCTGGGGTCTAGCCGACGCGGTTTGGGCTCTGTCCAGGCCGGTCATGGTTATCCGCCACAGTACGAGGGCTTGTATCGATGTTTCGGAGGATATCTCGACAATGTTGACACTGAGGACCCCCTGGGGTCTTGTACTGGGCTTCGCTCTGAAGAGCTTCGGTCCCTCACAAGCCTAATACCGGGGACCTAGCCCATTAGGGGGGTTTTGCTTCATAACTGACTGTGATATGAGAGTGTACCCACTCCGCTTACCGTGTGTAACTGCAACAAATCTACCTTGGAGGGGGGGGGGCGCAAATCACTCTGCCCCCTCTGCTCTTGTATCTCAGGGCAATTGTACACTGTGTTACTCCTAAGTTACTATGCTTTGGACATTGGACACTAACATAAGACACAAAGAAAACACATGAATCAATTCAACAATAGAAACACTTTTATTCATGCACCGCAATGCATGATGAAAACACTACTATAATGCAAATCTCAAATTTGCACCTTTTTATGGTTTTGGTGCAAATCTGCAATGCAATAACTGTAAGCCTTACAGGCTTCTAATTAGCTGGATCTATAATGCTAATGCAGCCTAATGCAAGCGTCAGTATTCAGCATTCCTCTCCAATCCACACTATTTCACACCACACTTCACTCTCTCTAAGATAATCCCCGTCTGATTACCCCATCTATCAACCCCAAAGCTCTGTGTGTGTGTCCTAATTCCCCATGCAATCAATTAGGCAGCACTCCCCTTCTTGCCATGTGCAAGCTTCCCACTCTGCAACCAGCCAGTAAGTCAGGGCCTCTCCTTGGCCTCTCTCTGCCAGAGCAATCTCATCAGAATGCTTCCCCAATGCTTCCTCTCTCAGAGAGCACCTCCATCCAAAACTCCCTCGATCTCAGAGTCAGTGTTACGCTCACCTGGAATTCCACAGGGGCGTCGAACGAAGCTGGGCTGCTGCGGTCTCCACCAGTGTGACTCGTAGCGAAGTGATGATCGACTGCACTTGCCCACTCAGTTTCGTCTGCCTGGCCCGCAAGAATATTTTCATAAAAGCAGTAAAGGGGATTAGCCACCCATGGTAGAGAGGTTACACTAACACTATTTTCCCTGAAAACTTCCAGTATTCCCCTTCATAAAGTCTCACCTTATTGTTTGGAAGGATGAACTCTCCATCCTGCGTGGAGTGCAGGGGCGCATAGAAGTTCAGTTACTTCACTGATCCGAAGGTATTTGACAGAGTTCCAGACAACAATGACTCCGGGGTAATTAGTGTGTAAACCAAATGTATAGTTCTTTTAGAGTTCAAATGTCTGTTAATTCACTCTTGCTCCTTTCATACCTTTTCCCTTGCAGCGTGATCCAAGGAGTGAGTTTGCCTCAATGGATGAAGGTAGCGCTTAGGTAAGAGTCAGTTTGTATCAAGCACTGTCTAGAAAGTAATATTGTTCCAAATGTAATTAACCAATAGTTCTCTATCTTCTTTGCAGGCGCGGCGCCTTGCTGAAAATGTAGGATGGTGACCAGCGCTGCCTTGAGCGGTAAAATTCCGAGTAAGTATCTTGCGGTAAGTAAAAGAATGTCTTTGGCGGAACTCCGCTCACCTTTTATTTGTTCTTGTCTTTTCAGATGCTGATGTTTCGGGCGGCGATTCAACGGGTGCTGCGCCGGGTCGTGGAGGTGCTCCGAAGACAGGTGAGTATGGCGCGGCGCTGCAGCTGGCAATGCGACGTGGTTTATTTTAATGTCTTTTTCCTTTATCCACCGGTGCGGCTGCTCCAGGAAAAGATGATGACCAAATGGAAATCTCCTTGTTCTAACCTTCTCTTCTTCTTTCCTTTTCTCTAGGTTCGGCTCCGGGCACAAGACGGGTGTGGCTGTAGACTGGATGCTGGACTGCAGACACGGTGAGCGTTACGCTGCTAAGATGCAGAATAACGCGAAGCGTGTGCTGCTCTTCGGGCGTGGTTTAAATAGCATCAAAAAAGTAGTTCCCAGGTAAGAAGTTCCAGTACCACACCCAAGCAGCAAAATAGTTCCTAAAGGAAAGAAAGGAAAGTAGTACCTTCATGGCCTCATGATGGCCTGTACATGAGTTCTTTGCAGGATGACCTGCATAGTTTAAAGCTGGCAATATGAGCCTGGTGCCTACGGCGCCAGGACGGTTTTGGGAATTCCTGTGTCTTCTTGGGTGCCTGTTCCCTGGACAGATGGACCTGTTCCGGATGTCTGGGGGCAGGCATCGTGACAGTCGGCTCCATCCAGATCTAGAAACTCCAATCCCCCTCAGCTCTGGTTATACTATTCAATGACGTACATACATCTCTATAGTTACACTCATTCTCTCTGTCATCATTTCTAAATGTGAGCAGTGCCTAAAAGTCTGTGATGCATGTCTTGTACTTTTCAATTATTGCGTGTTCTGGTCATCATGACATTTATCATATCTATACCATGCCCTTCTTCTGTCTGCGAACCATCCTACCATCTCCTCATATTTCTCCATTCACTCCATTGAAATCCTTCTCTTCTTGCATGTCTCTACCTGCAAAGCTCTCTGCAGCTGCCCCCACCTTTTCTCTGTCTGCGAACACCAGCCCAGGGACTGATAAGCCTCCTTCTCCGTGTCTCTATTAAGGCAAAGGCGACCTGAACAGCCAAACAGTTTACGCATTCCAATCTTTCAGTGTACCATAACAACTTAGCAGTGCCGCAGCGCTTCTGTTCTGTCTCAATGGAATGGCTTCATGCTTTCTCTAGTGCTTACTCTTTCACTTGCAAACCCAAGCGCTATCTATAATGCAGACTCCATGCATACTCTAAGTGCACACTCTACAATGCATATATAATACATAACGGCATATCTCTACATGTGTCTACATGTCTCTACAAATATAACATGTGTCTCTACATGGCACTTCAAATATAACAGGACTCACTCTATAGCAAATGCAAATGGCTACATATATGTGGATAATGGATAACTAATTCTACTTCATGTCACTACTAATCAGAATGAATGATGGATAACTGGATCCCTAAATGGATAATGATTCTCTAACAATGGATAATGATTCTCTAATGATAACAAACCAGGCTTCTCCATACAAACGCCTGAGGGCCATCTGAGACTTGTGATGGTGGTAGGCCCCACACTCCAGTTTTTGTCTGAGCTTTGCGGCTTGTACGCTAATCCTGGGCCACACCTCGAATGCGGCCAGCCATGGATCACCGTACCTTAACAGTCTGTGTCTGGGTCAGACTTGTGGCAGTCCCTGAGAGAGGTATTTCTGACTACAAAGAGCATGCACTGAAAGATTCAAAGGATTCTCATATCCCTTCCTCCCAGTTCATTGGGGCTTTCGACACCCCCCCCCCACCCCTGGTTGGAATGGTTGCCCAATGTGAAGGGATATTCAGTTCCTCCTTTCTCTGTCACTCAGTAATTGGGCACCAAGGTCCACTCCATGGTCTTCCAGCTGTCCTGACCCCTAAAGAGAGAACAGATTGGAGAGTTCAGCACCTGATGCAGTCGGGACCTATGAGACAATATATTTGAAGTCCCTTATGTGACGGATTACCATTTGGCAAGGGTGCCCTGGCCTTTTTGATTTTCTAACTGAATTGATAAAATGATGCAGGTAATTCATCTCTGAAAGAGAAATCTGGTAATCAGATTCCCCTTTAATAAGCTCCATGCCAAAAGCATAGTGTGTACCTGTGTCCTGCTGCATCAGCATCCTGATTTGCAGCACCTGCCCTACGAGTGGCACAGAGCATTTAAGATGTGCAGCACTGTTCCAAAACCCTATCATTATGAGTCTACCTCCTGGTGGCAGAATAATCTTTTAATTTAAGCCATATCTGAGTTGTTATTCTCAGAATTATTACAGCCACATCCACTTTGATATCACCCCTGTCAGGTCCTGTGAGCCAGCTCAGCTGTGGTAGGTGATATGTATTTTGGCCAGACGGGCTGAGCCTGCCAAATGACAACAAACTGAATGGCCATGCCTCTTGTTATAATAACTTGTCTTATACAACTCACCGCTACCATTGGCATGGTCTTCAGATGCTCAAGTGGCTCTGCAAGAAAGAGGGCAGGGTTGGTTAGTGAGGGAAGAGTGATGGGGGTGTATCCAGAACCAAGAGAAACTGGCGTCTGTGCATGTTGGCATGCTGATGAGTTGATGTGTGCACTGGCTTGTTGAATCCGTAAGGGTAAGGCCCAGAGTTTGGGTTATTTAATGTATGCCAATATTAGTTATGTTGGGTGTTGGTTTGTATGTAATTTGGCTAGTCTGTAGGGTGTGTATAGTACTTGGGAGGTATGTTGGAGGGGAGCAGGGCGGTTAATACATTGGCTACTCTCAAAATTCTTCCAAGTATGTCCTCGGAGGGGGCGTGGCCAACTGCCGAATGATGTGCAGGTGAATTCCTGGAGCTCCCATGCAGCCGCTGAAATCCGGCCAAAATCCTGTGTGAAAACCCCATGGACGGCACATAAACTGCTGGGGAACGAAGTTGAAGTGCTGTGGTAAAGAATAGTCTGCTTCAGAAGGGGTACGGAACCAGAACGAGGTGTAGCCCCTGACACTTGCCAAAAAGTCTGGCTCCTTGGCGGGAAGAGATGCCTAAAATGGCCCCTGTGGTGCAGTGAGAAGGAAAAGGGAGGGCCGTGGAGAGCTTGTGGATGGTGGTAACATACTGCGCCCCCACCCCCCAAGCGAAGTGGAGGTACTGGTGAGCGTGGAGGTATCCCTGGCGGGGGTGGAGAACCGGGCCCTGCCTGGCAGGATACGTGGAGGAGTGACCTGTGTGGAGGACAACTGGACGAGCCGCCGTTGGGAACCGCGCTCCGTCTCGCAGAGTGCGGTGCGGGATGGCTCGCAGAGATGACGGAGAGAGGAGACGCGGCTGGGAGCAGAGCACTGTTGTAAGAAGAGGAGCGGCCAGGAGTGAACGGAGGTGAGGTGCCGGCTCACCCCATGGTTGGATCCGCCGGAGCGGACAGAGAGTAGGGCCATGAGGAAGGAATCCAGACTGAGGCACCGGGAGCCCGTGGGCAGTGGCGCTAGCAGCCGTGCTGACTTGTGAAGAGGAGGTGCCCTCAGGCGTGGCAGTGGCTGAACCTGCTGAGAGGCCACGGAGGCTTTGGAGGACATTCTCCCTTCAGTAGGGGAGGGCAGGACAGAGTGGTGACCACCCCCCCAGTGGAACGCTTGGAGTGGGTCTTTGGAGGCTGTGGAAGTGCCAGGGAAGGAAGCCTCCAGGGTGCAAGGTGGGGGGGGGTGATTTCCGACCCTCCCCTCCCCCCTGTTGGAGGACTCTCGGGGTCTGCCTGCTTCCCTCCGGGTTGCCTGAACAAACCGCTCTGGCTGGAAATTACCGGACACAGTTAGTGGAAGGGGGCCCTGAGGGCGGGGTACCCCCCTGAAACTGGTGAGTACGTTGAATAGAAGAGATGTTGGAGACCTGGACCCCAGGTTGAGAAATAGGGCTGGTACAGGGGACTGCTGCGAAAGAGGGGGGCTCCTGCTGGAACATTCAGGCGGAATAGGAGATTTTGGGCACTGGGGTGCCAGCTGAGGACAGAATCGCAGGATTCACGCCTGAGGGAGAGCCAAAAAGAGCTGGTTTAATATGGGCAAGAATCAGCAGCGGATGGAAAAATATACGGAGGCAAAGGACAGGCCCCAGAGGCAAGAGGGACCAGATCGACAGGGGGGCCCCCCGGGGAGAATAGACGTTCTGTGACCCTGGATGCGCTAATGGAGGTGATACAGGTCTCCAGAGATACCCTTCAGGAGAGCATCAAAGAGGTAGAAGTGGATGTCTCTCTGGTGAGGACCTCCGCAAAGTGTGTGAGAGTTACGGAGGTGGAGCAAAGGGTCAGTACGGTGGAGGATGATGTCCAAAAGTTAAAGAATCAGGTGGCGGGCCTGGTAGGTGCAACTCGAACACTGGAAGTTAGAGCTGAGGATGCTGAGGGACGCTCCAGGCGCTGTAACATCCATCTGGAGAGAGAGGAGGGCCCTAGTGCAGAGCTTTTTGTGGAAAACCTGATCCTAAAAGTCCTGGGGATCAACGGCCTGTCCAACCTCTTCACTGTGGAGAGGGCACATAGGGTCCCGGGAAGACCTCCGCCGCCGGGTGCCCCGCTGAGAGTGCTGGTGGCCAAAATCATGAACTTCCGAGACCGGGATGCCATTTTGCAGGATGCTCGCAGGGAGGGTAATTATGCGATCGGAAATGCAAAGTTGAGGATCTTCCTGGACTTCATGCTTGAGGTGCAGCGTCCGAGGAGATCCTACGACGTGGCGAGGAGCCGTCTGCGGGAACTTAATCTAAAATATATGATGTTTTTCCCAGCGAAGTTGAAAGTGTTGTCGGGGGTGGGAGGGGTAATCGTGGTTTTTCACCTGTCCGAGAGAGGTATGGGACTGGTTGGACACGAGGCAGCATAAAGCGGCTCGGGAGGCGGATGAGTGTGGGAAATGCCCAGCAGGAAACTGATGAAGGAGACCCCGGCAGAAATTGGTTTTCTGGGAATGGGGAGATACAGGAGAAGGGGGGGAAGATGTGGGTGGGGCTGCATGGGTCAGATGGTGAAACCCTTAATTTAAATAATGCTACTGACTACCGACCCCAAGGGAAGAGGATTAAGGGGGGGGGGCAGAGTAGTTCAGTGGGTCTGCTGTCATGGTGGAGGAGGGGGAAGGGGGATGGAGGAGAGGGGTGGGGGAACAGGTGAGGGACGAGGGGAGGGGGGAGGGTCTGGGATGATGGCACCAAGTTGGGGTTTGGTGTGTGGGGGGGGGGGGGAGTTGGATAAGACAAGTGGGAGTGAGAATTGACACAGTAGTAAAAAGTGATGGGGGGGATGGTGACGGATAAACGGGAGAAGGGCTGACGCGAGAGAAAGTTTCAATATATCGAATGAGTAAGTCAGGAAGTTTAAAAATTGGGACATGGAATGTCTGGGGGCTGGGAAACTATCAGAAGAGGGTGGGGGGGGAGTATCTGAAAAGGCAAGGGATACAAGTGGCCCTGTTACAGGAGACACATACAAACGCAGAGGTATTGGGGAGGCTGGAGAAGTTGTGGGGAGGACAGGTACGTGGCACGACGTACTCAACCCAGGCGAGGGGTGTTCTTATCTGGGTGGTTGGGGGGGGTTGGTGGGTGGGGGGGTTCATGTGGTGGTGGACACGTTTGTGCATAATACAGGGAGGGCATTATCCAAAATGGGCGACTCCATCCAGTTCTGGCAGGTCTTACCCCTTTCACTGATGGGTAGGGTGGCGTTATGTAAAATGGTGATCCTACCGCGGTTGCTCTAATTTTTCACGAATATACCATATGTGCCAAAGAAAGTGTTTTTTAAAATGCTGGATGTTAAGATTAGGGAATTGCTGTCGGGTGCGGGGAGGGAGAGGGTGTCCTTACAAACTTTGCGAAGAACTACGGAGGGAGGGGGTCTGGGCCTCCCGACTATGAAAAGTACTTTGTGGCGGCACAATTACAGTCGGTACTGGTGTGGGATCAACTGGAGGCAGAATTCCTTGAGACATTAGTAGGGCCCTTGCAGCCGGGTCGTAGGCCGGTGGAGCTCCTGTGGCACCCGTTGGGCGACACTGGGACATCAGTGATCTTTGATGCGGTGAGGGAGACATGGAGGAAATATGCAGGCGGTAAGGGGGTTAGGGGCCATTATGAGAGTAGTCTCCCATGGGGGGCCGACCAGAAACTGTCAGGCAATTGGGAGGGTGGGGATAGGGAGACTATGGGAGAAGGGATGTGAAAAGGTGGGGGATCTTTTTGAGGGTGGGAAGCTCCTTACCTGCAGGGAGTGGTGCGACAAGTTTGACCTGCCACAGGGAGTTTTTCTGGCATATGGTTCAGTGGTTCGGAGGATGGTGGAGTTATGGGAGGGAATTCCTGAGGAGCCGGAACCATGCCCGGTGCTTCGAGTACTACTTGATCAAACAAGGGGGGTAGGGCGCGCATCTCGCAGATATATAGGGCTCTTGGAGAGGGGACGGCTGAGGGGGAGTTGAAGGTCAAGGAGAAGTGGGATGTGGATATGGGGCGCTCGATATCGGGTGAGGAATGGGAGCAGATCTGGGACTTGGTCCGGAAGTCATCGAGGAATGCCCGCTTCCAGTTGGTCCAATTTAACATTTTGTATAGGGTATATGTCACTCCATTGGGACTCAGGGCGATGAATGGCGATCGGTCGGGCGAATGTCCCAGGTGTGGGTCGGAGGCAGGGTTTTGGCACATGGTGTGGGAATGTGGAGTAATAATAGAATATTGGGACGAGGTGCTTAAGGGAGTGAATGAGTTACTGGGAACCAACCTGGAACGGCATCCGGAGGTCTGTCTGTGGGGGAAACTACTGGGGGGGGGGGGGGGGCGTAACAAGCTACGGAACAGAATGGGCCAGTTTTTGCTCATATTGGCAAAGCGCCGAATGGCGACGGCGTGCAAATCACCCCAGGGTCCGGCAATCAAGTTATGGCAGAAGGATGTGCGGAGGTGGGGATTTGCGGAGTTAACGGTGCTGTAGAATATGGAGGTGGGGGAGGACAGGGGGGAGGTGACGGTCCATTGGTCCCAACTGCTAAATGATCTGGCAAAGGACAATGACTTGCAGGGGAGGACATGAACGAGTCACGAGGGAGGGGGGGGAGCATGGAGGTGTGGGTGGAAGGTGGATCGGCCCAAATCTCACCGAACAGTGGACACTAAAAGTTGGAGTGCTCTGACCAATGGAGAAAGAAGGCATCCGATGGGACATTGGGAGGGGGGGAGGGAGGGTTGGCAGGGCGGGGAGTGGGAATTGGTTGTATTGCTTGGTTACATTTCGCTAATGAGTGTGGAGGGATTGACATTTGGAGGATTAGGGAGAGTAAGGGGGGGATTTGTGGGACTATTATGTTAATGTTAAAGGACATTTGTACCGCACACTATCACCACCGGAGTGGTCCCCTGGCGGCTCTGAAAGAGGAGGGGGTGGGGGGTTGAGTTAGTGGGAGGAAGCAGGAAAAGTGCAAGAGAGCAGTGATGTGCTGTTGGCATCCTCAGCCCGGTGGGTCTGTTGGCTGGGCCTGGGGTGTTTGCGGCCGGTAGTCCTCGTGTCCTGTTGTGCGAGTCTGTGTGTTTTTTGTTTTGTTGTTGCAATGTAGTGAAGTTTGTGCAGTTTGTTGTGCTGTAGGTTTTGGTTGTTTGGTTTGGAATTTGAGAGGTGTATGCAGAAAGGGAAATTGTTAGTGGGGTTGGTTAGTTTGCATCACTGTCCTGAATTGAGGCGCGCTGCTTGCGTAGTCTCCCCTGATGCGCCTCTTTCCTGATCTGGGTCCGGTTGGCATACAAGGTTCCTTAGTCCTCTCGCCCCCACCTCTATCATGCTCTCTCATAGCCCCCCCTTCATACTCCCGTGGCCAGTGCACCTGCCGATGTCAACATCTCAGGTAGTGTGGTGATTGCCAATATCTCAACAATTCCACAACATTGAGGTACCTGGCGGTAGCTAATGGGCGGGCAGAAAGTGTTGGTGGGGTTGGCTGGGGTAGTTGACTCAGTCTCTGTGTGTGTCACTGGTGTTCCAGTCTATCCGGTGTCACCCGTCCAGGTGCCGCTGGAGCTTCCCTGTCGGTTCGGGGTTGTCCGTGTCCTTTCCAGTTTAGTCATCCTTTTTCCTGTTTCGGTTTTCATTTTTTAATCTGTGGTGTTGAAGATCCAGGTTTTTAGTGATTTCCTGAATTTTAGGTGATCTTCAGTGTTTATTTCTTTTGGGATGTTGTTCCAGGTTTTTGCGGCTAGGTGGTAGAAGGAGGTGCCTCCATGTTTTTTCTTGAGGTATGGTTTGAGTTCCAGGCGGATTTCGTTGCTTGATCGGAGGGGTCTCATTGGTTTGTAGACAGTTATTTTCTTTTGTAGGAATTCTGCTCCTTGTCCGCTGATTGCCCTGTACTTTATGCACATTGTTGTGAAGGTGATGCAATGTTTTACTGGGAGCCATTGTACTGGTTTTAGGGCTGCAGTGATGTGGTCTCTTCTGGATAGTTTGAGGAGTAGTCTTGCTGCTGCATTTTGAATCCGTTGCAGTTTCTTCAGGAGGTATTCTGGTATTCCGAGGTAGAGGCTGTTTGCATAGTCGATTTTTGACATGATTAGAGTGACGATAGTGAGTGTTTTGTGCGTGAAGGAGAGGGAAGGTAGAATTCATCTTGTCGTGTGGAGGAGGAAAAAGCATTCACTGTTGTATTTATTTGTGGTTCTAGGGTTAGGGTGTTGTCCATTAGGACTCCCAGATCTTTTACTACCTTCAATGGAGTCGGTGCGTTTCCCACTTCCGTAGGCCATGGGATGGTGGTTTTGTTCTCTTGGTCTTTGGATATGATCATGATATCATGATTTCTGTCTTTCGTGGGTTGATTTTCAGGTTGTTGGCATCCATCCAGTTGAAGACTTCTTTAAGACAGTCGATTAGGATTGAATGGTCGGCATCAGTGTCTTTGAGTTTGTAGATTATTTGTGTGTCATCTGCATAGTTGTAACATGTAATGTTGTATTTTTTGAAGATTCTTATGACCGGAGTCTGAAAGATGTTGAAGTATAATGGAGATAGTGAGGATCCTTGTGGCACTCCACAGTCGTTAACTTGTGGAGTGGAGTTGAAAGGTTTGATCCATACGGTTTCTGTTCTGTCTGCTAGGAATGATTTGGTCCAGCGTAGTGCTGTCTGTTATGCCCATGTCTTCTAGTCTTTTGGTCAGGGTGTCGTGGCTAACCGTGTCAAAGGCTGCGGAGAGGTCGAGCAGAATAAGGGCTGAGGTAGTGTTTGAGTCTGCGTTAGTTTTGAGGTCGTCCCAGATAGTAGAGCGGTTTCAGTTCCTCTTGCTGGTCTGAAACCGACTTGAGCTTGGTCCAGCAGGTGGTGTTTTTCTACGTGTTCTTGGGTTAGTTTATATACGTAGGTTTCTAGAAGTTTTGCTGGGTAGGGGATGTTAGAGATCGGCCTGTAGTCGGAAAGGTCATCTACGTCACCACTTGTGTTTTTCAGGAGTGGCTTGATGTATGCTGAAATACCAATAAAGAGTGTTTAAAAAATATATAAAAATAAAAAATAAAAAAGTATGTCCTCGGAGCTCATCTGGCTGAATCACAATGGTACCCTCCAATTCTTCCAAGTGCAATATAGTGGCTACACCCATAACCTCTCCAAGCTGAAAACAAAAGCCACTCCTACAAATTCCTCTAAGTGTAATACATTAGCTGCTTCCACAAGCCCCTCTGTGTGCAGGAAAAATGACCCGGTACAACGTGTGCTTCTGAGTGAAGCATGATTAAACCGCTAATATGATGCATGGATAATCTTCACAATTCTTTCTAAAATGTGATGCATGGCTTATTTTCACAAGTGCAAAACATTGCTTACGCCCAGAACTCATCAGAGTGCAGCACAACTTCCACTCCCAAAATGTACACGGGTGCAATACACTGCCCACCCCAGGAATCATCTAAGTGCAACAATGGCTACCCAAGGAGCGCCCCAGAGGAATGGACACTAAGTTTTCGGCAGCTGTTAGTAGTGTACAAATAGGAATAAAAGCGGCTGGGTTTTACCAGAGCACAGTAATGGCTGTGCTCCATACACCTTACCTGAGTTGTAGTTGTAGGGTGTTCTGTCAGGTGTCCACAGCTGAACAGGGGCAAACGGGAAATGGGAGCTGCCCAGAAGAGCGCTGCCCTTTGTTGTGGCCCTCAGCTGGCTGCCTGGGCGAGGATGCCCTGGGAGGTCCACTAAAGATGGGAAGGCCTGGTCAAGTGATTACAGTGTGTCCTGGACCTAGGCATCAAAGAAGCACACCATTCAAAGGGAGTAGTTTCACACTAGGGTGCTGCATTTCTAAAGGGAAGCCAAAGGGGAAGGGTTGGAGTAGACCAGAGGGCTCTGTACAGTGCAGGAAGACTCCACCATCTGGTTTCTCTATGCCTCTTCCTTGCTCCTTCTTGTCCCCTCGGCTTACTCTAGAGCAAAGCATTTCGAGAGTAATGCCAGAAGAGCAAAGCCCATTTCTTTCAAGAACAGGGATGTAATTGGACCACTAAAGCCGGCTAGCTTCAGTCCAATCATCTGCAGGCTTTTGCCTTTAAAAGGGCTCTCCCACCATTTCTTTGAATCATCTCTTGGACGCCCAACCTTTCAAGAAGATTTTAATCGGACCTCTATTGGGAGAGTTCAACTTTCCAAACTCCTCCACCAGTGAGTTGAAGACAGAGCATCAAGGCAGCGGGAAGCTCTGTCTCCTAACCACCCCACAGGGACCAGTAAGGGCGAACAGCTGCTAGAACAAGCACCTGCTCTTGGCTAGTCATAGCGGTACCCAGAACCTCTGTGTTGATGGATCCATGCGGATGTGTGCCAGCCAGGTTTGGGAGCAGGAGAAAAGGACTCCTCTTGCCTCTGAGGCCTCGGATTGGTACTCCCAGCACCCCCGAGAGCCAAGACAGCTTGGATACTAGTGTGTTCACCAATGAATTACTTGCAGATGTTTTCCAAGACCAGTTTAAAACATTTGTCCCACCCGGACCCTCCAGTGCTGCCTTTTGCATTCCCCTGGTCTTCAAATCGCTCACACAGTGCCAAAAGTCTGGTTCGGCAACTGCCATGAACTGCACATGGGTAATATTGACTATTAATTGCCCCCTTGGTCCAGTTTTGGTCCCTACAGACTTGTTGGGTCACAAAATCCCTTTTGCATCCTAGAAACCTATCCTTTTTAAAGAGCATTGTGGTCTGTATTTGCCTTACACCCTTTATTCATTACTCAGAGTGCTGAATTGTAATATCCTAGCTTATTCTCCGTTTTTTCCTCAGGGGTGGGTATTGTGTAGTTTTTCTATTTGGTTATTTTGCACATGTGTTTTATTCAAGTAGATCTAGTTATAAAGAAACTTGATTGAACATTCCATTTATTTTGGACTGTTATGCCTTGCTGTTTGGGTTGCTACTGAATCACATTCACACCCCTTGCAAGAGCATATCTATCCCTCTGCCCACATTACCACAAAAGGCGAAAGAGGTATATCTCTTAGCTGTGCCTCTTTTATCTTTATGATTGTGGAAGTGATCCTCTTCATAGCTCCGCCTTCCCTATCTACTCAATGGCAAGCTTGTCTTGGGTTTTGTGAAAGGTAGCATAAAGTCTTGTTGCACGAGGATCCAGGAATGAGACGCGGACACAGAGGACTCATTGTTTTGGTTACAAACTTTTGTTAAATTAAGAGGGGTGGCAAACGCCCTAGTAGCACTAATCTCGGTGGTGTTTACATACCTCACCCAAAATGAATGAGTCTGTCCTTTATCAAGGTGTCCAAAAGTAAGAATATTTCCTTTCCTGTGTCCAACATCCTATTCTGAGCTTCACATTCTAAAATGAAACTTTCTACAGCAGTTTATCACAAATACTGGACTATACTTGGTGTACTCTCCTGCCAGGTCTTGTATATAGTCTCTCTCACTACTTATTATATAGTTGGCTTTGCCCGGTCGTTTCTCCTCCCAATACTTATGTGTATTTTCTTTGAAACCCATATTTATTTTCAACACCTTGGCGTTGCCTGGTTTACTCCCCTGTTAGGACTTGTATGCATTTATTTTTATCACTGTGTACCGATACTTCTAATCTGCTCATATTACCAATACTGTATGTTCGGTACTTTTTATCTGCTCACTTAGCTTGTTTTACAAATACAAGGTAAACCTATTCATCATGGTTCAACATACAATGTGTCTCTGGTTTACTGACCTGAGTTTGTATTCTCATTACTTCAGTGCTTATTCTCAGCAGGGCTTTTGGTTGTTCACGTTTGGTTGCAACAAGAACATCAACAAACTTCAAATGATCCAAAACAATGCACTTAGATCAGCACTGAACCTCCCCAAGTATGACCACATATCAAACATCAGACGCTCTAATCAATGGTTATCCATACCTCAAAGAATCGATTACAAAACGCTCTCCCTTAGACACAAGTGTCTACACAACCAAGCACCCAGATACCTATCGGACAACTTCTCGTTCCACATTCCATCCCGCCCAACCAGATCAGTCTCAACACAAACCTTAATCATTCCTAGGTTCAAGCTACAAAAAGCAGGTGGCACCAGCTTCACTGTACTTGCATCTAAGCTTTGGAACTCCCTCCCCACCACACTCAGAGCTGAACCCTCCTTCTACCACTTCAGAAGAGGAGTCAAAGCATGGCTTCTTGCCAATGAAGGACAACAGCTATACTCAATAGGCAACTAGGAGTATTCATGTCCCACTCACTGTACATATTGACCCTCCAGGATAATTTCCTAGTCTTTCACCCACTGTACATAGATCTCTACGACCTGAACATGCGCTGCTTTGTATTAACCCTTCCGTATTGTATTGATTATTGCTCTTAACTATGTTTACCTCACTGCATTAACTATGTAACCTTGCCAAGCGCCTGGATACCCCAGGGCCAGGCGGCGCTATACAAATAATAAACTAAACTAAACAAAACATTAGTATAAATTGCACCAGCTCAGTCCTTGTGTGTCAGGTTGGCCTCGAGAGTGCCCAGCAGATGAAAGGCTGTAGTCCTGGTTTTTTGGCTTCCTGGTGGATTTAACATTCAAGGACTCTCCGTGCACCCTGAGTTTGCTTTGAATCCCTACAGGATAACCTTAAACCTTTGCATGCACCAGGGTTTCCAAGGGACATTTCAGAAGTCAAACCTGCAACGAACACAACCCTAAGCGTTCATGTCCATATTCTGGCGTGTATGGATGCTAATCTGGATCAGGGTGCATTAATTAGCCTGTAAGAAAAATCTCCCTTCACTGGTTGCCCACTTAATTGAATCGCTATAATATTTGCTTACTAATTGCAAGGGCTCGAATATGTAGGCAGATCGAGGCTGCAGAGAGTTATTTACATACAACACTGGCTTAACAGGTTTATAGGCTTCATGTATCCCACCAAATCTCAAGAAGATATGGTGGTTGGTGCAAGAGTTCTCCTCCTCCAAGCGTGGCTCTTATGGCTTCAAAATGAAGAGGACTTGGCAATACCTGTTGGCACCCTAAAGCTCTGATTATGGCCATTCCTATTGATAATGCTCATAGGCTGTTTACAAAATTTGAAATGGCTGCTCCAGATTACCATAATTTGGCAGAATATACAAAGTCTAGGCTATGAAATGTATCAAACTGCAGAACTAGTTACATATTAGTAGCCTGTACTGTGTATTGGAAGGGAATCGGAGCAGTGGCCTAGTCTGCGGTGTTGATGCCTCTTTAGAATTAAGTTTTTAAAAGATCTACTGAAATGTGTTTTAATGGCTTCTCTAGTGGCACATGCTGCAGGAGACGAAAGTACAGTTGGCGACAGTGACCCAAGCAGTGGTAGTAGATTATTATGACAGTAGTGCATCTAATGTCTTGCAATACAAGGATTATTTTTGATTTATGGTGCATATTCTTTCTTCATCTGTCTTTCTAGGTGTTACAACTGTGGGGGACTCGACCATCACGCCAAAGAATGCAAGCTCCCTCCACAGCCCAAGAAGTGTCACTTCTGCCAAAGCATCAGTCACATGGTGGCCCACTGCCCAAGCAAGGCCCCACTCTCACCTAGCCCTCATGGGACCCAGATCTCACCCCAGAAAGAGGAAGATCTGCATGATGGGACTGCTTTGGACCATCCAAAGAAAGGCGAATAATGCAAGAAGGAATGGGCTTTTAATATTTGGAATGGCATATGCTCCTTCACAACATGCATGGCTGAAGGGACCCACTCTTCAACTCTGTACAGATGTCACTCTCTAATCCTTATGACCGTGTATCTTTCTGGATCTCCGTCCACTGAAACCCCTGCTTGCAAGACCTCTTAACCTTTACCATGTCCACCAGATGCAGCAGCAGTCTGCCTCAGATATGACAAAGCTAATACAGCAACTGTGCTTCTGCAATGTGCAAATCACTAGAAGCATTATAAGAACATTTGGCAGCTGACAACCAGCTGTCCGATTAGCTGTGCAATATCTGAGGTGAGAGTATCAACATGCATAACTAAGAGCGGTTGGGGTTATATGGCTAAAGGCGCATGTCCACCATCAAACTGTGGAATGAGCTCGCGGCTGGAAGTGGATGTGTGTTTAAAATGGTGACCTTGTGTTCAGGTGCTAAACCAGGATGCCTGAGGTTTTCATTGTTACCAAGCTCTTCTGCCATCTATGTTGCAACTCTTTTATACTGTATCTCCATGCATCCCGAGCCTTTAAGACGGCACAACCATGACAGTTCATCATAATATCCTGATGTCTCCTGCTGTATTGACAGATTTGAAGTTTGTGTGATTATCATGGCTTTGTGGGTAGAGCAGCAGCTGGTACCAGAAAACGGGCGAGATCAGAGTCTTTGAAAATCTGCCAGCTTCAGCCAACCCTGTTGAACTCTGTGAAGACATAACATGGGAAAGTTTAATCAATGATTCTTTCGAAGGAGGCAGTCCATGCGTTACCAATAGAATCCTTCCCGAAGTCTAAGTAACATCAGACCTAGGATTCTATTGGTGGTATTTCATGGCTGGTGACTGACAAATGAGAGCTCTCCTCACAACAATTCGACATTCTCCTGTAGACAACGGGGAAAGCCTGTAACCCATATCGTTTGAGTAAGGTGTTCTTATATGGACGGGGCTGGAAAGATGAATGTCTAATGGAGATGTGCGTATGGGATTGTTGTGATATCATCGGTGCTTAATTTGGCGAATAAGACAGCAGCCAGATAGGTTCCAGAGTGACATTCCCATTCCTTCCAGTATTAAACCGCATTACTGGTCATTGGAGGTGAGGGGTCTTGAAAAAGATTCAGTGAATTTGTGCTCCATATGAAGCACCAATACAACAGGGGGTCACATTCTGCCTGCCAAGGACTCCATCCCAGAGATCAATTTGTAAATAATGTTATATGTCCATCGAGCAGACTATCTTGAACACACTCATCACTGCACTTTGTGTTATTGTTAAAGGTTTGCTAGAGGTTTCTTACACCCCAACTTCCACATTCCCTCCTACTTTGTCTACCTATAGCTTCCATGCAGACATACTTCTCTCCCCTCCCTGCCCACCCAGAGCTTTACCCCTGACACAAAGCCATCCATGATTGACCATAGACAGTGTTGTTGTGTTCTTTGAATTGTTTTTATTTATTTTTAAAGAGATTTCTATCTTATTCACTATATACCTTGTGGTACATTCAGAATTGATTTCTGCTGCTGTCTCCTCCTTTGTGGTTTCCTCTATCTCAGGCTGATGTGCAGACCACAGGCCATTGTCTTCCCCTACAGTCCTGGAATCTGCATGCAGGCCTATGGATTCTGGATTTGATTGCAAAAAGCCAGTGAAGGCCTGGTCTTTGCGTAACGAGCTGTGGTTTTTCTCTGGTAGCCCACATCTTGGCCTTTCCATGTAGGCTCTGATACCTGCCCCACTCCTCAGCTTTTTAAAACCATTCAGCTGAAGTTTATCCTCAAAGGCCCAT
Organism: Ambystoma mexicanum; assembly: GCF_040938575.1. Taxonomy (NCBI): domain Eukaryota; kingdom Metazoa; phylum Chordata; class Amphibia; order Caudata; family Ambystomatidae; genus Ambystoma; species Ambystoma mexicanum. The sequence continues at coordinate 206,202,916 of NC_090934.1, forward strand.
GGGTGGCCCTGATTTACTTACTAATTGGTTGGATTTCTCTCCCCAGTTTCTCAAGAATGGTCTATACTTCCCAATATCATCTGTTTTCTTTCTTGCAAGGCCCAACTATGGTATTTGCATTAGTAGTAGTGCTGACCTCTGCTTCCATTCCATACTAACTGAAAATGTCTTTCTCTCAAAATAGCACATGTGGTCCCTGTTAATATATTGTAGTTATCTGAGATTTTCCCTTCCGAGACTGGCCCTCAAGCTTGTTGACCATTCTAAATCTTTTAATTTATTTGTTAATCTCTAAGCTAACCGCTGAGTAGCTGATGTGAAGGTGCCCTTCCTAACACTGTCTGTTTTCAGCCACTAGGCATTGTGTGTGTTAACTATGTTCTTCTTAAAATTATCTGAGATTTTGCTTCCAGCGGCCACTGAGCTCTTTGACCACTCTGGTGCTATTAATTTATTTGTTGATGTGAGGACTTCCAGCGACAGTAGCAGGGAGAGTCATACTGCTGAAGCCACAAGGTCTTTCCTGGGCAACATGTACAAATGCCTGCTTTTCATTTTGTATATTTTTTAAGTATAAATATTCAATGTTTGTATTTTTATATATTTTAATCAAGGGGAAATCTTTCCTGCAATGTATTCTCAGGTTACTGGATGATCTCAGGGAATAGTAGTCTGAGGGCGGTCCCTCAAGAGAGATGATGGGTCGCTGTCTAGCACTGGATGCAAATGTGTACGGTCTAGGATGCATAGTTTGTGTTGCTGACTGTGGGTGGAGGGTGGGTTATTTATATGTGGGTTGAGGGAGAGGTGTGTGTGTGTGTGTGAGTGTGTGTGAGGGGGGTTGGAGGGGTAGCTTTGCATATTCCTTTAGATTGAATGGGAATTTTTAGAGGAAGCAGCAAGTTGCACAGTGGCCTTCATCCTAGTGGTGCTCTGGGTCCAGCTGAGAACACAGTGCAATGGTCATTCCAAGTGCAGACCAGGATTGGGATGCTAACATTGATGTTCTTGACAACCATTATGACCACCCAGGAACCGAAAAATACTCGGTGTGAGTCTAAAAATGGGAACAGGGCAAATTGGACAAGTTTCCAAAACTGCTAAAATCTGCACCTCTAATTATGTGCGCCTAATTGCTGCTGAACAAACGTTACAACAGACCTTGAATGATAAACCCCAGTTTTGTGCCGTCATCCATAAACCACAAAGCTGCTTTCCTGGATCCAGGACATCTAGCTGTATGGGACAACTTGCCAAATTTTCCTGCTGTTTATTTCATGCAGGGTGGTGGGAGGAGCAGCCCCTCCCTTATATTATTTTCTATTCCTCCCCACTTTGCTCACTTACCCTTTTCACCCACCGAACCCCTTTTCCACTGTCCCACTGTCCTCCTATGACCCTTAAACTAATTGTGGTCAAATGTGAGAAGTTGCACCTGTGACCAAATCAGTTAGCCAGCTGCAGCCAGATAACGGGTGGAGGGTTATGCTGTCTCAAGGTCATGGCCAATCAAAATTGGCTGAAGCCAGAACTCTGAAACCTCAAGGCGACATTGGGAGGGAGTGAGGGTTCACTTCATACAGAAACGTAAATCAGTGTTTACATTTACTCAGCCCACAAAGCCATTGTTGATTGGCACAATCATTGACCTCAAAACTGCCGCCAAGGAAGCCAGCAACTTCGAGCAAACATTTTGACTTTGGGGGGCGCATTCATGTTTTATAGCAGGAAATCCTCAACACTATATGGTGGCACTGCCTCATAGATAAATCTTAATCTCCTCGTACAAATACATTTTTACCATGGACCACATTGAGTCAACACAGTGTTTTTGTGGGACACACAGGCTTTTAAATCTTTCCTATACTACCTTCACTTGTGCTAGGCAGAATCTAATGTGGTTTGCTTGTGATCCGCCCACAATGTGCTTACCCTTCAGTGTCCTTCTCTACTGGCTGTTCATTGTGATCCAGAGGATTGCCACTGTTTCACATGCAATCTAATGCTTTCGCTCTGCATTATCTAATGCATCACATTTCATACAAATCTCTTCTCAACAATCTGATTTCCCATTGGCTATTGTTCATTGGGTTCCATCATCTGTCCCTTTGAGATGCTTATGCGTGAAGAGTGAACCAATGTGTTACCTTTCTGCCTTTGTGAGTGATCACAGTAAAAGGGGTCCTGAGGGACGACAGAAAGCTGACTAACCTACTTAGTGTCTGGATAGGGAAGAAAGGAAGGCTTGTCTGCTGTGATTTTCTGCTCTCCTCTCCCAATTACCCATAGGAAGATGTATCCCGACTTTCCTCCAATGGTGCTGTGACCCTCTTCAGCAATGCAATCACTGTGCAAGGAGAGGGCTGTTACTCTGGGAAGCTGAATATTTTTATTTTCTTGGCGAAGGGTTTAACACAAGCCTTTGTGGCAGAGCATAAAGACAAGAGATTGTGAGGCACAGTTTAACTGTACTCTGTGAAGGTTGCTTCGTAGCCACTGTGGCTTACATCGTGACACCTGCTATATGTGGAATGCCCCTTCAGTGTTGCATCCGCCTCCTTTCTTCCCTGTTTTGCGCTCTACCACTGACACTTGCTTGGTCTTTGGTGGCTCCAAAAGGGCAATAAAGCCTGCGTAAATTACTCTGCAATCTGTACAAATCTACCTCATGGGGGGAGGAGGGTGGCATGTGCTCTCTGGTTATGGCCACCCTGCAACTCCAAACCGCCCTTTTGCTGCCCTGGAGATCGGAGTAGGCCCATTTAGTTTTGTACATTTGTCAAGATAACGTTGAATTTTGATGCACAACTGGCAGCTAAACTTCCAGTGTTGTGGCCTCCGGTTCTGATATTAACACACTTCCACATTAACTTTTCCAAGAATCACAAATGTTTTTTCTCTTCTCTCCATATGTTCTTGCACTAGGGAGCAATGATCCCCTAATCAGTGGCCTCCCACAGCTTGTCACTGTGGGTAAAGGCTATTATGAAATTCAGTTCTCTGCAAAAGCAGCACCTCACTGCCTTTGATTCTGGAAATCTGTATTGAATTTCTCTTTTAACTTCATGAAAACTCGCTGATTTACCTTTTATCATCGAGCTAGAGCTACAGGTTCCACTAAACGGGTCACATCAAATAAATTCGGGTTGTATCAATACTTTCCAAAACTCACTGATACTGGCCTATTGCGATCGACACAAATTCAGGTTTCAGTGATTAAACAGGATCTGCCACCAACAGCGGTAGTTCTACCAATGTGACTATGAATAAAGTAACTAGGATAGTTGCAGACTGATCAACTCTTCTGCTGATCAGTGAGTTGGTGGCATGCCAAGCAGGGGAACAGTTTTTGTAATTCAAGGATTCTGCCACATATCTACAGCGCTTCGTTTTCTGTCTAGACTGGTTGAGCAAGTAAAAGGCACACACTTTCTTATAAAGAACCTGGGTAGAATGCCAGCTTTCGGAGTACCAAGCCGGGACAGCGACAATCCTAAAAGGCCTGAACTGGGCCGCCCTCTACAAGGATGATCTTTTTAAGCTCGAAATAGTTTCACAACTCTGGGCCAGTGAGTTACCCTAAATGGGAGATGTGTAAACTTTGTGGAAGGGTTTCTATAATGTAAAAGGGTCCAGGGAAAGGCTCTGCAAGACAGGGGTGAAAAACATGCCCCTTCTGCATCTCAGGGAAGCCACTCTCTGACCTCTTTGCAAAGTGTGGTTTACTCGTGTTCTCTGGATCCAGAAGACTGCCAAAGAAGGCCCTAGTTGAGGGGAGCAGGATCTCCGATGGTGCAAAATCAAAGTATGTACCAGCATAAAGATTGTATAATTGAGACTGACGAATGTAACATTTTCTGTTGCTAGAAACCAAAGTTTGTTTCCAATACTTGAACCTTTTGTGATGAGAGGCGGTGACTCTCTATATGTTTACTTTTGTGTAACTGAAGGATGTGCTGAGACCTATGTTTTCAGGAAAATGTAGCAGCGCACTGCAGCCTGAAAACGGGCAGCAGCTATAATGTGCGGTTTGCAATGTTCCAGCAACCACTAAATATCTAATGTCTGTTTTCTATGAAAGAATAAGGATGCTTTCAGCTGTTTCCTTTTCCTTTGAAAATAAACCTTATTTGTATCTACTTCTATTATCCCACCTCTTTACTTATTGTGTAGTGTCTGCACATTTTTGTGGTTTGTTCCCAGTGCATGTTCCTTGTCTGTCAACGTGTGAATTGCTGCTCCCCTTGCTTGTGGGACACAGAAGAGCGATGGCTGTAAGGTTTTGAATTAATCACAGGCATTGCTATAGGAAACCCTACGTGAGTATTTTCTGTTCTGCTTGGTGGCCATTGACTGATGGCACTTCTGTTTTGGGTGACATCACACATTTTCCAGTGACGAACACAAGTACAAGGAACCACTCAATGGAGTGAAATGCTCCTATTTCTATGTCTGCCGTTTCCTTCCATCCAGCAATCATCTGGCCCCAGCCACTGAAATCGGAAGCTTCTAAGCCTTTTGTTTCCATTATAACTTGAACTGTATGGTAGAGGAGAGTCACTGACACGGAACAAAGTATTTCAGGAACAGGACGTATAATATTGGGAATTGTCTACTGTTGTCTGGGGCTCAGATGCTGTAATGTGGACTAATATTCTTTAGCTATTCTACCCGTGTACCGTAATGTTGTTGGGTTAAAAGAAAGCTAAATATTTCAACAACCCAGGTGACTAATGGGGAGGAAAAAGCTATACTCCCCTTAAAGCTTTCACACTTTGATATACTAAAAATGAGACGGGACAAACCACACTTCCACCTGTGCCCAAGACCATGCAAACCTTTGTGTAAGTGGGGCGGACCCAGCCCTACTTGAAGGAACCCACACTGACACCACAGATGAGTATACTGCACTGTCTCGTATCATCATCGCACACTTAATATACCTACATTGGCAGTTCCCCCCCAGGCTCGTTTCTCTTAAAATAAGTTTAATTACCTACAATCCAACTACAACCAAGCCAAAACCATACTAAAGTGCTCTTTAATCTCTCTAAGGGGAGCCATGCAAGACTTAGACTTTCTGGTGTTCGCATGAAAAAGCAAGGTTCAGAAGCATTTGCCTGACGGGCAGATCCCAGATATTGATTATTTGGGTGGAACGCCACAGACTAAACTTACTTATTTAATGTGACGAATTAAGGGAAGTGCAGCCTTGATCTCGCAAATTATTGCAAGTCATCTCTGTAAAAATATGTAGAATCCTCGCTATTAGTACAATCTGGATCTGTGACTGTTTACTCGTTCTCCTCACACTCCTCATCCCTGTCTCTGACTTCTCTGCACCTAACTCCATTGTGTAATCTATATATTTTTTGAGTTTGTGAATCTGCTTAGATTCACATGCTTTGCATTGTCTCACCTAGTCATTGCCTCAGAGTATAACATTTATCTTTTTCAAAGTTGTAAAATAGGGCATTGAATGAGGTGTGCCTGTCAATATAATGCCTATCCTACGTGTACAGGTACCCATGATCCCTTACATATCGACATACTGTTTTTTTTCCCCCGTTTTTATTCCCACCCGCCATCGGTTGGAAGCAAAGCTCATTTGGGGAGAAGATTTGATGCCCTTGCAGACAGGGTCACAAACTGCGACAATGAAGTACAGTTGGACGAAAGAGCTAGACTCGACACAACATGTGGCTCTATGAGCCATACAGTAGGTGGGGAGAGAGATCTGCTTTTTAGTACACTACATGCCACATGCTTAGAAAATGTCTTTGTTCTTTCACATTACTCAAACTAGACTAGCGTCGATTCACTGAGGCCCACATGGGGAATACACCATTTAAATTCTGCCCACGGTGTAGTTCGGAATGTCCCTGTTGAGACGCACAAAATGTGTGTAACAGTTGCCTCCCAAGGGACCATACAGGCAAAGTCGGAACCAGCAGAGTCCAATGTTCAAGCGCCGGAACTAAGGTCAGGGTTTCAGGTGCATGGGTAGGATCCGAAACTCAACAGCCTAACAAAGTGGTGCTTTCGAAAGAAATCACTGCAACAGATCCCCTGCTCTGATGGCTAAACCTTAGGCTGGGTTATGGAGAAGTCCCCTGGCAATTGAAATGCTGCTAAAAGCCATAAAGACATGTGAAGTAGCTGTGGCGTCGAGCGAGATCGTCACCAACAAAGGACAAGACAAGAGCTTGACATTGGTCGGAGCACACAGGCACACAACAGGGAGCACACAGGCACACAACAGGGAATGGGAGTTTCAAACGTACATCACCATCTACACTGACGGCTAGAAAAATAACCAAGACAGCTGTCCAAATGGACATTCACCAAGATCCTTTCTTTGACCATGAGTTTTGTGAGGACAAAGCTGATACCGACTAACATCAGGAATGCCAGGACATTGACCCTGATCACTATATAATGCCTTCCCCTAGATGAGGTCGACCCGTAAGTCACTTCATCCCCAGCAGAGGACAATTTTCAGCATTCTGACCTTATATAGAGGACAGCTGAACGCTTCAGTATATTTACAGAGGAACCAGATGAGATTGCAGGTTTTATACAGGACATCCTGAAGGAGATAAATATGGTATCCCGCTGCTTTCTGCAATTAAAAAGAGAATAACCCCTTCATTAACGAAACCGGTCTACACTAAAGCCGTTGATTAAGGTGGAGTAAAAATATTAATCTGAAAATTCACACCCAATCCATATTCGTGGTGTCACCACAGCCAGTTCTTATGTCAAGTACAATAGGGCACAGCGGGACTGCAAGAAAAGCAAAACACAAACTAACTTCATACAGCCTTCTGGAAAAAAAAGAATCTGAGGGGAAGGACACTGCAAATGCCTTGATCAAAAATACTCGCTGGGCGACAGGTTGCAGGGGCAACTTATATAAAGTGTCATGCATGGTCAGGAGCATTAAGCTTCAAGTCAGACTCGAGCAACCCTACCAGACACACCTGTAGTGGAAACATAGCTGTTGGTAGGGCAGTGGATGCAACACTTAACAAGGCCAAAAAAGAACACGATACACTAAAAGCCCTGCGACAAAAGTTGGGGGAAATCTTTTCAAACTAGGGGAGCACAGGTTAAGCACCATTCCTTTCGGCCAAATGCATACCTGCAACCAGCAAACCAGTTCCAACAGTCTCCGCAGTAGCTGGTATGCAGGCAATCAGCAGCATCTCACCTATTCATCCCTCTCTATGCCAACACCTAAGAGGAAAACCGAGGGGAAGGGGACAAACCTCCGAAGGGGCTCCTCTGCCTCTAAACAATGACTCCTGCATCCAGGTCTCCTCCCATGTCACCCCTGTGCAAGGGTTTCATAACATCTTTCAGGGTACGAAACTGAGGGGAGCTGGGAGCCATTTAGCTCCTGGTTCTAGCATAGTAGAGCCTGGTTAGCTTAAAACCAACAGCTGCCAGGAGCTACTTTTGGCACCTAGAGCCAACTGGTGCCTTCCCACATGTACATGTGACATTAACTTTGAGTATTTGAGAATGTTAATGAAGAAGAATTGGAACGCAACAAATACACGTTTAAATACAATGGTTCATACAAAATTGACAAAAAGTTAAAGGAGCATCTCTGGTAGCTCCTGGTTCCCCTGCGATAGATGCGGTACAGGGTGATGCCTGACACCCAGGAGCTGGTTTTAGCTCCTGCTCATCGAATCTCAATTTCGAACCCTGTCTTTCACCCTCATATGAGAGGATAACGTCAGATAAGAAGGTGCTAGACAGTCACAAGGGGATACTGCATAGAGCTAGTGGAACACCTCACAACCTTCCACTGCGCAAATAAAAGTTGCCTCAGGACAAACGAGAGCACCTACAAAAATAAATCTAAGCTCTACTACAAAATGAGTTTTAGCAAAGTCGTGGGAAAAAGTCGGTGTCCCAGACGGCTTCGTCCAGCTAATCCAACTGCTGTATGCAATTAGTAGCAGCAGTCCATTGCACAAAACACAGTGAATACACGGCCTATTCAGTTACCAACAAGGGCATGAACTAGGGGTGTCCATTAGCGCTGCTACTTTTCACACTTTTTCTCTCAGATTTTATTCCACACAGGTTATCTACCAGGCTCCTTCCTCCTCCTCTAAATGGCACAAAAATCAGTGTTCGGTTATATGCAGACGATATGGTGCTAATGGTCCTTCAACAGAGCCTTTGGTAAGCAGACGGATACTTGTCCAATCACCAATTAAAACTATATCTTGAAAAAGCGAATGTTGTTTGGCAAATTTTAAATTGGTTATTAACAACACAAGACTAGACCTAGATGGTCAATTCAATTATCTGGGGTTAGTTTTCTCATACAGCGACAGCTGGACCCCTGCCTTTTAAAGAGTGTGGCAAAGAGTGTCATCCAGAAGTATGGGGGTCTCTTACAGTTTTATTGGTTATATGGGGGCTGGAGACTTGACGTGTGCTGTAAGGTGTTAGAGAGCAAAACACAAGCCTCAGTGCTCCGCAGGAGTGAAATCTGGGTGTGTGTGAATAGCATCTATCTGGACATTTCCCAGAATATATTCTTATGAAAGGTGGCAGGCCTGCTGCCTGTAATGATGCCTACCCACAGGCATCCGGACAAAGCCCATCAGCCCCGGGAGCAGGCATCTAGACATTTAGTAAAACCTCAGCAGCCCCGACTATGGGCTATCTGGGTTCAGTCCTGGGGCCGTAGGCGCCAGGCTCATAGTAGGAATCAGTCCTGGCGCCTAAGGCGCCAGGCTCATAGTCATTACTTACCTCAGGCAGACCATGCTGCAAATGACTCCAATCCAACATGAAGCCTGAAAGGGACTATTTTTCTACAGGGAGTATTTTTTTACTCGGGTGTGGTTCTAGGGACTTCTTACCTGGGACTACTTTTGAGGCTATTTAAACCACGCCCGACCAGCAACACACGCTTTGCGTTATTCTGCATCCAGCAGCGCAACACTCACTGTGCCTGCAGCCTGCATCCAGTCTTCTGCCACGCCCGCCTCGAATCCGGATCTCCTAAAACAAAGAGGAAAGAAAGGGACAAGGTTAGAAAACGAACTTATTTCTATTCCACACCTGATTCTGGATCCATCTTGTCTCTGGACCTGTAAAGAACATCATTTCTGCACGCGCCGCACCTCCAGCTGCAGCGCCGCGCCATACTCGCCAGTCTTCACAGCATCCTTCGGGTCGGCGCTGCCTCCATCATTTCTTCACCGAACTTCGGCACCTAGACAAAAGAAAACCACAAGGTGAGCCGAGGGAACCAACAAATATAATTCTTACCACCATAGACTTAACTGATTTACCACCGGAGGCATCCTTTTGTGACTCTCCATATTTTCACGTGCCGCATCTGTAAAGAGAGACAAAACAACACGTTTTCCTCATGCAACATTTACCGGACAGCGCCGGGTAATACAGACTCTTACCTGAGCGCCACCAGCTGCCACAAGGGCATCTTTTCACGAGCCAGCTGCAAGACAAGAAAGGAAGGGGGGGAACAAGAGTGAACATCGGACATATTGAACTATATGAACTTAATACTTACTGGTCCTCACCAGGATCCTCAGAGACAATACTCTCGAACTCTCCCGAGCCTTCAAACCAGTGAAGTAACTGGAATCGACGTGCCCCTGCAAATCCATGCAGGATGGAGAGCTCATCTTTCAAGAATATAAGGTGAGATTGCTGTGAGGGCATTTCGGAGGTGATTAGTTGGGGAGGACTGTTGGGGTGCCATCACTTGAATCCACAAGTGGCTAAATCCATCTCTCCACTTGCAGGAGAATATTTCTACGGGTTAAGCAGACAAGATTAGGAGGGCAGATCCAGCCAGTCATCGCTGCACTAAGCATCACGTGGGTGGAGACAGCAGCTGTCCGGGTCCGACCGACGCCCCTGTGGGAGCCAGGTAAGCGTAACAGAACGCAAAGCCTATCTGCAAATCCCCACCCGGGCATCATGGAAACCTCAGAAACCGACCAACTAGCCCTATTGTTAGGGGAACTTAGGACAGAAGTGCACTCCGCGCGCCAAGAGACTAATGCCCTCAGGAGGGAACTGATTGTGTCAAAGGAGCGCACTGATGACCTTGCTAGACAATTACTGCAAAACCAAGCTGGGCAAACACCATTACCTGGACTCGGAGGAGGAATCCAACTCCTGTTTCATCGAGCAATCCTGTGCAAGTGGTTCTACCAGGGAGCATTCCTTTACCTCCACCCAAAAGTTTTGCTGGGGACCCAAAAAAGTTTGCCGTGTTTATGAACCAATGCCGCTTGCACTTTTTATGCAGACCTGGAGCTTTTCCGAACGACCAAACCAAAGTAGCCTTTGTACTATCATATCTTGGTAGCAGCGCAGTGGATTGGTCCATTCCATTAGTTAACCAGGATGACCCTCTTCTTCGGGATTTTCAAGGTTTTCAATTGAGCATGGAAAGACTATTTGCCAGACATTCACAGGGACAGGCCCTGGATAACGAACTTTTATCATTACAACAAGGTAACCAGGATCTACTAACCTTTATTGCCACTTTCAATAGGTTAGTGGTGGAAACCGGATGGCCAGAGGTAAAACGAATTACATTATTTCATCGTGGACTTCGGGGTGAACTCAAAGACGTTTTGGCCCAAGTTGTGAACCCACCTCAGGATTGTGAAGAATATATAGACTTAGTGGTCCAGTTAGACCACTGACTTCAGAATAGAAAGGCTGATCGAGCTAAATTTGAGAATCGGGTATTGGTTAAACCCAATGTTACCCTCAAAGGAACAGATGTATCAGAACTGATGCAGATCGGGGGGGGTCAAGGGACCCTTAACTCAAAAGGAAAGAGAAAGAAGACGGCAGATGCAATTGTGTCTGTACTGTGGTGCCGCAGGACATTTTCTACGGGATTGCCCTATAAAAACATCTAAAAAAGTAGTCGGAGTTGCTGATAAAAATCAAACAGAGCCTGATTCGGGAAACGACCACGCCCGACAAGCGTAGAGGTCTGCTTGCCGAGCTTCAAGAAGGATACTCGGACCTCACACTTCATCATACCAATGGTCCTTATAGATCCAAGGCAGCCATCACGTATGCACGCAGTGAGGGCATACATTGATAGCAGGGCCATAGGAAACTATGTGGACCAAGAGTTGGCTTCTAGGATGAATCTATCTCTCTGCAAAAAGACCACTTCGGATGTCACCACCACAGTCGATGGAACTGAAATTGCCTCTGGGCCTGTAACTCATTCCACCGCAGAGATGACACTATTGGGTCAGGATGGGCATCGAGAGACTATTGTGTTGGATTTAATCAAAGCCCCGCAGTTCCAAATAATACTGGGGATACCTTGGTTGGAAACACATAATCCTTGTATTGATTGGCGAGAGAAGAGAATAACCTTCCCGGATTGTGCACATACTTGTTACCCAAAAAAACCCTTGAACCAAGGCCTGGCCACAGTCTCTACTCCAGTCGTACAGTTACCTCAGGAATATCAAGATTTCCAGGATGTTTTCCAAAAGGACAGGAAAACACCCTACCACCTCACAGATCATACGATTGTCAAATCGATCTCATACCCAGTGCACAACCTCCATGTAGTAGGATCTACGCCCTTACGGAACCCGAAAACCTTCACCTACGACAATACTTGGACCAATACCTTGCTAATGGCTTCATTCGTACATCCAAGTCCCCTGCATCTTCAGCTTTGTTCTTCGTGCCTAAAAAGGAAGGTGACCTCAGAACGTGCATAGACTACCGCGCATTAAATCAGATCACGGTTAGGAACCGATACCCATTGCCTCTGATCACCGAATTACTAGACCAAGTAAAGGACGCTTGCATCTACACTAAATTAGATCTCCGAGGGGCATATCATCTGGTACGTGTAAAGAAAGGCGACGAATGGAAGACTGCTTTTCGCACTAAGTACGGGTTATTCGAATACCAGGTGATGCCCTTCGGGTTGTGCAATGCACCATCAGCCTTCCAGTATTTTATGAACGATGTCCTTCGTTAACTCATTGTCGTCGTATACATAGACGATATTCTAGTGTACTCCTCTTCAGAATCAGACCATGTGAAGCACGTTCGTGCACTCCTTGAGAAACTACGTCAGCACAAGTTATATGCAAAATTGGAAAAATGTATTTTTTCATGCTACCGAAGTTGAATTCCTTGGATTTATCCTGACTCCAAAAGGAGTCCGAATGGACTCTCGAAAGGTGGGCGCAATCCTCAAGTGGCCATCACCCAGTTCAGTTAAAGGGGTACAAAGCATGCTCGCATTTGCTAATTTCTACCGCAGATTCATTCCAGATTTCTCACATGTTGTACACCCCATCACAGCACTTTTGCGAAAAAACAAAGGCTTCTTGTGGACCGAAGAAGCTGAAAAGGCCTTCCAAGAGCTGAAGGCGAAATTCACGTCTGCACCTGTCTTAAAGCATCCACGCCCCGAACCTCCATACATAGTTGAAACTGATGCATCCAGTTTAGCCATGGGAGCTGTCCTGTCCCAGAAGGATCCTGAAACCGGTCAACTTCACCCAGTAGCATTTTGGTCCAGAAAGTTCTCGGCACCCGAGTTAAACTATGCGGTTACCGATAAAGATTTCGTGATCACTTATCGACCAGGTTGTAAAAATGGCAAGGCAGATGCCTTATCCCGAATAGGGATGGGAGAAGCCTATGCGAACCCGGAACCGGAGCCTATAATTTCAGAAAAAATAATTCTTGGCATAACCACTCTACAGACACTAGAGGATATTCAAGAAAAGATCCAACAACTCTTCAATCCAACAGCCCTGCAGGACTGGGTGAATAAAGGCCCGGACTACTCAGTCATCAATGACCTACCTTATTATCAAGGGCGACTATTTCTACCACACCAGGAACTACAAGAACTAGTCATCTCCAATTATCATGACACCCTGATGGAAGGACACCCAGGTATCGCAAAAACTGAAGCTAAAATTATGAGACAATTCTGGTGGCCCACCTGGCGAAAAGACGTAAAGTCATTTGTAACGTCTTGTGGCATTTGCACCCAAAACAAGTGTCAGAAGAAAAAACCAGGTGGCCTCTTACAACCTTTTGGATATTCCACCTACACCAGGGCACACCTTATCGTTAGACTTTATTACAGATCTACCTCCATGTAATGGATTTATCACCATTCTAGTTATTGTGAATCTTTTTTCCAAGATGGCCCACTTTATTCCTCTAAAGGGATTACTTCTGCTTCAATTCTGGCCAAGGAGTTCCTCGAAAACATTGTTCGAATACACGGATTTCCTTCCGTATTGGTCTCTGACCGAGGTAGTCAATTCATTTCACATTTTTGGAAGAAATGTTGTCAACTGGCGCAAATCGACGTGAGGTTATCAACCAGTCACCATCCCCAGACCGATGGTCAGATGGAGAGGACCAACCAGACCCTTGAACAGTACCTACGTTGCATGCTACACCAGACCGAAAGTAATTGGAAAGATATTTTATGGATTTTCGAGTATGCATACAATAACTCTGTACATTCAGGAACCGGACAAAGTCCCTTTTATACCATATATGGACATCACCCTCGAACCTCAGAACTAGATTCGCCTCAGCATTTAGAAATGCCTGCAGTTAGTCATTTGCATTCTACTATTACACAAGCCTTTAAAGAGTCAACAGAACATTTCAAACAAGCAAAAGAGAAATATAAGAAAAATGCTGATCAACATAGAAGTGAAACTCCACAATACCAGATTGGGGATCAAGTTTGGCTGGCTACAAAACACATACCTCTGAAGGGAACTCCGACTTTTAACCCTAGATATTTGGGTCCTTACACTATTAAGGCCATTATCAACCCGGTAGCCGTCAAATTGGAATTACCCTCTAATATGCGCATTCATCCTGTCTTTATCCATTCCCCAGTGGATGCGCAGTGAGTAAAATGTTTATTTAGGCCACTCCGGGCCTTCTCCTTATGCTGGTGCCCCCCCCCCCCCCCAGGGCCCTTGCAGCCCCCAGCTACTGTCCTCTTCCTCCCCACTCCCCCTTCCTGGTTGCATCCCCTCCCGCCTCCCGACCCGCCTTCCCCCGCTCTGATAGGCCCCCCGGACCATCTCTAGCAGGGCCTAGCTGCCGCTGCGTGTGCACCGGCATCCATTCCCCAGTGGATGCGCGGTGAGTAAAATGTTTATTTAGGCCACTCCGGGCCTTCTCCTTTTGCTGGTGCCCCCCCCAGGGCCCTTGCAGCTCCCAGCTACTGTCCTCTTCCTCCCCACTCCCCCTTCCTGGTTGCATCCCCTCCCGCCTCCCGACCCGCCTTCCCCCCGCTCTGATAGGCCATCTCGACCTTCATCACCCATCTTCCTAGGGCAGCCCTCTGCCCGGCAGCCCCCTCCGGCTAAGGGCCCCAAGGCAAAGGGCGGCTCTTACATGGGCGGCTCCAAGATGTGTCTGCAGGTGTCAGCAGGCGAAGCCAATGAAGCCACCAGACACCGACAAAACTTTAAGTGCTGGCTTGGGTGGGGGGTAGAGCAATTACTCTAGTCCAGAAAGCTCATGCCACTCTAACTTACCTTTCAATGGCCTAGACTGCTACAGACCTATATCATGCATTATTAGAGAGATATGTGACCACCAGCCTAAACCTATTATGGCTGGACTGCTAACACTGCCTGCAGTATAGTTTTAACTAGTACCATACCCCGAGAGAACCACAAAGATTAGTCTGCGCCAAATCTAGACAGAAATGTGATTGTTAGCATATGTAATTCTTAGCATGCACCAAACTTAGATTTCTGAACCTAGCTTGCGTCGCATCTAGACAGAAATGGGACTGTTAGCATATGCCACACCTAGATGAATTCTCATGCTTAGCCCGCGCTGCATCTAGATAGAATATGATTATTAGCATATGCCACACTAGTACGGAATTCTGAACTTTAGCTTGCGTCACATCTAGATAGAAATGTGACTGTTAGCATGTACCATACTTAGAATTCTGAACTTTAGCTTGCTTCGCATCTAGATAGAAATGTGATTATTAGCATGTACCACACTTAGAATTCTGAACTTTAGCTCGCGTTGCATCTAGATAGAAATGTGATTCTTAGTATGTACCACACTTAGAATTCTGAACTTTAGCTCGCGTCACATCTAGATAGAAATGTGACTGTTAGCATGTGCCACACTAGTACGGAATTCTGAACTTTAGCTCGCGTCGCATCTAGATAGAAATGTGATTCTTAGCATGCACCACACTTAGAATTCTGAACTTTAGCTTGTGTCACATCTAGATAGAAATGTGACTGTTAGCATATGCCACGCTAGTACGGAATTCTGAACTTTAGCTCGCGTCGCATCTAGATAGAAATGTGATTCTTAGCATGCACCACACTTAGAATTCTGAACTTTAGCTCGCTTCGCATCTAGATAGAAATGTGACTGTTAGCATGTGCCACACTAGTACGGAACTCTGAACTTTAGCTTGTGTCGCATCTAGATAGAAATGTGACTGTTAGCATGTGCCACACCAGTACGGAATTCTGAACTTTAGCTTGCGTCGCATCTAGATAGAAATGTGATTCTTAGCATGCACCATACTTAGAATTATGAACCTAGCTTGTGTCGAATCTAGATAGAAATGTGACTGTTAGCATGTATCGCACCTAGATGGAATCCCACAATTACAAGGACAGCAATGACAACTAACCAACCAACTAACAATTCCATCCCTCTGCATACACCTCTCAAACTATAACCAAAAGCCTAAAACGCAGCAATCCGCACAAACTTCACAACAATGCAACAACAAAACAAACCACACATAGACTTGCACAACAGCACATGACGACTACGTACCATAAAACACCCCAAGCCCAGCCAACGGACCCACCGGGCTGAGGCTGCCAACAGCACATCACTGCTCTCTTGCACTTTTCCAGCTTATTCCCACTAACCCACCCCCTCTCCTCCCCTTTTTCAGAGCCGCCAGAGCGCCAGGGGACCACTTCGGTGGTGATAGTGCGCGGTACAAGTTTCCTGTAACATTAACATGCTTCACTTTTAAAACCAGTTCAACCAGGAACAAGATTAACCAAACCACCCGACCCCATCTTGATAGATGGAGAACCTGAATTCGAGGTAAAAAATATCCTAGACTCAAAGATGGTTAAATCAAAACTTTTTTATTTAATCGATTGGAAGGGCTATGGACCACAAGAAAGCTCATGGGAACCTAGTGACCACGTCCATGCACCTCGGTTGGTGAAAAGATTCCATCGGAACTTCCCAGACAAACCAGGGCCCAGGGGAAGATCAACTTTAGGAGGGGCCTTGGGGGGAGTGCTGTCATGATGCCTACCACCAGGCATTCGGACCAAGCCCATCAGCCCCGGGAGCAGGCATCTAGACATTTAGTAAAACCTCAGCAGCCCCGGCTAGGGGCTATCTGGGTTCAGTCCTGGCGCCTTAGGCGCCAGGCTCATAGTAGGAATCAGTCCTGGCGCCTAAGGCGCCAGGCTCATAGTCATTACTTACCTCAGGCAGACCATGCTGCAAATGACTCCAATCCAACATGAAGCCTGAAAGGGACTATTTTTCTACAGGGACTATTTTTTACTCGGGTGTGGTTCTAGGGACTTATTACCTAGGACTACTTTTGAGGCTATTTAAACCACGCCCGACCAGCAACACAGGCTTCGCGTTATTCTGCATCTAGCAGCGTAACACTCACCGTGCCTGCACCCTGCATCCAGTCTTCTGCCACGCCCGCCTCGAATCCGGAGCTCCTAAAACAAAGAGGAAAGAAAGGGACAAGGTTAGAAAACAAACTTATTTCTATTCCACACCTGATTCTGGATCCATCTTGTCTCCGGACCTGTAAAGAACATCATTTCTGCACGCGCCGCACCTCCAGCTGCAGCGCCACGCCATACTCGCCAATCTTCACAGCATCCTTCGGGTCGGCGCCGCCTCCATCATTTCTTTGCTGAACTTCGGCACCTAGGAGACAAAAGAAAACCACAAGGTGAGCCGAGGGAACCAACAAATATAATTCTTACCACCATAGACTTACCTGATTTACCACCGGCAGCATCCTTTTGTGACTCTCCATATTTTCACGTGTCGCATCTGTAAAGAGAGACAAAACAACACGTTTTCCTCGTGCAACATTTACCGGACAGCGCCGGGTAATACAGACTCTTAGCTGAGCACCACCAGCTGCCACAAGGGCATCTTTTCACGAGCCAGCTGCAAGACAAGAAAGGAAGGGGGAAACAAGAGTGAACATCGGACATATTGAACTCTTTGAACTTAATTCTTACTGGTCCTCACCAGGAACCTCAGAGTCCATACTCTCCGAAGCTCTCCCAAGCCTTCAAACCAGTGAAGTAACTGGAATCGACGCACCCCTGCAAATCCACGCAGGATGGAGAGCTCATCTTTCAAGAATATAAGATGAGATTGCTGTGAGGGCATTTCGGAGGTGATTAGTTGGGGAGGACTGTGGGGGTGCCATCACTTGAATCCACAAGTGGCTAAATCCATCTCTCCACTTGCAGGAGAATATTTCTACGGGTTAAGCAGACAAGATTAGGAGGGCAAATCCAGTCACTCATCGCTGCACTACGCATCACGTGGGTGGAGACCACAGCTGTCTGGGTCCGACTGACGCCCCTGTGGGAGCCAGGTGAGCGTAACACCGCCCTGCACCCCGGAGACTCCCTGAGGCATGATTTGGGAATGGCCAGTATTGTTCTTCAGGCCCAGATGAGGTTTTTGGACTACTTCTTGAGGCACCACCTAAATGAAAGCGCAAACTGTAATTTAGCTCACGCTGGCAAAGCGGTAATAGCTTTGCAAGTATCGAACTGGTATCACTGGTTTAGCAATGGTATGACCTTACTAAACAGGTTAGGCTTTGGGAATATTGCAGCCCTCTCAAATATATCCAAAGGTCAGTGCAAAGCATTGCTCAAGGGAAAGGGCGACAGAAATGAAGCGCAGTTAAACTTTGAGCCTGTTACGCTTGATCTTCCCAGGTGAATTTATATCTACTTTCCCAAGTACCAGCCAGAGAGAGAGCAAATGGACTCCCTAGCCAGTCAATGAGAACACTGTCCCGGGTCCTTGTGGCAGAAGGGAGTACTTTCTTACCTGTAACTCCATTTCTCCAGCGTTGGTATCTTTCATGGATTCACATGCTTAGAATTTTCCCCGTCGTCAGGCCGGGAATATTCTAAGCATGTGAATCCATGAAAGATCCAATGCTGGAGAAAGGGGAATATCGTGATCAACAACAATATAGTATTGTCAAACCCCCTCCTCCTACTGGCCGGTGTGCATACAGTATGCTCTCACCTGACACCAGGGAAACCCACGCTCGGATGGTGCGTAGATGAGAAGACCTTGTGAAGAACAGGAACGCACCACCAAGGGGCGCTGCAGAAGGTGCCCACAGGAAATATTCCAGGGGCAATGTAATCCAGAAAGCACAGAATCCGTAGAAACCAAAGGTCCAGTTTACCAATGTTCAGAGAGTTCCAGAAGCAATCCAGGAAGAAAAGCCAATTACAAAACACAGTTCACCAGAGTCAGCAGGGTAATCTGAAAGCAATTCAGGGAGAAGAGCCAAGTTCAAACATAGTTCACCAGAGTCAGCAGGGAGAATCCAAAACACAATCCAGGAAGCAGCGCCAAATCAAAAACAGTGTCACCAGAGTCAGCAGGGTAATCCAAAATCAATCCAATAAACGAAGGCAGAGGTCCAAAGCAGCCAGGCAATCCTAATAAAAGAACAGGAACACAAGAAACCAGGTTGCCACCCACAAACATTGAGAAGCACCATGGAGTGAGCAGAGTTCCCTTAAATACTGTATGATTTGTGTGACTTCTGTTTGTGTGGGTCATGTGACGTCTGTAAATAATTTGACAGTTAAATGTGTATGCCGGCGGATCAACATCAGGTTGAAGCTCCTGCCGGAGACGGTGCAAGATAGGGACCTGAAGGAAACGGTTCAAGGAATTTTTGTGGAGCTACTGGGCGAGTCTTCACCTGATCGGATCGAATTGGACAGGGTTCACAGAGTGGGCTTCCTCAATAGGAACCCGAAGTCTAGGCCGCGGGACGTGTTAGCGGCGTTTACAAGATATGCTCAAAAAGAGGCAGTACTCAAGGCCGCAAGACAAAAAGAGCCGATATCCTTTAACGACCAATGTATTGAACTGTACCAGGATCTCGCCAGCTGTACCTTGCTCAAGAGGCGACAATGGAGCCCCCTCACCCTGAAGCTTAAAGAAAAGGGGATTAGATATAAGTGGACCTTCCCTTTTGGACTTGTCTTCGATTGGGCTGTTTCTCAGAAGCGGATAACCACGATGCAGGAAGGAGCGGACTTACTTCAACTTGAACTGGATCAAGAACTGTTTGGGGAATCGAGGGTGGCGGGTCCGAGCGGCTCCTCGGAGGCGTGAAGTGGTGTCCGAACCAGGCCATGGGAATGGTCACTGGTCGGAGAGGGGAAAACGAGAAGGCCCGTGCGGCGGAGGCCCCCCGGGAAGGGAGCTGATGCGGAGCCAGCGGCGGTGGAGTGAGCTGGACCAGAGGAGAACTAATCGGGTACTTGAATAATCTCAGGGGGTGGTGGACACAAAGGCTGTTTTGATTACAAGGAGGGGAGAGGGTGCTAAGAGCAAACATCATGGGATCACCAAGGGAGAGGAAGCCTGGGGGGGGGGGGGGGCGGCGGGTGGACCAAGTTTTAAGGTCATTAGGGGTTGGGAGGGGGGCAGGGGAAAGGTGGTGAAGGGGGGGAGGGATCCTCAGGTGCTGCACGAGGGGCGAACTAGAAGTGATCCACGCACCCGGGTAACAGACATGGGGCAAATGAGTGGGAGTGGGGAGCTGTTCGGGGGTCTTGAACGGCGGGGACAAGTGTCTAATTACAATTCAAGTGGGTAACACATAATGTTAGGGGCCTAAATACCCCGCTGAAAAGGAAAAAGCTGGAGTAATTTACGAAGCGGGGAAAACCGGTCTTTCTGGGATTACAAGAGACACATCTGCTTCGCAAGGACCAGAGTCGCTTAAGGTTGAGAGGGTTTGATCAGGTGTTTCAGGCGTCTGGTCCCACGAATTCGGGTCGGGGGGGCATGGCGCTGGCCATCAGGGGCACGGTGAACTTCCGCTTGGAAGACACCCTAAGGGACAAGGAGGGTAGGTTTGTTGTGGTAAAAGGCACAATTGCGGAAGAGATGTATATAATAGCGGTGATTTATGCGCCCAACACAGGGCAGGACTCCTTCCTCTGCAATCTCATGGGGAAAATGGGTGACTGGGCAAGAGACCAGATAATCATAACGGGGGACCTGAATATAGCTTGGAACAAGGTTAAAGACAGGTCAGGAGGGACTAAAAGCCGTGGGGGAGGGGCGGTATCCTCGGCGGAACTCGGGGACAAAGTGGAGAGCGTAGGGTTGAGGGATGTCTGGAGGGAATTGAAAGGGGACGAGGAGGGCTACACATTCCTTTCTGAAGTTCATGGGACCCAGTCCAGAATTGACTGCATCTGGATCTCGGCCAATCTGGTGGGTAAGGTCAAAGAGATAGAGGTTGGGCCCATGGGAATAGCAGATCATAAAATATTGTCGATGCAGCTGGAACTGGGAAAGAGGAGGAGGGGGCTGTGGGGTTGGAAATACCCGGAACACCTGCTGAGGGACCCTGTGGTAAGAGAGGAGATAGAGGGCAAGATGAGAGAGTTCTTCGATAACAACAAGAGAGGGGACACGGGTGAATATATAAGATGGGACGCATTTAAGGCCACATTGAGGGGGGAAATTATAGCAGTTAAGGCACAGAGACAGAAACAGCTACAGGCCTTGGAGTCCCGGCTAGAAGCAGAAGTTGAGGAAGCGAGAGGCAGGGTAGCGGCGAACCCCAGCAGGATTAACCAGAAGGACTACAGGAGGGCAGTAGGACAATATGGGATCCTTCGGACCAAAAAAGCGGAGGGGGTCTTGCTTTTTGTGAGGCAAACATTTTATGCAAGAGGGAATAAGGCGGACCCCCTGCTGGATCGCCTCCTTCGGGGAGCTGCCTCTAGAAACACAATCACGGCTCTAAACTCAGATAGGGGGCAAAGGGTTACTCGAATAGAAGATATCCAAGAGGCCATGGCCGAATTTTACGAGACCTTGTATGCTTCACAGCACCCCTGCGGCCAAGCCCAAGAGAAATTCCTGGAAAGGGTTAACCTGCGTAAAATTGAGCGGGACGCCCAGATTGGTTTACAACAAAAGATAACGGAGGAGGAGGTGAGGGGGTTTATTCGGAAGCTGCCCGCAGGTAAGGCCCCTGGCCCTGATGGGTACACTGCGTCCTTTTATAAGACCTTTGCGTGAGTGCTGGTTCCACACTTGACCTACCTTTTCAATTCTTTTTTAGGTAGTGGGCAAATCACCCCGTCCATGAAAGAAGCCAAGATCTCTCTGATTCTGAAGGAGGGCAAGGACCCCCTTGAAAGATACTCCTATAGGCCAATAGCGCTCATTAACGTAGATGCAAAAATCTACACTAAGATCCTGGCGAATAGGCTCGAGGGGCTCCTCCTGGATTTGATCCATCAGGATCAGGCGGGATTCGTGAAGGGGAGGCAGACAGCGGATAATATTAGAAGGGTGGCCCATCTGGCGGAAAAGACTCGTACACCGGCAGTACTTCTGTCCTTAGATGCTGAAAAAGCGTTCGACCGGGTGGAGTGGTCCTTCCTTTTCAAAACCATGGAAAAAAGGGGGTTAGGAGGCGCTTATTTACAGATGGTCAAGGCGAACTATGAGGGCTTTATGGGGCTTTAACTATATCATTCCAGCTCCAAAGAGGTACAAAACAGGGATGTCCCCTATCATCCCTGCTATATGCAGTTTACTTGGAGCCCCTCCTGCAGGCAATTCGGGAATCTGAAGGAATACAGGGAATACCGTTTGGGGGCAGGCAGCACAAGGTGGCGGCCTTCGCGGACGACATGTTGCTTGCCCTGGCCAATCCCATAGAGTCGAGTACGCAATCCAGGCTACTACTAGAAGACTTTGGTGAAGCATCCGGACTACGCATTAACATGCACAAGTCCGAATTGATGGACCTGACATTGGCAAGGGAAGAGAGGGAGGAGTTAAAGGGGACGACGCCCTTTGCCTGGCGACCGGGGGGAATTACGTACCTGGGGGTGAGAATCACTCCGGCTCTACATGGATGGTATGCAGCAAACTACCCCCACTCCTGCAAAGAATTAAGAAAGACCTCCTTAAGTGGCGGAACTTGCGGTTCTCCTGGTTGGGGAGGCTAGAGGCACTTAAAATGGTTACCCTGCCGAGGCTGCTCTACCTCTTCCAAGCTATCCCTCAAGCAGTCCCGGCCAGCTTCTTCAAGGAGCTCCAGGTGATAACAAACGAGTTTATATGGGAGGGAAAAAGGGCAAGGGGGAGTAGGATGCAATTTATGGCCCCGAGAAAAGGGGGGGGGGACAAGCTCTTCCCAACTTCCGTCAATATTACGAAGCAGCCCAACTAAGGGTGATTAGGGAATGGCTGCGGGAGGGGGAAGGAAAACACTGGGTTCAGATGGACAGAGCGGTCACGCGACACGAACTGGGGGAGGTTCTGTGGCTACCCAGACAGCACCGTCTGGGCCATATGTACCTTAGCTCGATCACCAAACTAGTTGCAGATAATTGGGACAGACTGGTCCAACGGAAGGAAATTACAACCTACCCGTCCCCCTTCACCCTCATCTTCAATAATGAAAACTTTACCCTGGGGTTGGAAAGAGGGGCATTCCGGAACTGGCGGGAGGGAGGATGCCGTTGGATGCGGGACATGTTTATAGGAGGGGAAAATCAGTTCTTTTGTAGATTGTAAAAGGGATTTCGCACTGGGGGAAGGTGAACGGCTGAGATACTCACAGCTGCGAAACTGGCATCTATACCCCATAAATAAGGAGGCGGCCACTAGATCACCGACCCTTTTTGAGAAATTCCTGATGACCAACGACGGCTCGAAAGGCCTTATCTCGCAGCTTTATAAGATCTTGGATGAGGCTACCCGAGGCCGCAATGGGCATATATGGGAAGGTGGGAAAAAATTCTGGGCAGGGAAATGGAGAAGACATAGTGGGAAAATCTATGGAGGAAGATCCCCCCCAAACTAGCGAGAGCCTCACAAACCCGGGAGGCCTGGTATGAGATATTATATGGGTGGCACTATACTCCAGCTCGGCTGTGCAGGAACTACCCGGACTCGTCGGGAACTTGCTGGAGGGGATGCGGCCAGGAGGGCACTGCAGAACATATTTGGTGGCGATGCCCAAAAATAGTCCCGTTCTGGGGAGACATCAAGCAGGCGATGGAACAAGTGTATGGGGCAGAGGGAGGCATACCCCCGGAATGGTCACTAATAGGCTTGAGGCCAGCAGAAGGGCTGGCGGGTTCGAGGGGCAGGGAAAGAGCGAGGGTGATGCTCACTCTGGCAGCAATGACAATCATAGCCCAGAGATGGAAGAGCTCGAACATACCAATGTTTCAAGACTGGCTGCGTAAAGTCTGGGAGATAGTAGCGATGGAATGGGCCTCCTATGCAATGAACAATACAATACAAAACTTTGCGGGCGAGTGGGGTGAGGTCCTTTCCTTTCTCAGAGACTATTTCAGGATCGGGTGGTGCCTGCAACGTTTAAGACTTCTGGATCTGGAATAACCCCGACTAGACACTTTGTGGTGACAGGGAGCTACGGAGACTTTGGAACAGCACCGGGGGGAGGGGGGAAGGGAGGGAGGGAGGAGTTTTGGGGATTGTTAAAGTTGTTGGAAAATTCAATAAAGAGAATTAAAAAAAAAAAACTCTACAGAGGTGGCAACTATCAGTCAATACTTTCTCGCAGAGAGAAATACTGGATCCACACCTTGAACACACTACTCCCTAAGGGCCTCAATGATGAGTTCTTGCTGAAATGCTTCATTTAAGTAGACACTTATGAGTCCTCTAATTTTGAAAAAATAATCAGGTGCTCTCTATAGATAGCCCATTCTGCCTATTACTCAGTATCATTTAATCTAATTGGATGGTCATCTAATGCTTCCACTCTTTACAATGCACTGTAGAACTTTGTTAACATGCAGATCTTGAATTACTGTCGATTGAACTTTATACAGGAGACCTTGTTATGGTATACCCACAGTGCTCTCATCTGTTCAAAAAATAAAAAATAATCTTGTGCAATTTGTAAATCCAAAGCCAACCAACTCTAACTCGCATAAACCTGCATTTATAGCTCCTTTATTCATTTTCCTTTTTCTTTTACACTCCTTAGAGCTTTGAGTCATATCAGCTCGCATTACTTTATCCCTTACAATTACATCAAATATGGCCGCCTTCAAGGACAGACACTTTGGAACTTTCTTCAATCTATGTATTGCAACATGAGTCCGTTTTCCACCTCTACATATCACGAACTACATACACACGTCTTACGTGCGCAGGAGGGTCCTTCATTCCAGACGGAGCGTCCCCTGCTTAGCAACAGTTTCTATCTACTCCCGGCTCATTAGTGTGCCATTTCTGAGATCGGCTCCGCGACGGACGAAGATTCCAATACACGATTGCGTATCGTGTTTACACTAGTAAGTTCCTGCATCCACACATGGCATTGTGCCGGGTTTGTATTCCACTCTAAGACTTTCCTTTACTTATCCGTAGCTCCTCTGTGCTATTCCTTATATTCACAGACTGTGTATCTTTCAGCACTATCTAGTGCTTCCACGTTGTCCTTTGGACGCAAGTTACCGGACTCCACTGGCAATTGGCAAAAAGCACACATACTCACCTTGCCAGGGTGAGTACCTCCCTTTCTTTTTTTACCGCTCCGAATCTGTGCCGATTATGTTACAGCCCTGTGCCCATTCTTTGCACATCATTAACTATTTGTTTTGTCCACAATGAATAAGCTGCTGCTCTGTGCTACTTTAAATATCATTAATTCCCTACACCACTTATTGTAGGACCTGGGGCTCCCGTGTAATTGATGCCCGATGGAGTCTCCTATGACTGATTGAACCCTCACTACCCTTTTACATCATTTAACGCAATAGCTCTAAGGATCCTCCCATTGATGGTGAGCTTATATCTAGCCCATAGGGCATTATCTAACTCTACAAGGACAACTCCATTTTTTTCTTTCCATCTAAACTGATCATGGCGGCTATGCGTAAATTGGGTTGTTTGTGGCTTTGGATAATCACCATATACTATTAGAAATGTTCACACAGAAACTGGGTGTTGCCTTGGGGCTATGTTATTTTACACAAATGGTGACTTACAGTCCATGATAAATGAGTAAATATGCACTAGATACAGACTGCGGTCTTGACTTGAGAGCTTTACAACCCTGATTATATTTCCTTTGTATTCTTTACATTTTAGTTTGTATGTATGATTTATGGTTCAAGAAGAAGAGAATTGGTATCTCGAAATGCATCAGCCATCTACAATGAATTCAATCTTCTCTACTATTTGCGCTTGGAATAAACAACACTTGTTGTAATATTAAAAAAAAAAATTAAAAAAAATAAAATGTGAAGGCCGGGGCCGTGATTGGTGCTGACGCATCTTGCAGGCACCATGGCAACCTCCATGTTAGGACAGTGTTTCTGAAGTCCAACTAAGTGCTTAGTAAAACCATTCAACTGAGACCGTACAAGACTCCACTCTTAGTATAAGGCTGTACCACCTGAGTTCAGGGTAGTGTAGACAGAACAGCCAGGCTTATCTTAGGAGGGAGAGAGGGCTGTAGAATCAGTACAATGAAATTGTAATACAAATGGTCCAAAGAAACACTGAAACACTATGTATTGTAAAAATACATGCTTTATTTAAATACAAGCAGGCCCAGATAAATCTTGGGGAAGTAAGTACTATCACAGATCATATAAACAAATTAAGGAAAAACACAACACTATGCTTGAAGGTACACAGACCAAAGCATATAACCTTATTTGGAACACCTAACAGGAGTTCTAGGGAAGTCAAAGCCAATAGTTATTTTTAGATTACTTTCAGTAATCTGAGAGTTCTGCAAGTGTGTTTGGTGCGGCTGCGAGAATACTCTTTGCTTTTGGCTGCCTCTGGATTTTAACAGTCTTTCCTCCATTGCCTTTCTAAAGGCCTACCCTGCAGCATATATTCGCTTCTGTGAGCGAAGCGCTGCAAGTGTGTTTGCTGTGTTTTCTGGTGAGCCGGAGGGCCCACTGCGAACAAGGCTAAACACACATGCGCATCCCCACCTTTCAGTCTACCGGCGGCAACTGAGCAGCTTGCAAGTTATACCTGCGCGTTATCTGAAATCAAAACAAAGCTACAACCGCTTTGGAGCGCCTTTTGAAATCCCAACTCTTAGGTAAGTTGGAAATACTTTTGACATTGACGTTGTTATAACCACACTCGGAGTCAAAAGAGAAGTGTGTTTCTTTATTGGGCGGCAATACATCCAAAGTAATTAAAGAAAGCTTTGCTGACAACAGGTCCTCTGTCAGCCCCAATCTGTACCCACTGACTGAGCCTTCTCTATCCTATAATCATGTACAATTTCAGAAGCACCTCTATGAAACAAACAGAAATAATGGTCTTCGGAACAAACCAAGCTCGGGCAAAATTAAACCACCAATACAAGTTATTTCTCATTAATGATTCCCAAATAAAAGTTGTAAATAAAGTTAAAACACTGGGGATGTATATGGAAGCATCTTTAAGCGTTGAGCCTCAGGTAAAGCAACTAAACAAAAAATGCTCCTACTACTTACGGCTCCTGAGGAGAATTTGCCCTTACCTAATTGAGGAAAATTGCTCTACAATTGCAAGAGCCACCATACTGTCCAGATTGGATTAGGGCAACTCGCTACTGCAAGGGACTAACAAAGGGCATATTGCCAAGTGTCAAACAATCCAGAACAGAGCAGTGAGAATTATAAAAAGGAAATAAAATAAAAAACATAAGTGAAGATAGGAGAAACCTGCACTGGTTATCCGTGGAGGATAGAATCCAGTTTAAGGCCCTGACTGGCACATATGTGTATCCATGGGAAAGTACCAGTTTACCTTAAAAAGTATCTTGTCGCCTATTTGCCAGGTCGCGCTCTCAGATCTGAATCTCAGGGCCAACTGGAGATAGCTAGGTTCAAGAAAACTAATGGACTGGGCAAAGCTTTTCATGTCAAAGCTGCTGCCAAATGGAATAACCTTCCTTTACAGATAAGACTGGAAACCTTTTACATCACTTTCCGTAAAAAACCTAAGACCCACCTTTTCAGATAAATGCTCCTTTCCGAGTTAGTCTTATGACCCCCTGACAGTAATTCTATGCATCAGCGTTGTCCTGTGGCTTGTCTGTCATCTGTTTTAACGTCTTTATGTTGGCGCACCGATGCGTGCGGGCTTACAGAGAGGTATAAATAAATAAATACGAAAGATGATTTGAGAACCCCCGAGTTTGATCCGTCTGGAGAGATTCTGAGTAACCCAGGCAGAACATCTAATCTGCTCAACATGCCAGTCATCCAAACTACTCGGGCTGTTTTACAGTTGTCAAACTCTTTAAACCTGGACGAAGTCTATCTCCCAACTACTAACAGTCCAATTTTGTTAGAACTTTCCCCCGTACCTAGGCATATTGTAAAAGACCCTCGTGAGCAGAACCTAGAGTACACACTTTCAACCACAACAACGAAATGTACTATATGCGAGCTGCAACTATGCAAACTGTTATCGCAGACTCTCAACGCATTGAATTCCCTTCATGAGATCGCGGGATTAACACCATGACGCTTAGATAGTGTGGGAAACATAATTGACCCTCTCGTGACAGAGTCTATACCTGGTGTAAAAGGTAAGGAAATGCCCAGCAACCCAAATACAGGTCAATACGAACAATTGGATGTTGGACAAATCAATCATAATCTGCCGACTCCGAATAATATCCAGTTTGCACCTGTCGGAGGGAGTACAAATATAAGGGAAAAACCACCTACCTCACAGTGTAATAATCCCAGTTCAGATTGCAAATTAACAATGGATCTCCGTCAGGAAACTACATTCAAAGCATTGTTTTGTATTGAAATACCTGGTCAATGTGTTTGACTTGTTAAAGAACGAGGTCCACATGTACTCCGATATCCTTGTGGAACTTTCTAAATAAGTTGCAAGTTGTGAATCCTCCTTGGTAAAACTTACCACAGCCCTTAACACCCAAATAAAAGATCCACTGGAATCCCTGTGTTTTTATCAACAAAGAGCACACAAATCTACTTAATGAGCTGAAAATGGACATCTATGCACAGAAAGATGTGAATGAATGTATGTGGAAGGATATTAAATTAACACTCTTAGACTTCAAGCAAACGAACGCTAGTCCACAGAAAACAATTGCAGCGGATATGATTGGATCTTCTTACGGGACTATACGCCGCTCTCAACATCAGCAATGGAAGAATTTGAAACTTGCTCAAATGGTGGATGATGCAAAGTTCACAAGTCCACCCGAACCAAATAAATGACGAGGTGGTGAAAATGTCAGACAATGTGGTTCCGGTTCCATTGAATCCAGATGAGATAGAAGATCTGCCTATCTTGAAAAATCAACGGAGGAAAAAAAAGAAAAAATGTCCTAAGAAAATGATGAAGACCCAGTGAATACAGCCAAATATCTTGAACAATTAAAGTTAAAGTAACAAATAAAATAAAGTAAAAAAACTTTTTTAGAGCCCTTATAAAACTTCCATAACCGAACGCCTGATGGCCAAATGCAGTGCTTCACACATATCTGAAAACTGTAAGGACACTACAAAGAGAAAGGAAAAATAGCAAAAGCGACGCCTCTTTGGAGGATATAGAAGTAAAAGAAAACACTCCTCAACACATTGAACTGAAGTAAAAAATCATTACTGGCAGTCAGACAGGAGAATGGCCAACTGTTCCACAAAAGCCTTTCTTAATAACAAAAACAAAAAACTATCTTGTGATAACTATGAAGTTAAAGCACCCATCGAAAACCGCCAACCCCAATCTTCCCAAATCTCAACGGGATCTGTGGAAGCACCTTCAACAAACGTAGACCAGCAAGACCCCACAAGTCCCTCTATATCGATCTTGTCTCAATTGCCTGTCTTGAGCAAACGTTTTGTAGCACCAAAGTTGTGGCTAAGACAATCACCTCAGATATCAGGTCACAAAGCACTAAAATGATCTAACCTCTTGACCCATACTAAAAAAGTGCCAGACCTGTACTTGCGAGTAAGGACAATCGACCGCATTGCCTTTCCTCACAAAAACTGTCCTAATGTGCGCTGATGATCTGAGAAAGGTGAATATTGAAGTGTTTGACACACTTACCCCCCCACTCCTTCAACACCTCCGAATAATTATTGTTACCAAAAAGGCAATAAAAGCCAGACACATGTGAAAACCACGACCCCGGCAGAAACCAGCTAAAAAAATGACATCAAAGTAATCTCATCAAATGAGAAATCAAAGTGATACTCTATCAGAAGTTCTACAAAGGCTCAATGCAAATGAAGAGCTGCTGTAGAGAAGACGCATAATAAAAACCGACCTCAAAATTCTTAACTGGAACACAAGAGGACCCTCTCCCTTCAGAGATGTTGATACGTCCAAGACGATCTTCAAAGAAAAGGACCCGATATTTCTGCAGGAAACCTCTCTTATGCACAATGTTTAACTGGATGGTTTCTCGATAATATCCCAACTTGCCGTTTGTCCTAATGAAGGCAGACCATCCGGAGGTTTACTAATAGCCATTTGTAACAGCACAGCTCGAGATACTACTTGCATGAGCCAAGATATTCCTGGAATTTCGGTTGTCGGATGTGATACTAAATGGGGCAAGACACTAAGAGTTCTGATTTTAATCAACATATATTGGAACCCGTTGAATAAGAGTATACAGTAAGTTTTAGAAGACCTTTCACTGGTTATAATGGAAATACATATCACTCATTGTAACTATCTATCTAATTATAATGGAAGACGATTTTGTATAATATATGTAGCCACGCCTTGAAAACGACAAGGGGTCGAAACACTTTTTATTAATTACGGACAAGGGCACACAGTAGGAAGTGCTTCATACCATTATCCAATATATAAGCAAGCAAAAAAAAATCTTGAAAAGTTTGCAAGTTCTCACGGTTACCTTTTTATTGATGTTTTATAAGGGTAAGGTGATTCCTGCAATTTTGTATGGGATGGAACTGTACCCGAGTGCACGCAAATTGAAGTGGCCCGTAATAGAAGGTCGTATCTGGGGAAAAAACGCATGCCTGCCTTTGTAAAATTGGGATTACTCACTCCAATCACAATTTAACTGGAAAATTCGACTCGTATATCTTTCAATTTAGATCCTTTTAAACATTCCCTATATGAAAACATAGGTGAACACAACTTCATCCCAAGAGTGAGTTGTGCTTTATTAAGAACCGATTTGGATTACAACTAGAGCTTCATTTAGTGATCTTAAGAGTACAAACAAATTGTATGCTTGCGAAAAATCGAGAAGATATGTGTTACCATATTTAAGAAGATTTCCCAATCCTGAATGGCGTGCTGAATTATTATGGTTTCGGTTAAATTTAGTGAAACCAAATGATACCATGGACATTTGGCATCATTTAGATCAAAAAGAAGGCAAATGTGAACTCTGCGTCGAAGGATACATCCAAGATTTTAGACATCTAATAACGTGTGCAGCCACACTCTCAATAAGCGTGAAATATCTTGCAAGGTTTGTGCATAACACAGAGTGGCTTAGCAGCCAAGACTTCTGGCATAGGCTTTCAGCCGGTAGGGAAATATTCTTGACAATATAGCTTCTGAAACTGCTTAATGAATTAAAGTTTGTAAACATTACCTTGTGAACATAATCGAGAGATATGTATATCTGTAGTTCCTTTTTGTCCATTGAAAAACTGCCATGTATTGCGATAATGTATAGCATAATACGTTTATTGCTGTTCTTCTGTTTAAGCTCTTTATCTTTACTTTAAAACCTGTGCAAAAGTAAAAATGTGGCTAAATGCACAATAAAAAAAAGATCACTTTCAGTAATACCAGGGTAGTAGACCCTATCAGGTGTACCGTGACCCTCAGCAAGAAATCACATAGTACTATAAACTGGACAATCTACTTTTCCGATCTAGTGAAACACAGATTCTAGGAACAGTAAAACACCTATAAATCTGATTCAGGATGATAACAGTTATTCTAAGGGAGTTGGATCTTGCGGTGTAATATTCAATTACAGTTGCTTTTCAGTTCACAGACCAATAGAAGCAATAACTAACTTATTTTAGGATAATTCAGTTATACTCAAGGTAAGTAAAAACTATACACATTTTACAGGAGCTATAAGCAACGTAAAGGCAGGTGTAAACCTAAGACTCTTTTTGCGTCGGTCTAAAATAGACTAGGGAAAGCAAAACCCAGTGATACAATTTATGAATGACTCAAAGTTATTCTAGGTAGGTTCAACCTAATGCAGACTTATTCTGAACAGGCTAACAGCACGTCAGGGAAGCAAAACCCAGTTGGGAAACTTACACACTCATTTTCGGAAAGAAATAGTTAAGTGTAGCCAACAGCATTACTTTTGGCGAAGAGGCACAACCAATTCACAGGTGAGTAAAATAACCTTATATCTACTTTTCAGAATGGCAGAACATTTCTAAGGTAAGTAATAACTTTTGTAACTGTTCACCCTCAGAGTTACAGTTAACAACCAACTCTTTTACACATAAGCAACTTTTAAACACATTCTATCTTGTAGGCAAAAGGCCCAATCCTTTAAAAGTCTTTCCCTTATTCTTGGAGCATGCAACAACACATAAGCCTCACCAACAGCACACGCGGACTAACACCAATCCAATACTCGCACCAAAGCTCAGCCACCGGTGCCTACCGAGTTGAAGCTGCCAACAGTACACCACCTCCCTCACTATCCTACTCCCTCTTTACCTTACTAACTCATCCCACCTTCTTTTTTACAGATCTGCCAGTGCGCCTGGGGACCAAATCCGTTGGTGGCGGTGCGCTATATAAGTACCTTTAACATAACATGAGTGTTCTCAGTGGCAGAAGGGTGTCAGTAAGGACTAGTGTCCAACAAGCAGTGTCAGGATAGGTTCTTATGTAGCAAAAGTCAGAGTTCCTAAGGAAGACTGTTCAAACAGGTGAGTATTTTACTTCAGAGTTAGTTGAGGGTCAAGGGGCTTCACAGAAGACACCCTAGAAGGAGTCCAGCATGGGCCTGAGAGCACTCCCAATCACAGAAAACACCCCAAACTACACAAGAATCACAAGAGACTTAAGGTAAGTACATACCAAAGCCAGCACAGTACCTCCGCACAGAAGACGATTTTGCAACAGTAGGACTTCAGGATCTGCAGCCAAAAACCTGGTAGTTGAATTCCTTCATTACGGAAATGTAACATGCTGTTTGGCTGGAGCTGCTGCTGGTTTCTTTGGACTTTGTCTATTCATGCTTTACTTCCCCCACCAGGACGCCGTTGGGAAGAGGAAGTGTCATTTCACTCGCAACACGCCGTACTTGGACTACATCAAGTAAATAGACCCGACTTTTTCCAGATAGAAGAATCTATTTCTCTCCTGGGAGTTAGTGACTGGGAGTTAGTGCTTGTGCCGCCAGTTTCTTTACTGACCCCTCACCATTTACCTCTCTCATTTCAGCCACAATCCCTGGTGCTGCTGACAGCCCCGCCCCCTCACCACAGTGATTGCCTGTTACTGCTTGAAAATATACGGTCACACGCACCGCGCGCACACCGTAAGTGCCTGGAAGTGTAACAGGCTGTTTGGCTGTTCAGGTGGTCTAACATAGACAAAATTTAACATATTTTCAAGGTCTATTAGTCCTTCTAAACGGAAGCCACCAACTGATATTGAGGTAGGATCCGTTATTGTAAGCCCTACGCTACCTTGTACCTACACTGTAAAATAACTACTGTTAGGTTTAACCTCCGTATTTTTGCTTTGGCACTTGACTAATATCTTTATAAGATGGCCAGCGGTCTGAGAAGCGGAAAGTGCTCTAGCACGGTGATGCCTATTAGCCTTAATGATCAAACTAATAATTGTGCAGCTCCCTCTTCAAGTAGTGAAGACTCAGCAAAGGAGAGCCATCTGGATGATCTGAATGCAAAACCTAGTGCTTTGATGGTTGTGTCTCCGACCTCAACGAATGAATCGCTGGCTGATCTCGATTCTCATATCAGGCTATCTATTGGCCTATTGACTCCCCTTATACCTAAAAATCGATATCGGCCAGCGTTTATATCTAAAAATCGAGATCTGCATGATAATGAACATGGCAATGGCTTCTACCTGCCGCCCAGTCCTGCTCTGCCTAATCCATTGGCAATCAACACTTCGACAGGTAATGTTTCTGAATTGGAGCCCCCAAAAAGCCCTGATCTTTGCATCCCTTACTCACAGAACAATGATAGTGAATCTTGTTTACCTCTGACTCCTAAAGATCAAGAACCGTTTACATTTCCTGTGATAATAAGGATCCTGGATTTGTTAGACAAAGGCCACGTAGTCACTCATTTGGAATTAAGGGACATAAAACATACCATGAGTGACATCGTGTCCAAAGTCACTAGGATGGAAGGTTTTATTCTTGCATTAGAGGGGTTCCATTTAGGCGCAAAGAATCTCGGAGAGATCAATGTAAAGATCTTACACGAAAAAGGTACCCAATCCAACGATTCCTATTCTGCCAATACTTCTGGTCCAGAAAATCGACCTTCCAAAGAGTTTGATACGCTGCTATCTGAGTTAGGTACTATCAACTCTTCTCTAGTTGAACTTAGGAACATCTTTGGTCCAACGACTGCAAATATTTTGCCAGAAAAAAGGGAATCACTTGCTGATAGCCCCTCAGTTCTAACTGACCTTATGGATCAACAAAAGCAGGATGCAGGGTCTGCTGACTGTGAAACTGATTATGTAGGCTATTCTTCTAGAAGATTTCGTAAAAATCAAAAACATGCTGAAAAAAGAGATCTGCCAACGAAAAAATGAAAAAAAAAAAAAAGATTTTGGTGATCCCTGACAGCCGTGGTGAGGATGTGATTGACGTAGCACAACATTCTGTGGAATGTCAATCACATCTTGGCTCTGACCATGAGAAGGTGCCTAAGTCAAAAGAAGCTAAAAAAACCATCAAATCCTTGTGGTAATATAAACATAGTTGCGGCCGAAGTTCATTCTGAATGTTTTCAGCCTTCGGCCATAGACAGTTTTAATATTGCCTCTGACAGTGTGATTGAAGACGAGGGAGAGATATTGAAAGTTCAAAAAATACTTCCAAATTACTTTTAAAGTGTCAGAAGGAAATATACCTCCAATAGGTCCTCATTATCCCCCAAATTGCCCACAGACATAAATAAAATATCTAAATTGCCTTCTGCTATATTTACAAAAGTGACACCATTACTGTATTCTGAAACCTTACTGAAAAAACCTGCTACGAATCCAGTAACTAAAATCACCAATGCCCCTATTACTCTGAATGGGAGAGGAAAGCGTATCTTTATACCCAATGAATCATCTAAGGATAACATACCTTCCATAAATCAAGGGGATTCCAACGGCCCCGTTTGTGTGGTGCAGGAAACGGTTGAACTATCATTACTGAGCACTAATATCGATTTATCGAATGTGCATGAGTCCATGCTTAATGCATTAAATGCAGGAATTCCGCTGCTAGATATAATCAATCAGTTCCTAAATACACAAGTTTCGGGAGCGTAACTATCACACAGTATAACACACCTCTAATAACTTCTGTAACTGCTTCGATGTGCAAACAACTTAATTAATCAGAACGTGTTGATAGACTCCATAATGAACCCCTAAGTAATCTGAAGAACACCCTTAATTTGGATGATCCCGTGTTTGGGGCAAATAACTCTGCTAATATCTCCGAAGTCAGAACTCAGGTTGAGCATGACACAATTGCTGATGCCCGTCCTTGCCCCAATAAGGACAATAGCAAGAAAGGTATTAACATGTTAGGGCTTGAGGGGAAATATGAAATTTTAGGTGTTGCTCGAATCAACCGAAGATATCTTCTTGATCTTTTTTTAATGCAATTCCACCATTGAGAATCCTGACTTCGAATGATATTGATCAGATTGCACTAGCTCCAACTAACAACTATCGTATGACATGTCACTTGTTCTCTGAACATGTATTGAAACTTATATGGTCTTATAGAAAGGAGCTATTTGAAATGGGATTCTCATTATTGACTTTCAATGATGAAAAGATGGCAAAAGAATTTGTATATGATAATCAGAGTTCTGAATCTTGTGTGAAAGAAACGAATAGTGGTTCAACCAATAGTGCAAAAAATGAAATACTTTGTATTTCCCAACTACTGACGATTGCCCGCACTAGTAGTGAAATGGCATGGATTGAACCGCTACTTAAAACAATATTTGTGGCAAATCCTAACTTATCTCCATCATAAGCTAAGGTGAAGACAGTACTTACTGTACTGTCGTGGAATTCATGTGGATTCGGCAATATTCCGATTTGGTTATCTACTCTTGAAAAGTACAATCTACCATCAATTTTCTTGTTCCAAGAAACAATGAAAATAGATCCACTAGTTATCATATTGTTCTTTTGCCATCAAAGGGGTGGAAGGCATACCTTATGGTGGTCTTTCAATCTCAGTTAACAATTCTGTAGCCTGCAACGTAACACCGGTGTATTCATCCATTCACGTTTTAGCTATATTCTTGAGTATGAAAAGGCATGATACAAAAATTATTCTAGTTATCAATTTGTACTATAATCCATTGAAATATAAATTAACTGAGATTCTTGATGATATAGATCAATGCTTTGTTCAAGCCGGTACATTTGATACCAATTTTGACACTATTGTGGGTAGTGATTTTAATTCACAATGCCTAGGATTGCCTGTGTATTGCTATGCCTTCAAACAAACCAAAACAAATAGTATTAGGAGAGGGGTTGACTTTGGTACTTATTTTAAGGACTGGGGCATGTCATTTGTAAAGTTTAGCGAACTCTCTCCTACTCGTACCTGGAAAAGAGGCAACACAAGTTCTATGTTTGTTTTTTTTTCATGCGACCGTTGGGGATATACATTTATAGTGATCATGCTCTCATCATTCTCAATAACCTCATTGATACCAACCAATGTCATACTGTTCACTGTCTACATGCAATTGAGACCAAAAGGGACAATATCTCTCTGAGATGGAATCCAACCTTATGTAGGAAGTTAGCAGAGCGTGTATCAAAAAAACTCAAATGTGGCATTAACTTTAACACTCCAGAAATATATTCCATCTTCTATCTAAACCAGTTCATCAATAACTGCACTAAAGAAGCTCCTGATCATTTCATAACTAAACAAACTCCTTTTGTGACTAGTCATAAACATAGATCTAATTATAAAATTAAATATCTGAAAAGATCTAAGCATCGAGATATAAGAAAGCTTGATTTAGAGCATTTACCACTTAAACATTAAACAGTATCTGTAAAAAAAAAAGTATTATTCAAGCATATAAATTTTAAAATGAAAGGTGTACATATTGAACAATATAATAAGCAAAATTGTGAAATGATCAGAGCAATTTGCAGTTATAACTCGCAAGATATTTGGACTGCGCTTAAGAAAGGTCAAGCACCAGTATATCAAAACAAGTCTACAATAAACACTGAACATGGATAGCCTACGTTGAGAAGAAATACATGCTACCTGCCCGCTTTGCACATATACAAGATAAATTGGATTTGTCTCTTCCATCCGTTCAATTTTTTTGGTCCACCTTTGATATCATGTGGGCCATCAAAACACTATCCAATTCTCATGCTCCAGGCCCTGATGGGATTCCATCGTGTGTGTACAGGTCTGACCCAATTTTCTGGAGTACGATCTTAAAAATTAAATTTGACAGCATCTTAGCAAGTGGTACCATCCCTATGTCCTGGGTTACTTCCATTTTGATTCCACTCTATAAAAAAGGTGACGCTAGGTTACCTGCGAACTACAGACCTATCTCTCTGACAGATTCAGCAGCTAAGGTCTTTTCTATCTTAGTCATCCATGAGCTTGAAAAACATTTAGCGACCTATAAGATTTACTCCAAATGTCAAGTGGGATTTAGACGCCAGATGGGAACAACGCTAAATGCAACAATAATTGCGCACTTCATAGCCAGAGTTAAAAAAAAAAGGAACTCGGCACCATTTACATCGCTTTGATCGATATGTCCTCTGCGTTCGACACTGTTGTTTGTAATGGACTAAGATATGTAAATTAGGAATTCCTTAGTGCTTCATTTATTGGATTACCAAATTTCACACCAATACATTGTGTAGAATTCACATAACTCAATGAGGTTCTCTGACAGACCCTGTGCAATTACATCTTGGGTTGAAGCAAGGCTGTAATTTTGCGGCTTTGCTATTTAACCTATATCTTTCTGATATAGATGAACTTTGGAACTCTACTGTTACTTTTCCTGCAAGGCTATGCTCATTAAGACTACACTAGCTAGCCTTTACAGACTATCTTATTTTCTTTGATCTGACCCCAGCTGGTCTCCAATCTAAGTTAAATATATTTTCAGAATTTGCCTATCAACACAATCTTAAATCTAATCCCTCTAAAACAAGTATAATTATTTTCCAATCTGGTAAGAAACCTAAGAAGTTTAGTTGGAACATCAAGGGCATCCCCATACACGAGTTACAAGAAACTATCTACCTGGGATATCGCCTGAGCAACGAGACCTCTATAAATGTGTGGGTTGACTATCTGAAACAAAAAGCTGGACCCCTCAGAAACCAAATGAAATGTATTTTTACCAAATTTTGCAAATTCTCTGTGATACCGCTACTTGAGTTCCTTATCCTAAAGGTAGAACCAATTCTTATATATGCCTTGGACATTTGCATATGCAATATGCACAAGCAATTAGATTCTATACAAGGCAGTTTGTTGAAAGAAGCTTTGTGT
Organism: Ambystoma mexicanum; assembly: GCF_040938575.1. NCBI lineage: Eukaryota > Metazoa > Chordata > Amphibia > Caudata > Ambystomatidae > Ambystoma > Ambystoma mexicanum. The sequence goes on from NC_090934.1 coordinate 206,241,074, forward strand.
TTGTCCCCCGCAATTCCTAACTGTGTTATTAGACATGAGATGGGCTTGATCTCCCTATCTACTAGACTAACTTGGCAGCTATCCACTTATTGTAAAATTCTTAACTGCCCCGACAATTCAATATATCAAGATTTCTTTGAATTCAGGAAGGGCTGCTCTTCCAGTTCCATTACTGGTTACTATGAAACTATGGTAAAAATAATTAATAATTTAGGCATTGACCAAGATGATTTATATATCCGTCCGAATTATGTTCACAAACATTTTGAGAGTGATTGGTGCAAAACTTTAGATGAAATAAACGCATTAAGCACTTACAAAGAATATGCCAAATTTCTACATAAAAGAGATGGTTGCTGTAGTTATCTTACTATATTTCCATGTAATGTAACTAGAATGTATTACATGAGATTTAGATTAAATCAGTACCATAGCCTTGAACGAAAGAAATACTGGGGAACATCAAATTGTAATCAAGGTGCTTCTAAATGTCGTTTTTTGAATTGTCTACAACAAAATGAAACTTTAAAACATTTGATTTTAGAATGTTCATATTTTAGAGATGCAAGGTCTAAGCAGTTTTTACGTTTTGTAAATGTGAACTACGAAGACTGCATGGAGTCTCTTTGGAATCGACTCATGCAAGGACATGAGAGATCATTAATCTTTGCATTGGTTGCTTTTCTGAAAGTAATAGAAAAGGAGATTTCATTATTTTGGTGTTTATTTTTTCTTTTTTTTTCTTTATTAAGTAATTTAATAGCTGATTTGGATCAAATTGCTTTTTTAATCTGTTTTATTTTGCTTATATAATGATGAATTGTTTTGTATTGAGATATGCAATATTATATGATTGATGTTCTATTTTGTAAAGGTTCATTTGAACCACAAACCAATAAAAAAAAAGGTCCTGTCCTTTTGGACTTGAATTGTGCCTCTGGAGATCCAGCAAGATGCTAACGAAGTTTCAGAGAGATTTTGGAGGACCGTGCACCACAGAATGGCTCGAGGTCCTAGGGTATTGGAGTATTGCAGCCTGCAAGGACGCAGCACAGCATGGGATGGCTCAGAATGCAGGTCTTCTTGAGTCTAGTGGGCCTCACTAGGCTCTGGGTCGGGGTTGCCATTTTCGGAGTCCCCAGGTTGATTGGAAGGAAGGGATACAGCAGGCTCTGGTTACACAGCAGGTTCTCTAGTCGCTGGAAATCATTTCAGCTGCAAATACTTCATCTTCCTCTTCGGTTTTGGTTCCAGTGGTCGACCACCTCTTCAACTTTCAGTATCGGACTCTTATGCAGGAACCCAGCCAATCAAACAGCCTTGCACCATTCAAACATCGGGGGACAGCCAGCCTTCCAGTTTGAACTGGAATCTCACACTCCGGGTGGAAGACAAAGGGCTGCAGAGATTTGGATTCCTCCCTCGCTTCCTGCCTTCACAGACACTCTAGAGCTGGGCGGGGAGACCACAGGACTCCCACCAAAGATAACATCACACAAAGGAATTTCACGCCCTGGATGTCAGGGGAAGGAACAAGGAAAACTAAAATGGCGGAAGCCCGCGTCAGAAAAGGGCACACTATCTGGACTGTTGGCTGTGCTGTGCGAGGAGTTTCTCTTTCGTCATTCAATTGCTCTTTCCACTGTTTTATTGAATGATTAATGATGTAATTTTTTGCTCCCACTGTTATTTGTTGTTGTTATTTTGTATCTGGTTGTTCCATTGTACATCGCCTTGGTGTAAAGCGCTATATAAATAAATTAATCAATCAACATTTCTGCGCATTTACTGCCATTTGGAATCGAGCTGCTGCCTTGGAGATAGACACGCGCGTGTACTGAAGTGATCTATACAGCGTTGTCACATGCAAATTGCAACTGAAAGACTACAGGCATTGTTGCTTTAATGCTGTGTAGCCACGCCGAAGGGCTACTTAACGGTCACACAGCCGCCCTTGCGGCGTGAAGCCCGCATCACTAAAGGGCGCGCTATCTGGACTGTTGGCTGTTTGCTGCATGCTGTACGCGGACGGTATCCCCTTCACCTCCTGGCCGAGGATCACTCCCAGAGCCATTCAGACGCCCACAAACTACTGCAAGAGCATGATGCCAGATGTTGGACCACAAACAAGGGGGAAAACTCTGCAGCAATGCCGGCAACTGAATCCGTGGACCAGAGCAAAACCATTAGGTCCGAAAAACAAGGTAAGCCAACTGAATGACTGTGAAAACAGCACGAAACCGCTTAATGATTCAGTTCTAACTCCGTCTGTAGACGGGATCCCTAATGTCAATTCCATGCTTCCAAATGCACATGCACAAATACCATCCTTATACACTCTAGCAGCCAAGGCAGCAGGGCTTTTGGAAAAATTGGTGAGACATTCGGGACCAAATGAGAAAAAAATCAATATGCAAACTATTAACTTTACCAAAGCACGTTGAAACTCGACCGCTTTTAGACCTAAGCCAGACTGTAATTCTCCGCTGAATGTCAACACAGTGGAAATAAATCCAGCATTATTCCTATCACCTTTTTGAGTTGACAGATCCAGAACTTTTGAATGCGACGAAGCACTCAAGTGACATAAAGGATAACAATCCTAATAACGAAAGCATGATCTTTGCCCCAACGTCTCCCGCATTGAAGCTGAACCTAAAAAAGCAAACTTGGATGTAACAAATACATATGCGGCAGACTGTGTCAAAACCGACAACACTTCTAGCAAAAACGCAGACATTCAGTAAGACGAATATTTGAATCACAGCAGGGACATAAAAACTAAAGAGACAAAAACGGCTCTTTCGACCGATAATACAAAGAACTTGGAGCCAATTCGCAAAGCTTCGGCTCAAAGCAGCGACCTACAATGGATCCCTACAGAAAACCCAACAAAGATCAATTTGAGCTTAGCACTAAGCCAAAGGGGAAAGTTGCAAATGGAACAGGTGGCTCGCGACTCCCGTCTGAAGAAAAGACTAAAAGCAGACTATCTTGATGTTGAAGTGAAACTAAGTGCAAGCTTCCAAATTGAGAGAAAAAAAAAGACAAGGGGCGAAAAAGCAGTTGCAAACTGTAGGGAAGAAGAGCAGCCCTGATGTTGGACGACAAGCAATCACCAGCACCCCAATAACAAAATTCATGGAGAAGAAAAAATCGGAAACAAAATATGTCAACCAATCAGAGTCAGTACAAAATCTGTCCAAAATAGCTCAACCCTTGCAACAGACCAAAAACAAAGAGGCGCAAAGCGAGCATGAAGAAGGCCGTTTATCGCCCAAATCGAATGGCGACCTCAATAGAGAAATTGGAGTTAAATCTAACTTATCAACTGCAGCGGCGATACAAATTTACAATAATGTTTTGGCAGCTTCAACCACGGCTTTAACTCCGTTTATCAAACTTTATCAATCATTGCAGGATACTCTAGCCAACCAAGCAACATTGATGACAAACGCCTTTTCAAAACTAGCAACCATCGAAGAGTTTATTGGGTCCCTTCAGCTAAGGATCGAGAAGGAAGCAGAGCAATCTGCGCGCTGGCAGTCGCTACACAAAGAGCTAATGGAAAAAGATCAATCAACAAAAGATGATCTGATGGCAGCACTATTTGAGTCCGTAAAATGGATGCAACAAAATGAGACCAGTAAAACAATACAACATCAATGTCCATGCATGATCGCAGTTGCTAACGTCTCGTCGAATCCTTCAAATAGCGAGGCACGTTTAGCAGCGACCGGCCATACAAAAAATAGATCGCCTGCTGGATTATATCCTGCGGTTACAATTACAATGGCAACTACAAATAATGTTAACCAAAGTGAGATCAAAGAGACCCCGACAAATAAAACTATCAACAGAACTGAAAATACCGAAATATGCCATAGAGAAAGGATGCAAAAAGTAAGGTTTAACAACGGAAATAAAATAATATCAAATACGCCACTTGAGAAAAATAAAGGCGCTACTGATGACGGCTTATCGCTCCCCTCCACAAACAAAACTCAAGAACTCTCTGGGACAAGCAAAGGAGAGAAAACCAATCCATTTTCCTACTTTGGAATCTTTACAGGGCCAGCAAAAATTGGCAATTTGAATTCCTGTTTGGAAAGATTTCGTAATTGTGGGTAATTTTTCCTTCCATGTGGCAACCCCTAAACTTTTTGCTGTTGTTTTCACCATGATCTAGACTTTGCCAGAGAAGTGCAGCCTTCTGCCGCACTCCTCTGGGCTTTCGCTCCATTCTTACGGGGAAACTGACATGCCCTTAAGACAGTCAGTACCGGGAAACGCTGTTTTCCGTAGTTTCTTTTATCATGTTGCGGCTTTCGTGCAACATGACACAAGAGGGCACTGTAAGCTAAGTTACTGCTCTCTTCGGTCTCTAGCCTTCTACAGGCCCTAGATACTCTTTTTGGATTGTAACCGATCGGTGCAAGTGAATCACGGACGGGAATAGTGGCAGCGATCGTTTCTTGTGTTTTGAGCTCCTTTTGGCGTTTTGAGCGCGTTTCTCGCGCTTAGCCCAAAATGGTGGCCTCGCTCCCAAAATGGCCAGACCACGAGGCTCCTTTGTCCTGTCCGCTGACCGTCTTGCTCCCTTCACCTTCCCCAGGTCGAGCCGACCCGGGGCCTTCCTTATTTGGGCATGTACTTTCCCGTGAAACACGGATGCTTTCGCAGGCTTCTACAGGCCTTGTGTGCGCCTCCAGGATGTGGGCTGGGATGTCTGGTCCCAATACACATCCTGGGTGCCAGAGAGTCTAGGGTGGTGTGAATGCCTGGGACCACCGTGGTCCGTGATAGGTCCACGTATGGTGTGAGTGTTGATGAGCGGATCTCCCATTGGGTCCCCTCCGTTTTGGCGCAAAGGGAACCGTGGATAAGAGGGGGCTGGAAACACCACTACCATGTCGATCTCCTGAGTTCTCATGAACGAAGGAATACAGGAGCCAAGTATCCTGCAACCACGAGGCTGAACCGAGGAATCGCTGGTGACCCGCTGAAGGACTGCTCCTCTGCACTGCTGTCGCTTTGTGAAACCCTTTTTACCTCTGATCGAACCAGAAGGCCTGTACTGGTACTTCGACCCTTGGAATAGCGGGGACAGCTATTCTCGGCATCTTCACCATCTCCTGCACGTAAGCCTTCGAAAGTGTCTCTGGGCCATCCAGCAGACTGACCAGCCTACACAGGAGTCTTGCTCTGTAACCGCCGCCAGGTTGTGTTGTATTTCTAGTCCTTGTCACTCTCACACGATTCGTACACTTGGCGTTCCCAGGTCTGAAGTGAGTAGTGTACATTTGACTGAGATACACACGGCCGCTCCGTTGCCCGGCTGTGGTAACAAACTGTGTGGGTTCACTTCGTTTGGGACATCTTTAACTCAAGTCTGCTGCTGCAGAATCTACACAACGCCGAGACGTCCCCTGCTCTCCTGAACCTGGCAGCACTGAAACTGACGCGGAGAAGCCTGGGTCTGCTTGCATCGGGGACCGGTGAGTAGCATAGCTAGGAACTGGTCGCCCTCCTGCAGGAGCCCATAGCTTTTCCCCACTGTGTCAAACAGCACGCCTTTCCGTACTCGCGCTCTGCTTCTGCCCACAGTGGAGGCTGCGCTTGAGTCGCGGAACTCTGTTCTTCTTCATTTGTGCACTAAACTGAACTGCCTGATTCCCTCGAAGAGACTCCCCTTTTTGCCTGTTGGCACCAGCGTGTGCAGGTACTTTTGAGCACAAGGCTCCACTCTTCGTAGGGCTCGGACTTCCTTTTGGTTAGGTGCCTCTGAAGGCGGACTGGGTCTAAGCATTATTTCGCACTGCCGGTTTTCCTTCCCTTTTAGGTGGACTACACATTTCGTGCATCTAACGCTTGAGACTTGTTTGTATTTGTATATATATTGTATTGGTATGGTATGTGTTGGTTTACTAGAGTTGTATTGTGATTTCTCGCTACGGTCATTGTTTTAAAGGCCTTGGAATAAATATGTATATATTTTTAATATAACACCTGTTTGGAGTAGTTTGTAAGTGTCCTTGCTTTGTGTGCTCATTGCGGGCTTTCAGTCACTCTCACCCCTCTTGAGACCTAGTCTTGACCGCCGCGATCGCTACCCTGATTGGTCTGGCTTGTCCAGAGGTTACCCTGTTCCAAGTAATTAGGTTGGCCTTCTGAACTTCTGCGCTGCCAGGACAGAGTTCAGAAATCCGTCTTAACAATTCCAACGAAAAAATAGTAACCACAGCAAACTTAAACAGAGAGATGCACATGTTAGAGCTTAACAAAGAAACAAAGAAGTCAACACGCCAGAATGCAAAGACATTCATGAGAAATCTGACAACGCCTACCAAGACCCCACTGTTCGAACGTGCAAAGATGAATAAAAGAACTGCCGGAACACAAGAAGTAATAATCAATACTGATAAACTACTGTCTGGCCAACCTACAAAGCAGAAAACAAACTCAAACAAACGTCGGAGAGTAGAGTCTGAGGACCAGGAGTGTGTACAATCTGCCACGTTATCTGATCTATGTGATTTATCAACATACACAGATGATCAGAGAAACTAATCAAGTGCCTCAACACCGCAAAAGGAACCAAGGAAACTCGACAATTCAGAAGGACAACATAACTCAAAAGAATTAACTCCTCCGTGACACAAAAATATGTCAAGGAACTCACCGCAAATTAACGACACAAAACCTACTGAACATTGCAAGATAAATCCCAAATTGACTTTGCTGCAGAAACATAAAGTATCCAACGCAAGCACAAAGTTATTACCAAGGCGGCAACATGGTAATGAAGGTACAAAAGTTAAACTGTGACTACAGAATATTCACTCAGATGACCAGGATGTTAACTTTAACCGTGGGAACATAATGAAGCTGTTTAAATGCATACCAGCGTTACGTACAGTCATCTCTGATGGCATACAAATTGTGGAATATGCGACTGAAGGAACTTCCGATCAAGTGTTGCTGCACATAAATTCTCAAGCGGTCAGGAGAACTCTCCTGGATGCAAAGGATGATTTTCTATTCTATGGATTCGATCTCTCCCTGGAACCACATGGCGAGATGGAAGTTGACAGTTTCTCTAAAGACACATTTACATCACTGACACGCAATGAACAAAGAAGAGAAACGTTAAGGAAACAACTTGCTAGGAAAAGACCAGAAGAACTATATGTAATGCAGAGAGTTCCTAGTAAGAGCCAGCACAATACACAATAGATATGGAAAGAACCCTGAGTCAAGCTTCAGAACTTGATCTCATGGAATACAAGGGGCTTTGTACATTCGCTGAACAATTTTCCAGTGAACTTAAAGGATAACTTTGCGCTATGTTTACAAGAAACATGGCTTCGAAAAATCATAAAGTTCGCCCTTTCTCTGGCCTCCTGATGATGATAAAAAACTCACTAGATCGGACTGTAAAAGAATTACCTAATCCAAATCTATTTGTTCAAGGAGCTTTAATCGACCACTCAAGTAAAGAAAACATGGCAAAACCCAAGCTATTGCTGATAAACACCTATTGGAACTCTGCCATGATCAGCGCCTCGAAATATGTCGATTCAGTGACCAAGATTTGAGAAGTCGAATGACAACATATGCATTACAAGGCCTGAAATTGCATAATGAATATGGTAAATTCAGGGGCGTGGCCAGCGCGCATGTAGAGAAGGCGGCTTTCCGTGAAGCTCCTGCCCATGATCCTGCAGCACAAGAAATATCGGCGAAAATAATGAAGCTTCGGGGCTGAAAATCAACCGAGCCATAACAGATCCTTCCGGGAACACCTGATCAAAAAACCGGAGAGAATCGGCACAGGCAAAGCGGTTAACGAACCGTCCGAAATCTCTCCCCCTGCGACATCCAAGATGGCGGCCCGCAGCGGAGAGACCCACTAGACGTGACGGGACGGAGACGGGATTACAAGCCTCCGTGGAACAACACAACTTCCCACCTCCCCCCGGGCATCCGCGGTGCCATCACAAGGCAAGCGGAAACGGGGACGCCCGAGGCGACCCAGGACGGACAACAGACGGCGATACCCGGAAGGCCCCCGGAAGAGGGAACTAGGTAAGGCCCGCCGTCCCCACCACCTGAAGGGAACACTCCCGAAGGAGATTTGCCCCCACGAGTTCGGGAGCCCAGCGGAGCAGAAATCACACGGGACTGACCCGGTTGACTCTCACCACCACAACCCGAAAAACCCTAACGGAGGCCCGTGGGTGGCGGAAAGAGGCCAGACCCTGTAGTGGAACGAACACCTTAGGGGCACAAGCAAGAGAATCCTGGCAATAGCAGTGGAACCACTCGATCCGGAAGTGGCTGCCCCAATTAAGGCCTCACCACCCGCCTAGCACAGGTCACGGACGGCACTCTATACTAATCTTTGCTTACCCACTGCATCGGGACACCGAGGGACTTGAATCGGCTCGATCCCATATTAGTAGTCCACCGACTGAAGCTGCCGAGGTAACACGACGCCCCGCGAGGAGAGATGTCTCCCCCCAAAAACAAGTCCAGAGCAGTAACGATGGACTCGTTCACCACAGCCCGTCCGAAAGCACAGACGCCACAAGCAGCGGACACCGCGACTGAGCCACCAACCCCGCCGGAGGACTCCCGCGACTCCCAGATCCTCCAGGCGATAGCAGCATTGAAAACAACAGTCGAAGATATGAGAGGAGAAATAAAAACAGAACTACAACTAATAAGGCAAGATGCTCGCAACTTGGCCGAAAGAGTCACTGCCACGGAAGCCACCCTACAGGACAATACGGAGACCACACAAGAACTAAAAGCGAAAGTTAGTGAACTGGAATCAACAGTGGCCCGTTTGGAAGCACGGTCAGAAGATGCGGAAGGTCGGGCTCGCCGAAATAATGTCCGAATTCTAGGAGTTCCAGAAGACATGGAGGGCTCAAACCCCACAGGGTTCATAGAAACACTACTGTTGCAGGAAGTAGGCGCGGGCAATCTCACCCAAGGGTTCTCAGTGGAGCGGGCCCACAGGTCTCTCCAGAAGCGACCACCTCCCGGGTCTTATCCTAGACCAATGATTGCGAAAATATTGAACTTCAGAGACCGAGAGACCATACTGAGGTTCTCGAGGGAGGGAGGGGAGATCAAAAGAAGCAACGCATCAATAGTCATGTACCCAGACTATACCCCTACGGTGCAACGGACAAGGAACTCTTTCATTCCCATAAAGGCCAGATTGCGAAAATTGAACCTCAAATATATGCTGCTATACCCGGCAAGACTCAAAATACTATACAAGGGAAAGGCCATTTTCTTAGAGACTCCAGCAGCAGCAAACCTTTGTCTCGAACACAATAATCTCGCAGACGACACTGAAGAAATCCTAGAACACAACAAAAGATGAAACCATACGAAGGCCCCATGTACACCTAAATATTACGACCAAATTCGCCGCCGCACCAAGGAAATACCAAGATTGGGCAGGAAGCCGGAGGCCCACTCGCAGAAACGCTGATGACCCCCCCAACCTGGGAAGGTGTGGGCAAAAAACCCACAAGCTGCCTGAGCCGAAAGACCTGGATAGGCCTGGAAGGCCCAGGAGCCCCCGAGCGTCGTCAGTTCGAAACGACTGCTGGGAGCAGTTTCTTGTTGTTGTTTTTCCTAGTTAATCCATTCCACAGAATGGCAGTTAAAACAGTTACCACGTCTCCACACAACAAAATGCAATCAGCGAACTGGCGGACTGAAAAGGCGGTCGTGAAGGATTGGAACCTGCGGGTAGGCGAAGTCCCTGGGGCCCTTGACGAGCCCATAAGCACCCCAAGAGAAGCAAACGCCTCCCGAACCCCCCGACGATACCAAGATGGCAGAGCACATTAAAATATTAACCTGGAATGTGAGGGGCCTGGGCACCTATCTTCGCAGAAACCGGATAAAATCCTACTTACAAAGAAAAAGAGTGGACATTGCCCTACTACAGGAAACACACTGTACCGTGGAAACCAATGCAAAGCTACAGGAACACTGGGGAGGACAGGGCTTCGGAGCACCTTACTCCAAATATGCCAGAGGGGTTTACACCTGGATCAACCCTCAAGTACCATTCCAACTGACTGGTAAGGAAAAAGACCCAGAGGGCAGATACCTGATAATTTGGGGCATTCTCGAGCAAAGGGAGATCTGCATAGTAAACTCGTATTTCCCCAACAACAACATCCCTGCACACTTGAAAACACTGAACGCTAAGATGGTACAACTTAGAGAGGGTTTCTTCTTGTGGGGAGGCGACTTCAATTGTGTCCACGATTCCGTGCTAGACAGGTCTTGGCCTCCAGTGAAGGGTCCCTCCACAGCCACCATGTCCCTAGCCACCCTGGTCAAGGAATTAGACCTGACAGATGCATGGCGAGAATTGCACCCAGACGAGAGAGCCTACTCTTACTATTCCTCCCCCCACAAACTCCACACCAGGCTAGACTACCTCTTCATAAGTAGAGATCACCTGCCACAAGTAGGGGGCATGCAGTATTTAGGTAGATCTATCTCGGACCATTCCCCACTCCTGATGGACTGGCATCACAACAGTCCCAGGCCGCCCATCCCCATGTGGAGGATGCCTATCAACGCCCTGAAGGACCCAGCCTTCAGGGAGGAGCTGCAAGAATCCATAGAAAATTACATAACAGAAAACACAGGAAGTGTAGAACATATCGGCGTGGTTTGGGAAGCCTTAAAAGTAGTAATCCGAGGGGAAGTTATAGCGAAAGCGGGAGGTATCAGAAAAGCATTAAGAGCTGAACTCGAACAGAAGGAAGGCGAGATCCAGAAATTAGAAGCCACCCCAATAGAAACCCCCGGAAGGGAAGATGATCTCAGAACCCTTAGAGATGCCTGCTCTGGCGCGTGGAATAGACTGGAAAAATTTGATTTTAGCGCCAGGACCAACAGAACACACGCAGAAGCAGATAAACCGGGCCGGTTATTGGCCTGGCTGTGTAAACGTGAACACCCCAAACAGATAACCACGACATTAAGGGACGAGCATGGCATAGAACACAAGACCCAACAGAGTATCAATGATACTTTTAAACATTACTACACAAATTTATATTCCCACGTGGACAAGATCCCACCGGAACAAATCGCTGATACACTAGAGGAAATAGGCTTACCTAAGCTATCACCAGCACAATCCGATACCCTGAGCTCTGACATCACACTAGAAGACATAGCAGACGCTATACAATCCCTAGCCACATGCAAAACCCCAGGAAGCGATGGACTGCCCTCTGAGTTTTATAAAACATTCGAACCCTCCCTAACGCCACTACTATACCAGGTCTTCTCAGAAACATATGAGAGAGGCGTTCTCCCAGACAGTATGACAGAGACCCTAGTGATCCCAATGCTCAAACCTGACAAACCCCCTGACAAATGTGACTCTTACCGCCCACTTGCTATGCTCAATTGCGACGTTAAAATATTAACAACGATCCTAGCAAAACGACTATCCAAAGTGATAGGGGAAATAGTACACCTGGACCAAAACGGCTTCATACCCGGCCGCAATACATCTCTAAATTTGCGCAGGCTCCAACACATCATAGCCCAGACCAACACATGCGACGAACACCTAGCACTACTATCCTTAGACGCCATTAAGGCGTTCGACTCCATATACTGGGAATGGCTAATAGCAGTTCTGGAGGGATTCGGAGTCGGCCAAGGATTTATCAGATGGGTCAAGATCCTGTATAGCAAACCTAAGGCCAGGCTGAAATCTGGGAAATACGTGTCTGAAAAATGGGATATTCAGCGGGGTACTAGACAGGGCTGCCCGCTCTCCCCCATGCTCTACGTCTTAGGATTGGAACCTATAGCAATTTATTTCAGACAGCAATTCTTTGATGCGGGGATCAGGCTAGCAGGAATAGACCATATCATCTCATTATATGCGGATGACGTCCTGTTGTATGTTAACAATCCCCACCTAAATGTGCCGACAATATTAGAGGTGCTCGACAATTTCACCAGATATTCGGGTATCAAGTTTAGCAAAACTAAATCCTGCTTGTTCCCTCTGGCAGGACTGAAAAACAGAAGCAGCGATGATCTCCCCAAAGTGGGTATCGAATGGCAGACTGCCTCCTTCCGTTATCTAGGGATCCAAATAATGCATACCCCAGAATTAATGCACATACACAATACACAGGCCAAAGTACCAGCACTACGCAAATCCATAAGATTCTGGGCGAAGCTCCCATTGTCCATGCTAGGGAGGGCCTCGATAGCCAAGATGATTATTCTACCCAGATTTCTGTACGGATTCCAGAATGTCCACTTTTACATCAAAAACCCCTTCTTCCAGCTTCTCAATAAAATAATCAAGGAATTCCTCTGGGGAAAGGGCAGACATCGGGTAGCCTTATCCACGCTAGTCCTACCGTACGGCCAAGGTGGCATACAACTACCAAATCTAGAAAAGTACTATCTGGCGGCCCAACTGAGCCATGTATCCAAATGGCTAGCGGACGAAGCCACGTCTGAGACACCCCTGCTACAGGCCATGATAGCCCCGATCCGCTTGAAAGAATGGCTTTGGGCCCCACAGAAACTGACACATAGACCACCACTATTGGCGACCCTAGGCAAGAAGATATGGCACAGAGCCATGATGGTCCTGCGCCTGAAACACCCATACTCCCGAGAAGTGCCAATCATCTCAGGGCTCGACAAGACAGACACCAACCCATACAATATCAGGCTCTGGGAAAAGAAAGGGATATACACTTGGGGCGACCTATACACCGACGGCATATTTAGAGAATTCACTGAGCTGCAGGCGGCAGAAGATATCCAGGTCGGCCAATTCCTATGGTATCAAAAGCTCCGCAACATAGCCCGCACAAGATGGTCCACCTGGCCGGAAGAACCCGAAGAAGACCCCTTCTTGACACTGTTGTATAACTTGAGCGAAGGGGGAAAACCGATATCTCAAATATACAGTCTTCTGAGAAACATCCCTAATCCTCGCAGTGCTGCATTAAAGACCCGCTGGGAAACAGACATGGGACAGGAAATGACAGATAGCGAATGGCTCAGAGCATTGACCTTCCCAAAAGAGGTCTCCAGGAACCAAAGATTTAGATTAATTCAAATCAACGTATTATACCGTACCTACTTGACCCCGAGCAGGGTGGCAAAGTTCAAAAGGACCACCGAGATGCACTGCACCTGGTGCGGGACGGATGAGGCTGACTTGATCCACATGCTATGGAACTGCACCAAGGCACAGAACCTCTGGTCGAAAGTGCAGCAAACCTGTGAGGCAGCAGAAGTCACAAGATACAAATGGACCCCAGCTGAATGCCTCCTAGGCAGCTACTCTAGGCCAGCCAAACTGAAACACGCTGTAAAGGTAATGGACCTGCTATGCATAACGGCCAAAAGAACCATCGCCATGGCCTGGAAAAAGCCCACAGGACCAAGCCACAAAGCATGGCGCAGAGAACTGGAAAGGTGGGCGAATGCCGAAACCAGAGCCTGGGAGGACAGTGTAACTAGATCTACCGAAGACTCGAGCATGGCACTGGAGGCATGGAAAGACACCTTAACCAAACTGTTCAGATCCCCCGATGACAAACCTCCCTGAATGTCGCAGGTAACCATCCCACTGCTAATCATGAAATCAAGGAACATTCGAAACCACACCCCCCAACCCCCGGACTACACCGAGAAGAACTCCCCCGCTCCCCTGTGGACACTAAACCCACCCTCCCCGACAATGCCTACCGCCAAACACCCATTCGCAAGGAGACTGTTAATGTTAAGTTTGTTTATGTATGTTGTTATTCTGTTTTATGAACAAGGCATGACTGTAATAAGTCGGTCAGGTGCCCTGAATTAAGGCCCAGACCAGTAAAAATGTAAAGCGCTCTTAACCACAAATGCCAATAAATACATTTTAAAATAAATGAATATGGTAAATTCTCACTCCAGCCGATACTAGTGTTCTATCAGAATAAAGTATTCACAGCAATAATATTCGGGGCTGAAGCAGCATGGAATCTCAACTTCAAATTTTAGGAACTACTCGAAGGCTGGTTTTTGCGCAAAGTGCTGAGACTTCCACATCACGTATCAATGACGATATTGCGCCATGAACTGGCAATCAACTCTTTATATAGTGCAACAGTCTGGAAAGCATGTGCAACTCTACGTAAAATTAGAGAACATCCTGGAGAACCTGCATACAACATTTTTAAGTCATCCCAATCTGGGAGAATTTCAAACATGCTAAAAGTTTGGGCCAACAAAATAGATCAAATCCTTGTGGCCGCTGACAAAGAGTCTCTTCAAAAACATCCACAATTGGTAAAAAAAAAGAGACCCTACGTACTGCTCTCCCGCTTAGGAGTATAACGAATAAATTAAATGTACAACCAAAATACCTACTAAAATGGCCATCTCGCCATCATCGAGATCAGTTTTTGCATTTACGGCTAAATGCATTGACGACTAAAGAGATGCGCTGGCTAAGAAAAGAGGTCGAACTCACAGACAATCTCTGCAGATATTGTAAAAAGGACATAGAATCGCTGTACCATTTGATCGTAAAATGTAGTGCAATTACGGCCCAAAGGACATGTCATTTGGGATTTTCATTTCCACTAAATGGAAACATTGATGAATGGTGGACTCGTGTGATATCCGGTCACAACACGAAGATAACCTGTGCAGTTGTTGACTTTATGGATGTAATTTTGAAAGAAACTTAGGAAGTGTGGAACCGAGAGATCCTTATTATTTTACAAGGCAAATGATTTATTTTTTTGTACTAAGGAGTATAATGGAATTGACATTGTGATAAAAGTTTGTATAAACTAAAGATGCAATAAAAAAAAATGTAAAAAATGGCAGAAAAACAAGACGGGCCATTTTGGTAAAATAAGCACCCATGGGTGCCTTTACTGGGCTGTGCAAACAGCCTGCGGTAAAGGTGAACCAAATTAATAAAAAGGTTCACTGCCACCTGCCATTAAAGATAAGTTTGTCCTTGTAACATAATGTTACATTTAAAATGTAATCATAAGGTTGGGGGGGGTGCTGGTTCTCAAGAGGAGAGGAATTCTCTGACGGGCCCATTGATCAGCACTCACCCTCTAGAACTTTTAAGACAAGATAGCTGCACCATGTGAGGACAGGGGCTGCAGGATTCACTTACTCCAACACGACTCAATAACGAGGACTCAGTAGTTTGGCAAAGGGAAGTCCGTTTAATGATACATACATCAAACAGGGAAAGAAATGGGAATCGGCTGTAGTGCGATCACTGGTCTCGCTCCGACTTCCTGGAACTTCAGTTGAACAACAATTTTTATAGGCACAAATTGTCATCACTGACATCTAATTTCTATAAATAAAATCATCATGCAATATAATTGGTTAGGAAAGGTAACTTAAATATAGGTGTTATATCTGTATATGATAATGGAGCATGTGGATTGGATAACTCTTATCGGGTGGGCGTCTATGCCCATCCCTCTATATCACACGTGACTGACGTCACTACAAGTACGACGTCTCATTGGCTATAGTGTCTATAGGACCCTAGATTACATGGTCCATTGTGATTGGGCAAGTTACACCCCTAAACATAAATCTCCACTTTAATTAGCAGCATGCAGAATAGACACCCCTGTGCCTGGTGTCCCAAGTTTCACCCTGCCTCCCTTCCATCAATCAGTGTTTTAGGGCGATGTGTCAATTAGTTGGCTAAGGATGGCCTCGAAACTGTAGTCTCTTATCGGGAAAAGTTATGGCATCCTCGGGTCCTGGATGAACTCAGGCGATGGTACTTCTTCGCGCCTGGCTGGTCACGTGTTAGTTCACCATGAATCTGCTTCAGTTTCCAGCTTTTAGTGCATTTTAATTCTGTGTCGGCCCAGCCACCAGCATGGGCCCCTCTTATCTTGACCTTCATGAGGCAGGCTGGTATGTCCTGAAGTTGGAGTCTTGTGAGCTGATGCTCTCCTCCCCTTCTCCGGTTGACCTCGATTTCCTAGGCATGAGCCGCTCTTTGTTGAGTTTCGATTCTGCTCCTTCTCTTGCCTTAGGCTGGGTTTCGAAACTTGGCCTGGCAGGCCTCTGGCCGCCTGGGTACCTTTTCTGCTTTTACAAAATGGAGTCACACTTGTATAATGTGCCTTATTGCAGTAGATATATGGTTGGCGCTTGCAGCTCTATCTTCTAGTAAGGATTGGAAGCAATTTCGATTTCTTAGCATCTTGCGTTTCAAGCCATTTACACACGTTTAACAGGACGGTTGCTTCCATCTTGTCTCGTAACACTGTTTCCTGGTGTTGTATCATTGTCTCCTCTCTGTGCCTATTCCATTCAATTTTGTAGCTACTCGCACTGGCATGTTATCTTCGATAGCTGCTCTTGTTTATTCTCAAATCTGTTCAGGCCTTTGTGTAATTTCCACAGGCCTTCCATTAAGGCTTTTGGGGTCTCTTCGTGGACTGTGTGTAGGTACTCCTCATTTCGTATCAGCGGCTGGTATGGCTGTCTGATAGGGTACGGTGCTGCCCAGGGTTGCCTGGTTATGGGTGCTTCAACCGGTATGGATCTTCTGATGTATACTGGGCAGAGTCCCACTGCAGCTCTTTGTAGGTTCATTTGCTCTTCATACGTCACATACCTTGGCAAGCGCGTTCCTGGTGCCTCGAAATTAGGGGGAGGGGTGCAGGCCATGTCTGGGACCTCCTCTACACTCCCCCCCTCTGATCGGTTCATCAACCACTTCTGCAATCTCCTTTGCGTTCATTTCTTTTGTTTCCTCAGTGTCGTGCTCATCGTCCTCTGCGTTGGTACATGATGGTGTGAATGTGTGAGCCTTTGGAGTCCATATTTTTATCACTCCCTGCTGTCTTCACATGTTCGTCTTTGTTCCACTTCATTAGCTGACATTGTCCATTTGGGCTGCAGTAGATCCATTTTCCCTCATACCTTCTTCGTTTCTTAGGGTATGTGAACTTTGTTCCTTCTGGCGCAAATTTGCTGGCTTTCACAAAGTCTCTTATTTCTTCATCAGTCAGGTCTCTGGGCTTCCATCCTGGTTCGACATCAATCATTATTTTCATCCCTATGGCCTTCTTCGCAGTTTTCTGGCACTGTGTAGTGATTATCTTGATTACACAGAATCCTAGCAACACCATTGCTAGTAGAGCTCCCAGAAACTTGAATATATCTGCCATCCATTGTGGGACCCACGAGAATAGGTCTCCAAACCAGCTGTCATCATCTACTTCATCACTTTCATCGATCATCTGGTTTTTTAGGCTTGTCAGCATGGTTATAGCCCCTGTTAGGGTTCCGTTTTCTTCATCGTGTGATGGTACGAATGTGCAACATGATTCTCCGATTTTTGCACAAACACCTCCATCCATTGCTGTGATCATGTCAAGCACATATCTGTTCTGGAGGGTCATCAGTCTGATTGCTTTCAGCTCGTCTTTGATTGCGTTGAATCCTTTTATTGTGGTATTGATGGTCTGCAATAACTCCCATCTGGTTATCTGCAACCATTTAGCATTCACTCCAACTTGGATGTGGGGCAGGAGCAGTGTTTTGAATACTGTTGAGGTAATGTTGAACAGCCCGTGTTCGTACGGGATTGCATGGAATGCCTCTTCTGATTTGGGAGAAAAGTAATTTTCCCTCTTCATCCTGGATATCAGTTCCACAGATCTTCTTCTTCTTCTTAGATGAGCATCTGCTTTTGGGAAACTGTCCAATTTCAGGTCATTTTTAGGGATCACTAGTGCGGGAACGTGGACGTTCACTAGTGTGCCTATGCCTCCCCAGTTTTTTGGCAGTCTTATGTATGCCTTGGATCCACACGCCCAGTAATGGTCCATAATAACTGCGGTACCTTGTGTCATTCCTGGAGCTTCATAGATTCGTCAGCAGTTTTGATTCTCTCCCATTTTCCTTGTGCCATTGTTTCTGAAGCATAGTTTTGGGCTCTCCAGTGGCACTATCTGCAGGGGTCCCCCTCTATCTTCGACCCATGTTAGCAACTTTACTAGCTTTGGCCACAGAGGTTTGCATAACCTCTGCGAATTCTCTATTGCTTCCTTGCATGCTCCAAGGACCATCCATGCTCGGCAGATTACTACTCCGTCCTCCCATCCATCTGAGGAGACCAATGAGTCCCAGATCTGCATTTAGCCTCTGTTTTTCCACATTTGAGCCTCTTCTGCAGTCTTCCCTTGAACGTTCGGTCTTGGGTTTATTTCCCATCTTATCCCAGATCCTTTGATGCCAGGGTTCTAGTACCTGATCACATGATTTCTGGTGTGCGCTCGGTTTCTTGTTTTAATGTCCTGGACGTACCCATCTTCATCTGGGTAATCCTTTTCGTTGGCCCATATCAACGAGGCGTCTCTTCCCATAAATTGTCCTCTGGTGTTGAACATAGCTACATGTGACATACAGTGTGCTGTAGGGACATCAATTTCTACAGCCACGAAGATCTTGGACTTTCCCATGCTGTATGGTAGGGGTGCAGAGACGAAGCATTCTCCTTCTGACTGCCTTCGACCTACTTCCTTCATGTGTTGGTACCATATGTTGTTTCCGAGATGGGCTGTGCTGTCCAGGTAGTCATTAGGTTCATTGTTATCTTCATGAGGGCTTCTCTTGATTCTCAGCGTTCTTCTGTAGTTTGCTATGACTACGTCTCTGAATGCATCTGTGCTGCTTTTCCACTTCGGTTATCTCGATGGAGCAGGCTGCTTTGACTGCATCGCTGTGGTAAGAGGAGGATTTGTGCTTCCTTTCCTTCCCTTTTGCAGTCTGCCATAACCTTTTCGTAACCACCATTGGTTCATTAACCTCCCAACTTGTGGCTGTGTTGTAGGCCTGCGGCTTGTTCCTTGCGTTGGGGCAGGTGTGCTTGCAGTTAGTTTCTATAGTTCTGTTTTTCAGCTCCTCGTGTAGTTTCTTTGCTTGGACTATGAATGGGAACAAATACTCTATTAGCATGTGGGTCTTCTCTGCGAGTTCTTTTGTAGCCACTTCTGTTCTTTCGAGTAATCTTGCTATTCCCTCCTTCTTTGACATTTCACTTGGCTTTTCTTGGTTATCTCCACTATTCTATGGAATTGAAAGTTCGGCAGGCAGTCTATCCTTCTCTGCTGCATTTGTTGGAGGCCTTGTCTTGTGGCTATTGACACTTGCCCTTGTTTGTGTACATTCTGAGTGTGGGTGCGTGCCATGGCCAGTGCTACATTATCATTCATACCATGCTGACCCTGTCTCCAGCCTTTTCTCTCATTCATCACCTCGTGTGTATATGTATCACTGCTAATTATATTAAATTTTAAATCATTTGCTTCATCATTAGCTTTTCTCGGAACTGGAATCACTATGTAGGGTCTGGGTGCTTTTGTAGGCCCCAGATGTTCATTATCTGGTGGGTGCACTGATAGGGGACACTTCATGCACCAATAAAGAAAGCAGTTCTGATTGTTAATAACAGAAAAACAATTATGATCACTGTACATATGCACATAATCGTTCTGAGTGAAAGTTTGCAGAATTTTCTTCCAGGAAAGCAGGGGCGCCCTTCTGTTGGGGGTAAAACCAAGTTACTGTTCTGGGCCCCCATTTCGAATGAGTTCATGGTCAGTTATTTATTCCTTCTTTTGCTCTAGTCTCACAGTTAGAAAGTTTATTACTACCAAAGTGTCGAGTGCTTTCAGTGTCCCCCCTCTTGTGGGTGATGATGGCAGTCTCTGGGTATGTAGCACGGTTCTGTTCGCTAGACTATGAAAAAAGGTTAGGCTATC
This sequence comes from Ambystoma mexicanum, assembly GCF_040938575.1. Lineage (NCBI taxonomy): Eukaryota > Metazoa > Chordata > Amphibia > Caudata > Ambystomatidae > Ambystoma > Ambystoma mexicanum. The sequence continues at coordinate 206,260,927 of NC_090934.1, forward strand.
AACTTTGGTACATCACGTCCATCTAAGCATAACGATACTAAGTGAGGTCCCGATACACGCCTCGAATTTGCTTTGGTCCTGAGGACGTGCTGGAAACAGTTCAAATGTGAAAAAATAAAACGGTGGAACTGCTACAAAATCACACAAATGAAATGTTGCAAAAATAAAAGTAAAAATAAAAACAAAAGCGAACATGAAAAATAAAAAATAAAGTAAAAATAAAATAAAAACTGAATGTGTGGCTAAAATAGGAAAGGATGAGCTAATCGTACAAAAATAAAGTTGTAAAAATAGGAACAAAAATAAAAATATGGAAAAATAGAAAACGAGTCAAAATCGCAAAAATAAGATGTTGCACCACCAGGAACAAAAATAAAAGCAGAAGTCAATATATGAAAAAATAGGAAAAAATTAGAAGGATGCAGAGCAGGGAAAAATACGATGGCGAAGTTCTTGTGTCTGCTCCTTTTGTTCGGTCTCTCGTCGACAAGTTGAGGAACAGTGTCTCTCTTCTCTATCTGCTCCACAGTGAAATGATGACAACAAAGTTCTATTTTGAATTTCCTCCTTCTAAGGCTCTCCTCAGGAGTGGATGTCCATAATTGCTTCTTAGTTGCGCTGCAATAGCCCTCAGGAGCCAGTTCAGTTGCGCGTTCTTTGCTGGATTACTGAGGAATGCGGATATGTCAACATTGCTGGGTCTACCCACTAGTTCTGGAAAGTTTTCAATGAGGTGGAAGAAGACCCGGAATACGTATCTGCTGTCTTCTGGTGTCAACGACATTTGCTCTTGTTTTCTAGTCTCTAGATCACAGGGTTGGAGATAATCACCTCATAGGCGGATGCTCTTTGAGATGTCAGTGTGCCCTTTGGCTTTTCTAGTATGGCAAACAGTGAGTGCTCAACATACAATGTCATGGAGCATCCCATCACAATGGACGATGCCTTTTCGATAGCGAAGGCGGCAGCAGCTAGGTTTTGTTTGCATGGGAAGTGGCCCTTCATGACTGGGTTCAGATTCCCGCTGTAATATGTTAGGGGCTTGTACCCCAGCGAGGTTGGCTGTGCGAGCACTGCTGTCATAAAACTGCCATCGGTATGTGAGAACAAGTAGAATTCCTCCACATAATTAGGAACCCCGAGCACTGCGGCCTTACAAATTGCCCCCTTGAGCTCTGTAAACCCTTTCTCCATTGCTTCATTCCATTCAATTTCTTCTCTTGTTGCCTTGGCCTTTTTAAGGGCCTGTAGCAAGGGCTTGGTATACGAGCTGTAGTCAAAGACCCATGCTCGGACATAATTGCACAGTCCTAAGAAGCTTTGCATTTGTTTTATCGTGCGCAGCTTGGCCGTGTTCATGATAGCTTCAGCCCTTTCTGGGGTTACCTTCTTCCCCTCATGTGAGATCAGTTGCCCTATGTACAATACCTCCTGTTGGCAGTACTACAACTTTTCCTTGTCAACTTTGTATCCCTTCTCAGCCAGTATAGTCAATAGCTGGACAGAATCGCGCCTGCATTACTCTTCAGTGGTGCTGCAGATCAGAATGTCATCTACATACTGCAAAACAACACTGTCCACTGCGATATTGCTTAGGTTCATTTGCAGGACCCTGTTGAAGATTGACGGGGACTCACAGTACCCCTATGGCAACCTCGTACTTTTCATGCGCATTTGTCTGAAAATAAATGATGTCAGGTCTTGTGAGTCACGGTGCAATGGAATCGAGAAAAACGCATTTTTCAAATCGATCACCGTGAAATATTTTGCTTCAGTTGGTATATTGCTTAGTATTGTGGATGGATTAGGGACTAGAGGGAACTCGGCTTCGACTATATCATTTAATGCTCGTAAATCCTGGATTAAACGCCAGGACCCTCCCTTTGATTTCTTGCCAGGATAAATCACTGTGTTGCAAGGTGATTCTGACGTCACTAAGATGCCCTGATCCATCATGGCGGAAATTGTCTTTGCGATCCCTTCATCCGCTTCTCTGGACATGGGGTATTGTCATGCTTGTGGCAAAATAGCTCCTGGCATCAGCTTAATCTTTACTTCACCTGCCCCTTTCAGGAGACCTACGTCATAGGGCCCTGTAGTCCAAACTGCGGCAGGCACTTGGGCCATGTCGTTATCAAAGTACTCTGGGCGTATTAGTGCCAACATCATTTTCTGTGGCACCTCCTGTTTGATCATTTTGACCCAAAATATGAGACTCCCTTCCACCCTTGTCTCTTCTAGGTCGGGGTGTTCTTCGAACAGATCGTCATCGGTGACATCAGTCACTCGATACCCTTCTTCAATGGCAACGATTGCACACCATTGTTTGCCTTCATCGTCATATCCTTCAACCAATACCACTCTCCCTCGCACCGCGGCAGATTGTATCATTAGGGGGAATACTCGTCCCTCCTCTTCGTGCATGGGTATTCTTGGTCTGAATAGAAATTCATCAGGGGTTCTCATAGTTCTGCAATCCCGCCATAAGCACTCGCAAGCCAAATGCGAAGACTTCTGGCTCCAGTGGTATAGCCCTCATGGCTGCACGTCCAGAATATGCTCTGATCATTTTGCACACGTTTGTGTAGTGCATTCCTGGGGTGGAGCACACTATACCATTCTCGGTAAACAAGATGGTCATGTTTAGTTTAGTCATCAGGTCCCGACCCAGAATATTTATTGGGGTCTGACGCGAATACAATAGAGGTACATTCATTTCGCGCTCTCCCACTGAGACTGGGAGTGCATCTGTGAAGGGAACTCTACTATGAGCTCCAGTGAAACTCTGGGTATCTATGGCCTCGCCGGACAAGGAAAATTTGCCTTCTCGTATGCACGAACGCGTTGCACCCGTGTCAACTAGGAAGGAATATTCTTTACCCCCTACGGTGACATTCACCCTAGGTTCCCTATTAGGGTCTGGTGTCACTGATAGGATAGAACACATCAGGGTCTCCCGTGAGCTGTCCTATTTTATATATAGGTTCGGTCCACTGTACACTTGTGGGTTTCCCCCATTTCCAGGGTTAATTCCCCCTCCGGGATTATTGCCCTGAGCCATCTGCGGCGGTGTCTGCTGGGGTTGTCCTTGTGGCATACTCCCCATGTTCGGTGGTTGAACCACTTGCTGTGCACCTTGCTGCAAGCCTGCCGCCTGCTGCTGTACCGTGTAATTTTGGGCACCGCCCTGTTGCGGGATGGCAGGTTGATTCGCCATGCCTGCCCCTATCCCTTGGTTATTTTGCCACATGCCATGGCTTCTGCACATGCGTGCCACGTGTCCAGTCATTCCACACAGCCAACATACTGGCGGTGGTCGGGCCATCTGTCCATCTGGCATAGTTGGATTGCCCATCTGTGTGTTCTGGAAGCCACCTTGAACATTCTGAAACCCTCCTTGGTTACCTCGAAACGCTCCCTGATTACTCTGCCGTCCTCGATTTCCAAACCCTCTTCACCTCGGGTAAAATCGTGTGCTACCTTGATTATTTTGCGAGGGATTGGTCGCTTACTGTATGCTTGGTTCGGCCGGGCTGGTGAGCATTGCTCCCTCGAGAGCATACTTCGAGAGATTCCTTTGCATCAGCTTTGCTTCCTCCCCCTTACGCGTTGCCTCCTTTTTGCGATTCTTTTCTTGCAGCAATCTGCAATAATGTGCAATTGTCAACTGGATTTCGGCCCATGGTTTAGCTTCTATTCCTACCAATTTCTTGAGCTGTTTTTGCACCGGTTCTGGTAACCCTTGGCACAATATATGATAGAATACAGGGATGGATTATGTCCAAGATTCATGAATTCCGAGCACCCACGCATCTTGAAAATTCTGGATCTAAAGCAATGGATCCTCTGACTCTTTCATTTTTCGAATCATTATCGCTCCCATATCAGACGTGTCTGGATATAGCGTACGCAGCGCTTTCCACACTGCTGCTCTACAGTTATTAAATGGCGCTCCATCATGGGAGGTGTCGGTTAGGGTTACCCTAGGGTAGCCTGCCTGTTTCCATACATGATCGGCTCTTTCACCCAGTATGGCAATTAAGAGGCCCTTAATGTCTCCTATAGCTAAGGTTAACCCCCCCCCGTCTTATTTTTAAGGTTCTCTCGGTCCATGTGTGGCCATGGAATATATTGTGGTCTTGCTCCCCCCTTTTCTAGCAACAGGAATTGGAAAGCACAGTCCTCCTTCTCTTTCCCCATAGTTCTCCAGTCTATCGCCGGGGTTATGTTCCCACCTTGCCGTCTGCCTGGCAATGCCCTTAACCTGTCTGCATAGGCAGGCATCGACGCCCTCCTCTGACCACGGGGTGTTTCTTCATGTCGGCTGGATTGTTCAACGGACTTCGGTGTCCTACTTTCAGACCCGCTAGCATCTGAACATCGCACCTCTCGGTCCCTTGGGAGCCGTTTTTCGCATCGTCTCTCTTTGTCATATGCCACTTCCTCCGTTTCCCCACCGGAGTCAGACCCTGAATACTCCCAGTTTACGCAACTTCTTGCATCTTCTTCGTTCTGCCCAATCTCTAGCCTTTCTAGCGACAGTCCCCTGCTCCCACTACTTAGGTCTACCTGGCAATGCCCTTAACCTGTCTGCATAGGCAGGCGCCGACGCCCTCCTCTTACCATGGGGTGTTTCTTCATGTCGGCTGGATTGTCCAGCGGACTTCGGTGTCCTACTTGCGGACCCGCTAGCATGTAACCATCGTACCTCTCGGTCCCTTGGGAGCCATTTTTCGCATCGTCTCTCTTTGTCATATGCCACTTCCTCCGTTTCCCCACCGGAGTCAGACCCTGAATACTCCCAGTTTATGCAACATCTTGCATCTTCTTCGTTCTGCCCAATCTCTAGCCTTTCTAGGGACAGTCCCCTGCTCCCACTACTTCGGGTGACATCCTCAGTGTCATATAGCAGAGTGCTCTCTAAGCGCTCATCCTGCCTTCCTCCTTGGGAAATTAGTTCTAGCCCCATCTCAACATAAACTTTATCAGTCGTTTCCCCGATGCTTCTGGTGTCGAAGTCATCTTCAATATTTGTCCTGCTTGTACTTGGTACCGCATCGCTTGCAGGAAAGAATTCTTCTATGTCTTCCCATTCTACAACAGGATTGGGTTTTTTAACTTCTCGTTGTAAATATTCTAAATCTCGTGCCCTCTGTCTTTACTTACGTTCCGCTTCCTCATCTATTTCCTTTCGCTTCTTTGCTTCTTCTCTAGCCTTATCTTCTTCCCTCATCCGTTCATTTCTACATTCTTTTGCCCTTCTACTTTCCTCGTCTTCCCGCTTCTTTACCTTCTTTTCTTGCACTCTCCTTTCTATCTCTAACTTTAGCATATTCTGCCTGTACTTCTCATAGGCTGCGCATTGGGTGCGACTGAGCGGTATTCCTTGCTCTTCGCGATATAGTTGTTCTCGCCTCAACCTATACTTCTTTCTTATCCTCTTGTCTCTCATATCATTTTCTTTCTCCTTTTCCTTTCTCAGCACCTCATCAGACCATTCCCTCGGTCTTATGTCATCACTCCCTTTACCATCAAGTTTTAGCAATATCTGACCTCCCATCCACTCGTCCTTTGCGAATGCTAACTCGCTACTACCTTTCTGCTTCTTCCCCTCTCTCTCAAGAGATGTATTTCTCTGTACCTGATCCTTCCCTTCATCACCGCGTCTCTCCTTGTCCCTCGGGACCACAGAGGCAAGATTACTTTCCTGCCCTCTTTCTTTGATGTCGTCACCACTGCATGCAGGCGACTCATATGCCGGGTTGCTGGGTCCTGTGGCTGCCTTAAGTTCTCTTAGCGGGTAAAGACCCTCTGACTTACTCCCTTCGATTACTGGTTCAGGTGGGTGTCATGATGCCCTCTCCCGGTGTCATGATGCCTACCTCCAAGGAGCCAGGTCCGACCCAGCAACCCCAGAGGCAGGCATCATTCCCCCGAGGGAAGTGCCAGCGGGCCCAAGCTGGGGCCCTTTGGACACAGTCCTGGCGCCTTAGGCGCCAGGTTCATGTTGGACCCCTGTCCTGGCGCCTTAGGCGCCTGGCTCATAAAGCTAGACATGTGTTCAAGTGTTTTAATGTGCACTTACCTGATGCAGACCATGCTGCTACATCCAGGCCCTCTTGAGGCCTGAATGGAACTACTTTACCTGTGGGACTACTTTCCACCTGGGTGTGGTCGGGGAAGGATACATACCTGATCGGTGGAAGGATACATGCCTGGAACTTCTTCCAAAGCTATTTAAACCACGCCCGATCAGCAACTCACGCTTCGCGTTGTTCTGCTCCTCGCAGCTGGACGCTCACCGTGTCAGCTCCTGCATCTGGACTTCAGCCACGCCTGTCAGCATCCTGGGTCGCCTGCAAAGGGAGATAAGAGAGAATTGGAGAGAAAGAAGACCTTACCTGCTAAAGCTGCATCACGGAGACATCACACCGACGATCCTGAAAGGGAAGACATCATTTTAAAAGCATTTCGCTTCGATCGCTGCAGCGCTTCATTTCACTCACCTTTCCTGGGCGCCTCCATCTTCAGCAGCGATCATCCGGATCCGCACCCACTTCCCAGAGCCTAGAGAGAAAAGACAAGAAAACAAGGTGAGAGAAGGAAGGGAAATAGGAAAAGCTCAGTTTCCTTCTAAGACTTACCTGTTGGGTCATTCCCATTTCATTTCGGGTCCTGCCGCTTCCTGGCATTCCGGACCCCGGCCCCAATAGGGAAAAAAGACAAAGACATTGAATGAGCGAATGCAAAGACATTACCTGAACGCTCATCCAGAACTTACACTTCGGGTCGGCGCCATATCTCCGGCATTCCGAACCCCGGCCCCTAAGGGGAAAAAGACATAAGCATTAGCGCTTGCTGCAATAAGACAATGAACATTATTATTAAGCTTGAACTTTTGAACTTGCAACAGAACTCTTACAGCGCCTCACCTGAATAGTCAAGCTTATTTTGAACTCCCATCAAACCTCAATCCAGTGAAGTAACTGGGTTTCAACGCGCCCCTGCATCAGAAGCAGGATGGAGAACTCATCCTTCCAGACCCTAAGGTGAGACTTCACGGGGAATCGTGGAAGGGTACCGAGGAGGGTTGGAAGGGAGTGGGAGGCTTGAGCATTATTCCGTCAGTAGGTAATACTCCCTTTTCACGCACAGGGGAATATTCCTGCGAGCCAGAAAAGCCAGAGTAGAGGGGCCCTTCCTGTCCATCATCAGAGTCCTGCGCTTCACCATTGAAGAAGCATCAGCACTCGAAGCCAGACCTGCGCCTCCGTGGGAATCAGGTGAGCGTGACAGAACGCGAAGCCTACCCACAATTTCCCACCCGGGCGCTATGGAGACTTCCGAGACAGATCAGCTGGCCCAGCTTTTGGGGGAATTACGGGCAGAAGTGCACTCAGCCCGCCAGGAGACTAACGCTCTCAAAAGAGAACTGATCCTATCCAAGGAAAGAACTGATGACCTGGCCAAAAGGTTATTGCAGGCCCAGGCAGGGCACACTCCTTTACCTAATACCGGAGGTACTTCCACATCAATGGGTTTGAATAACCCGGTACAAATCAATCTGCCTGGACACATGCCTTTGGCCCCGCCTGAACGTTTTGCGGGGGATCCCAAGAAATATGCCGTCTTTATGAAGCAATGTCGTTTACACTTTCTATGCAGACCCGGGGCCTTCCCTAACGACCAGACCAAGGTAGCCTTTATACTATCTTACCTCAGTGGCAGTGCTGCCGATTGGTCTATTCCATTGGTAAATCAGGATGATCCCATTCTCCAGGATTTTCAGGGCTTCCAGGCCAGCATGGAAAGATTGTTTGCTCGACACTCTCAAGGACAGGCCCTTGATAACGAACTGCTATCCTTACGACAAGGTAATCAGGATCTCCTGTCCTACGTTGCCACCTTTAATAGACTGGTTGTGGAAACTGGATGGCCAGAAAACAAAAGGATCACATTGTTTCATCGAGGCCTGCGCGGAGAGCTTAAGGATGTTCTAGCTCAGATAGTAGATCCACCCCAGGTCTGCGCAGACTACATAGACTTGGTGGTTCAACTTGATCACAGACTTCAAACTAGAAAAGCAGATCGATTCAAGTACGAAACCCGAGTACCGATCAAAACCCACGCTAACTCCAAGAGTACCGACGTATCCAAACCTATGCAAATCGGCGGGTTAAGGACCATTAACGCAGAAGGAACGAGAGAGAAGGCGGCAAATGCAACTTTGTCTGTATTGCGGGACTTCCGGTCACTTTCTTTGAAATTGTCCGGTTAAACCACCTAAGAAGGTGGTTGGAGCCACTGATAACGATTTATTGACACCTGATTCGGGAAACGACCTAGCCCGACAAGCGTAGGGGTCCGCTTGCCGAGCTTGAAAACAAACTCTTTGACCTCGCATTTTGTCATGTCAATGGTGCTCGTGGACCCAAAACAGCCTCAGCAGTTGCATGCTGTAAAAGCATACATCGACAGTGGAGCTATTGGAAACTACATAGACCGTGAATTGGCTTCCAGGATTAAGCTCCCTCTCCGCCCGAAAGTAACCCAAGATGTCATTACTACAGTAGATGGAACCGAAATAGCCTCAGGGCCTGTAACGCATTCCACTGTTGAAATGACACTGGTGGGTCAGGATGGACATCGGGAAGCAATCGTGTTTGATGTGATCAAGGCCCCACAATTTCAAGTAATTCTTGGAATTCCTTGGTTAGAAACACATAATCCCAGAATCGACTGGCGAGCAAAGAAGATAAGTTTTCCTGATTGTGAACCAACTTGTTATCCAAGAAATCCAGTTATGGGTCTAGCATCAGCAACTTCCACCCCTGTACAGCTACCGTCAGAATACCAAGAATTCCAAGACGTTTTTCAGAAGGAACAGGCTAACACGTTACCTCCCCATCGGTCTTATGATTGCCAAATCGATCTGGCACCCAATGCTCAACTACCTTGTAGTAGGATTTATGCTCTTACGGAACCTGAGAACCTGCATTTGCATCAGTATTTAGATCAGTACCTAGCCAATGGTTTCATTCGCCCGTCCAAGTCTCCTGTCTCCTCAGCTCTGTTCTTCGTGCCGAAAAAAGAGGGCGACCTTAGAACATGTATAGACTATCGCGCCCTAAATCAAATAACCATTAAGAATCGTTATCCTCTGCCCCTGATCCCTGAGCTTATCGACCAGTTGAAAGACGCTTGTGTGTACACCAAGTTAGATCTCCGAGGAGCTTATCACCTGGTGCATATAAAAGAAGGCGACGAATGGAAGACTGCATTCCGCACCAAATTTGGGCTCTTCGAATATCAGGTGATGCCCTTCGGTTTGTGCAATGCACCTGCCGCCTTTCAGTACTTTATGAATGATGTTCTTCGGGAACTTATCGATGTCTGTGTCATTGTTTATATTGACGACATCCTGGTGTACTCTTCTTCAGAATCCGATCACAGAAAACATGTTAGGGCAGTTCTTGAGAAATTGCGCCAGCACAGACTATTTGCAAAGCACGTAAAATGCATTTTTCATACCACAGAAGTTGAGTTTCTCGGATTCATCCTGACACCTCAAGGAGTCCGAATGGACTCGCGAAAGGTGGACGCCATCCTCAAATGGCCATCTCCTAGCTCGGTGAAGGGAGTTCAGAGCATGCTCGGCTTCGACAATTTCTATCGAAGATTCATTCCGGAATTTTCCCGAAAAGTCCAACCCATCACAGCTCTCCTAAAGAAAAACAAACGCTTTGAATGGACTGTTGAGGCCGAACAAGCCTTTCAGGACCTGAAAACCAAATTCACCTCTGCACCTGTATTGAAGCACCCGCACCCAGATCTCCCTTACATTGTGGAAACCGACGCATCCAGTTCAGCCATGGGAGCTGTCCTGTCGCAAAGAGACCCAGAAACTAACCAACTACACCCTGTGGCCTTTTGGTCCAGGAAATTTTCTCCTCCTGAAATCAACTACGCAATTACCGACAAGGCTTGGCGTCACTACCTTCTCGGGGCAAGACACACCATCACCATAATTACGGACCACAGAAATTTACAATATTTAAAGACGGCCAAAGCTCAATCTTCACGACAACTCCGATGGGCTCTATTCTTTGCGGAATTTGATTTCGTAATTACCTATCGCCCTGGCTGCAAGAATGGTAAAGAGGACGCCTTATCCCGGATTGGCATGGAAGAACCCAATTCGAGTTTAGAACCTGTGCCAATCATACCTGAACAAAGAATCTTAGGCCTAACTTCATTGCAAACTATTGAGGACATCCAAATGCAAGTAAAACAACTTCTAGACTCTTCAGCCTTACTGGAATGGAGTCAAAAGGGTCCTCATTACTCCGTTAAGGATGATTTACCCTACTTCCAGGAGCGGTTGTTTCTGCCAAGTAAAGAATTGCAAGAACTTGTTATTGCACATCATCATGAATCATTAATGGAAGGACACCCTGGTATCGCTAAAACGGAGGAAAAAATCAAACGCCACTTCTGGTGGCCTTCTTGGAGAAAAGACATAAAGGGCCTCATTAGGACCCAGGCGGTAAGGGGTTTACGGCGGCGTAAACAGCGCCGACCCTTACCGCCTGATTCCGAGGTCCCTTAGCGCCATGGAGGATTTAACACCTGCTTTTAGCGCTAAGGGACCTTGTTGTTAATTACGCCACCGTAATTTACGGTGGCGTAATTAACGCCTTCCCCACTCCCATTATGCCCTATGGGGCAAAAATGGGAATGGGGAAGGGTAAATGGGGATTGGGGACTTACCGCCCCGCCAACCTCGGAATGGGGCGGTAAGTCCGCCAACCACCATGGCGTAAACGTAGTGGTGGTAAAGGTACGACCCAGGCGGTAACTTACCGCCTGGGTCGTAATGAGGCCCAAAGTCTCTTGTATTGTCTTGCGGAATTTGCGCCCAAAACAAGGGTCAAAAGAAAAGGCCAGCCGGCCTACTTCAACCCTTGGATATTCCACCGGCACCATGGCACACCTTGTCAATGGACTTTATAACTGACCTGCCTCCTTGTGCTGGTTACAACACTATCCTTGTAATTGTGGATCTATTATCCAAAATGGCCCACTTTATCCCTTTAAAAGGTTTGCCTTCAGCTTCCACCTTGGCCAAGGAATTTCTGGAGAATATAGTTCGCATACATGGTTTTCCTTCCATATTAGTCTCGGATCGTGGAAGTAAATTTATCTCCCATTTTTGGAAGAAGTGTTGCCAACTAGCACAAATAGATGTGCGGTTATCCACCAGCCACCACCCCCAGACCGACGGACAAACCGAGAGAACCAATCAGACTCTCGAGCAATATCTTCGGTGCATGTTACACCAATCCGAGTTAAATTGGAAAGACATCCTTTGGATCGCAGAATATGCATACAACAATTCAGTGCATTCTGGAACCGGACAAACTCCTTTTTATACTTTGTATGGTCACCATCCTCGGACCTCTGACCTAGATCCACCTTTGACCCTGGAAATGCCCGCAGTAAATCATCTGCATTCGACAATAACCCGAGCCTTCAAAGAAGCTGCAACTCATTTACAGCAAGCCAAGAAAAAGTATAAAGAAAACGCTGATTTGCACCGAAGTAAAACTCCTCCTTACCAAGTAGGAGACCAGGTATGGCTAGCAACGAAACATTTACCCCTCAAGGGCCCGCGAACCTTCAATCCCAGATTCACAGGACCTTATCCCATCAAGGTTATAATCAATCCCGTGGCCTTTAAACTGGATTTACCGTCTAACATGCGTATTCATTCAGTTTTTCATGCATCACTTTTGAAGCCAGTACAACCAGGGACCCTACTGTCCAAGCCTCCAGACCCAGTTCAAATTGAAGGGGAATTAGAATTCGAAGTTAAAGACATTTTAGACTCCAAGGTGTTAAAGTCAAAACTCTTCTATCTTGTTGACTGGAAGGGATATGGACCTCAGGAGAGATCGTGGGAGCCTAGCAACCATGTTCACGCACCTCGATTAATACAAAGGTTCCACCGGAGATTTCCGCACAAGCCAAAACCCCCGGAGGGAACAACCTTGGGAGGGGCCTTGAGGGGGGGTACTGTCATGATGCCTACCTCCAAGGAGCCAGGTCCGACCCAGCAACCCCAGAGGCAGGCATCATTCCCCCGAGGGAAGTGCCAGCGGGTCCAAGCTGGGGCCCTTTGGACACAGTCCTGGCGCCTTAGGCGCCAGGCTCATGTTGGACCCCTGTCCTGGCGCCTTAGGCGCCTGGCTCATAAAGCTAGACATGTGTTCAAGTGTTTTAATGTGCACTTACCTGATGCAGACCATGCTGCTACATCCAGGCCCTCTTGAGGCCTGAATGGAACTACTTTACCTGTGGGACTACTTTCCACCTGGGTGTGGTCAGGGAAGGATACATACCTGATCGGTGGAAGGATACATGCCTGGAACTTCTTCCAAAGCTATTTAAACCACGCCCGATCAGCAACTCACACTTCGCGTTGTTCTGCTCCTCGCAGCTGGACGCTCACCGTGTCAGCTCCTGCATCTGGACTTCAGCCACGCCTGTCAGCATCCTGGGTCGCCTGCAAAGGGAGATAAGAGAGAATTGGCGAGAAAGAAGACCTTCCCTGCTAAAGCTGCATCACGGAGACATCACAACGACGATCCTGAAAGGGAAGACATCAGTTTAAAAGCATTTCGCTTCGATCGCTGCAGCACTTCATTTCACTCACCTTTCCTGGGCGCCTCCATCTTCAGCAGCGATCATCCGGATCCGCACCCACTTCCCAGAGCCTAGAGAGAAAAGGCAAGAAAACAAGGTGAGAGAAGGAAGGGAAATAGGAAAAGCTCAGTTTCCTTCTAAGACTTACCTGATGGGTCATTCCCATTTCATTTCGGGTCCTGCCGCTTCCTGGCATTCCGGACCCTGGCCCCAATGGGGAAAAAAGACAAAGACATTGAATGAGCGAATGCAAAGACATTACCTGAACGCTCATCAGAACTTACACTTCGGGTCGGCGCCATATCTCCGGCATTCCGAACCCCTGGCCCCTAAGGGGAAAAAGACATAAGCATTAGCGCTTGCTGCAATAAGACCTTGCAACAGAACTCTTACAGCGCCTCACCTGAATAGTCAAGCTTATTTTGAACTCCCATCAAACCTCAATCCAGTGAAGTAACTGGGTTTCAACGCGCCCCTGCATCAGAAGCAGGATGGAGAGCTCATCCTTCCTGACCCTAAGGTGAGACTTCACGGGGAATCGTGGAAGGGTATCGTGGAGGGTTGGAAGAGAGTGGGAGGCTTGAGCATAACAAGTCAGCAGGTAATACTCCCTTTTCACGCACAGGGGAATATTCCTGCGAGCCGGAGAAGCCAGAGTAGAGGGCCCTTCCTGTCCATCTTCAGAGTCCTGCGCTTCACCATTGAAGAAGCATCAGCACTCGAAGCCAGACCTGCGCCTCCGTGGGAATCAGGTGAGCGTGACACCCGGGGAGCCGGTTCAAGCCCTGCGTACCCGAAAGCAGACATCCAGTCCCCAAGGAAGGACCCAGCAACCCCATGTAGGGGCTCTTTGGACAGTGTCCTGGCGCCTATGGCGCCAGGCTCATAAAAGACATCAGTCCTGGCGCCATAGGCGCCAGGCTCATTATGGAAGTGCTTGGGTGCACTTACCTGATGCAGACCATGCTGCAGGATCCCAGCCTCCTTGAGGCCTGAAAGGAACTACTTTACCTGTGGGACTAATTTACCATCCGGGCGTGGTCGGGGAAGGATACATACCTGATTGGAGGAAGGATACATACCTGAACTTCTTCCAGGGCTATTTAAACCCCACCCGAACAGCCACACGTGCTTCGCGTTGTTCTGCATCTAGCAGCTGGGCGCTCACCGTGTCTGCTCCTGCATCCTGACTCCTGCCACGCCTGCCAGCATCCTGGATCACCTGCAAAGGAAGAGAAGAAGAGAACAGAAGAAGGAAAAGTCCTTACCTGCTAAATCCGCATCCCGGAGACATCTCGCCGACAATCCTGAAAAGGAAGACTTTTATTTAAAAGCTCATCTCGTCGATCGCTGCAGCGCCGCATTCCACTCACCTTTACAGGGCGCCTCCATGTTCAGCAGCGATCATCCGGATTTGTAGTCACGCCCCAGCGCCTAGGGAGAAAAAGACCAGAACAAAAGGTGAGAGAGAGGAGGGAATAAGGAAAGCTAAATCTCCATGTTAAGACTTACCTGTTGATTCATTCCCTCTTCATTTCGGGTCCGCGCCGCATCCTGGCATTTCCGGACCCCGGCCCCTAAGGGGAAAAAGAGACATCAGCGTTAATGAGCGAATGAAAAGACATTACCAAAAAACGCTCATTAAAGACTTACCTGATTTCTACAAGGATTTCACCTCTCATCTCGGGTCGGTGCCTGTTCCCGGCATTCCGTACCCCGGCCCCTATGGGGAAAAAGACACTAGCATTAGTATATTAATGCATGGACACAAGGGGAACCTCTTATCAAAAAAACTTACCTGGAAGCCAAGCAAGTTTGGTTCTCACAAATCCGAAAATCCAGTGAAGTAACTGGATACCAACGCGCCCCTGCATCAGAAGCAGGATGGAGAGCTCGTCCTTCCAGACCCTAAGGCAGAGGTCTTCAATCTGTGGGGCGCGCCCCCCTTGGGGGGCGCGCCACCATGCATGGGGGGGCGCGTGATGCCTTCCAAAAGAAAAGAAAACGAGTAACGCTTTTTTTTTTTTTTTTTTTGGCCGCACTGAACTGAGCATGTGCAATGGGGAGCCACTGGCTCCCATGCACATGCTCAGCCAGTGCGATGTGGTGGGGGCGTGGCCATGGAAACAGGAAATAAACGCAGCCTGGACGCGCGCTTTCCTGCATTTGGATCGCGCGTCCAGGCTGCGTTGTGGTGTCCTGTGTTCCCTGTTGTTGTTGCTGCTGCTGCCGCCGACGAGTCCGAGGTAAGTGACTCGTTCCGCTTTATGTTTAACACGGCTCCCCTGTGGCAATCTGCCATGGGGGAGCCGCGTTATTAATGCAGCACCGGTCCCCCTGCGCCCCTCTCTCCCTGCATCCCCCACATTGGGGGGCATGCATGGGGGAGAGGAGGCGAGCGGGGGACCGGAACTGCTCTGTTGGTGTTTTTTTTTTACAACGCGGCTCCCCCATGGCAGATTGCTGGAGCCCAGCAATCTGCCATGGGGGAGCCGCGTTGTTAATGCAGCACCGGTCCCCCTGCGCCCCTCTCTCCCTGCATCCCCCACATTGGGGGGCATGCATGGAGGAGAGGAGGCGAGCGGGGGACCGGAACTGCTCTGCTGGTGTTTTTTTTTACAACGCGGCTCCCCCATGGCAGATTGCTGGAGCCCAGCAATCTGCCATGGGGGAGCCGCGTTGTTAATGCAGCACCGGTCCTGCTTCATTTGCCATGGCTGTGTTTCCAGTCATCCATTGGATCCCTAGCTTGCGCAATGCTCCTCGTTCTGGAAAAAATGTGTTGGTTAAACCAGGGCTCTCAACCTTCACCCGCCAATAGCGAGTGATCATGGGGAGTATATATATGGTGTGCATTTGGCGAATTGAAGTGGTGAGTGACTTCTCATGCCTGGTAGTAACTTGCAGCTTGAAATTTATTTCTCTGGATATGAAGTCAGGTTCGTTTTCAGTGTTGGTCCTGTTTGACAGATGATTTACTGACTTTTGGAGAATGTTTTTCAACTTTTGGTGGTACCTTTTTTCTTTCCCAATTCTGAGGTTGATACTCCTTTCGGCAAAGCCTCTCCTACAAACTGATGGCACTTGGCCATAACTAAGGTTCTTGGCTCTAGGGAAAATCCCCAAATGGTATGTAATACCACATCTGTCACTACTGCAAATTCAACTACTACACTAAGCTCATTTCCTTTCTCCCCCCCTAAACGCAAGCTATCTATGGACCCCTAGTCAATGCTTGCCCTTCTCGTTCCTGCTCAGATTGCGCTACCGTTCCATTTTTCCCAAAACTGAGAGCTCCGCCATCCACCACCACCACCCCTTGCCGGTATGGATTTCACAAGGCCCCATTTTCTTCATGCCGTATGCCACCTCTCACTGCAAACCCATCTCCTTTGGATTCTCATATCCTGTATTTGTGGGTAAAGCTCCAATCTGCTTTTAGTTGCCTGACCTCCCCACAAAGCTGTCCTCTTGCACTACTAACTGCCCATCTGATTTCTATCACTGTATGGCGCTGCATTGCTTGATACCACATCACGGGTGACCGGGGGGACGGGACATACGCATCATCAAGGGCAACCCAGGGGGGGGCACATTATCACCTGCAACCTAGTCCGGGGCCACACTGCAAAAAGAAATTAGAACTGGGCCTGCATGATCTGAATAGTAATTCTTCTGAGACTTGTACCAATGTATTTTATCCAACCAGTGTTTCGGACCCATTTTTGTGTGGGGTTTCCCTCCCCCACTCCCAAGCTTTTCAGAACGTTTTTTGTTGAATTTTTGCTTTTTTAAAATCTCCCCTCCTTTTTTCCCCACCCCATATTTCTGACCCTTTTTTGCATGGGGTGTTTCCCACCAACCCCAACATTTTCACATGGCTCAGTTCAACTCTTTGCAAGTGGTGTTTGCCATGTTTATGCTTTTTTTGGGGTGTATTTCTACTTTTTTAAAACCGTTTGAAATGTTTCGACAGGTTCAGGCTCCTTTTCTCGATGGATCGTTTTCTAGTGCCCAAAGATGGTAGGGATCTGAAACGTAAAGCGGAAGGAGAGGTGGGAACATACACAAGAAATGCAAAAACACGGAAATATGATCACTCTTATTTGGACTTTGGGTTCACATGCATCACAGTCGCTGGGGAAGTGAAGCCGCAGTGTGTGATTTGTGGTGCTACATTAGCAAATGACAGCCTGAAGCCAACAAAATTAAGGCGGCATTTGGAAACCAAACATGCCGATTTAGCAAAAAAGACCAGGGATTTCTTCGTACGGCAGCTGCAAGGCATGAAAAAGCAAAAGGAGACTGTTAAAAGTGTGGCATCTGTACCTGCAAATGCTTTGAAAGCATCTTACCACATTGCGTACTTTCTTGGCAAAAACAAGAAGCCTTTTACAGATGCTGAGAAAGTGATTCTCCCAACCATTCTCGCTGTCAACCGGGTAATGCTTGGTGAAAGTGCAGCAGAGAAATGCAAAAGTATCCCTATGTCAGACACAACAATTTGCCGCGGTATTGCTGACCTGTCCTCTGATATCAGTACAGAATTGGTATTGCGCTTGAAAGACAGCCAGTTCGCCCTACAGTTGGATGAGGCCACTGACATATCAAAAGAAGCTCACTTGATTGCCTATGTGAGGTACTGCCATGGAAAGGAGATGTTGGAGGACTTCTTGTTTTGTAAGCAAATTAAGGGCAGAGCAACTGCACCCGAACTCTTTGAAATTTTAAACAACTTCCTAAATTCCAACTGCCTAAAGTGGGAGGCGTGTGTTGGTATTTGCACGGATGGTGCTCCTTCAATGTGTGGTGCTAGAGCTGGGCTAAAAGCAAAAGTATTGGCAGTAGCTCCACATATTGTGTGGACACACTGCATGATACACCGAGAAGCTTTGGCTGTGCGCAATATGGGGCATGAACTGACACAAGTTTTGACTTCTGTTGTAAAGATCGTAAATTTTATTAAGATGCACCCCACAAGAGCCCGTCTGTTTGCCACCTTATGTGCAGAAATGGGAGCTGACCATGATGCTTTGCTGTTTCACACAGAGGTCAGGTGGCTATCCAGGGGAAAGGTTTTAAATCGCATCTATGAACTCAGAAACGAAGTGAGACACTTTCTCCTGGAGTTAGACCAGACAAAAGCAGAGCCTCTGTGTGATCCACGCTGGCTTATACTGTTGGCTTACCATGGCGACATCTTTGAAAAGCTAAATTTTCTAAACCTCTCCCTGCAAGGCACAGAAACCACATCATTTGCCATGAATGCACAAATATCGGCATTCAAGAAGAAGCTGGAGCTTTGGAGGAGGAGGGTTGATATTGGCATAGCCGATGCGTTCCCATTATTAGAAGATGCTCTTGAGGAGACGGAGTATGATCTCTCATGTGTTTCTGAAGTAATTGGAAACCATTTAAATGCTCTCAGAACCAGTCTCGAAAAGTACTTTCCTGACGACAATTGCAACATGAATGACTGGGTGGTTCAGCCTTTCCTAGCTGACGTAGGAGCCCATCTCCCAATACAACTCCAGGAGGAACTAATGGAGCTCCAAAGTGACCGCCTAGTAGAGAGCCAATTCAGAAAATTGTCTTTGGGTGCATTTTGGCAACACGTGTCTGCAGAGTATCCAACTTTATCGAAATGTGCAGTCAATGTACTTTTACCTTTCAGCACCTCATACCTGTGCGAAATTGGGTTCTCTGCACTTGCAGCCCTAAAGACAAAATATCGGTCAAAGCTGGAGGTGGAAGAAAGCCTGCGGTTGGCTATTGGAAAAATTGAACCCAATATTGACAGGCTGGCTGGTGAAAGGCAGGCCCACCCTTCACACTAGTTCTCCAGTATGCCACTGTCCAACTTGCAAGTGACAGCATTGACAGTACGTTGTTGTACTTCAGAAACAAATTGTTACAGCACTTGCATAGCAAATGTTACTACAGGACAGCAATATTGGGTGTTTTCGTTTGTGTGAAATAAATACCCAACACTATTTTTAGTCGAGTCCTCTGTATTATAGCAAAATAATCGGAATGCTTTGTTCACAAATATTTGTCCTCATCTGATTTGAATCATTGCAAGCAATGATTTTGAAACAACGTGGTGTGTGGCATGCACTTCTTCGTTGGGGGCACCATTATACTCCAGCGCGCGATAACCGTTCGCAACCGAGTAACATTTTGGAGTACATGTGTATAGGGGGGGCCTGGGCCGGAGAAATTTTTCTTAGGGGGGGCTAGGGGTCAAAAAGTTTGAAGACCACTACCCTAAGGTGAGACGCTACGAGGAATCACAGAAGGGTTTCGAGGAGGGTGAGAGGGGAAAGTGGGAGGCTGATTGCATTACCCCGCAGACAGTTAATCCCCTATTTTCACCTACAGAAGGATACTTCTGCGAGCCAGACAAGCCAGATTTGGGGGCCCGGTCCAGTCCGTCTTCCGAACCCTGCGCATCACCTTAGAAGAGGTCACAGCAGCGCGAACCAGGCCAGCGCCTCCCTGGGAGTCAGGTGAGCGTTACAGAACGCGAAGCCTTCCTACAAATTCCCACCCAGGCGCTATGGAACGTTCTGAGACTGATCAGTTGGCCCAATTACTGGGGGAATTACGGGCCAAAGTACATGCCGCTCGTCAAGAGACTAATGCCCTCAGGAGGGAATTAATAATATCAAAGGAAAGAACTGATGACCTGGCCAGACAGCTTTTGCAAGGTCAAGCTGGGCAAACTCCTCTACCCGGTTCCGGAGGGAACTCCGCTCCTGTGGTTTCCAGTAACCCTGTGCAGATTAATCTACCTGGAAACATGCTGCTGGCCCCACCCAAACGCTTTGCTGGGGACCACAAACGATTCGCCGTATTCATGAATCAGTGTCGTTTGCACTTCCTATGCAGACCTGGGGCCTTCCCTAATGATCAGACCAAGGTAGCCTTTGTATTGTCATATCTCAGCGGCTGACTGCCGATTGGTCAGTTCCACTGGTTACTCAAGATGACCCGATTCTCCGTGATTTTCAAAGGTTTCAAGCAAGCATGGAAAGGTTATTTTCTCGACACTCTCAGGGGCAGGCTCTGGATGACGAACTTCTATCCCTGCGACAGGGCAATCAGGACCTCCTATCCTATATTGCAACCTTTAATAGACTAATTGTGGAAACGGGATGGCCAGAGGATAAAAGAGTCACGTTGTTTTATCGAGGCCTACGCGGAGAACTTAAAGATGTCTTGGCCCAAGTTGAAATCCGCCCCAAGAATGCACAGAGTATATAGACTTAGTGGTCCAATTGGATCACAGACTTCAAAACAGAAAAGCAGATCGGTCCAGGTTTGAGACCCGGGTGTTGGTCAAGACCCATGCTAATCCCAAGGGAGTTGATGTCTCTGAGCCTATGCAAATTGGAGGGGTTAAAGGACCCTTAACTCAAAAGGAACGTGAAAGGAGGCGGCAGTTAAAATTATGTCTTTATTGTGGGAATTCTGGACACTTTCTACGAGATTGCCCGGCAAAACCGCCCCGAAAGGCGGTAGGAGCCGCTGATAAAAACCATGAAGACTCTGTTTCGGGAAACGACTCTGCCCCTACAAGTGTAGGGGTCCGCTTGCCGAGCTTGAAAACTAACTCTCAGACCTCGCATTTCATTGTGCCAATGGTTCTCGTAGATCCAGAACAGCCTAAGCGGTTGCATGCAATAAAGGCATACATCGATAGTGGGGCTATTGGAAACTATGTGGATCGTGAATTGGTCTCTAGGATTAACCTCCCTCTCCGTCCTAAAACCAGCAAAGATATCATCACCACAGTCGATGGAACTGAAATTGCCTCTGGACCGGTAACACATTCCACTACTGAGGTGACTCTTATTGGTCCCGACGGCCATCGGGAGGGTGTTGTGTTTGATGTAATCAAGGCTTCACAGTTTCAGGTTCTTCTTGGAATCCCTTGGTAGAGACACATAATCCTCGAATTGATTGGCGAGCTAAGAGAATAACCTTCCCGGATTGTACACAAACCTGCTACCCAGAAAACCTGAAGATTAATCTAGCATCTGTAACCTCTGCCTCCATGCAACTACCTCCGGAATACCAAGACTTTCAGGACGTCTTCCAAAAGGAACAGGCCAACACGTTACCTCCTCACAGATCGTACGATTGCCAAATCGATCTGGTGCCCGGTGCACAACCCCCTTGTAGCAGGATTTATGCCCTTACCGAACCTGAGAATCAGCATTTGAGACAATATTTGGATCAATACCTAGCTAATGGTTTTATTCGCCCGTCAAAGTCCCCGGCATCCTCGGCTTTGTTCTTCGTGCCCAAAAAAGAAGGCGACCTTAGAACTTGTATCGATTACCGCGCATTGAACCAGATAACGGCTAAAAACCGTTATCCTCTGCCTCTGATCCCTGAACTCCTTGACCAGGTGAAGGACGCTTGCATATACACCAAGTTAGATCTCCGGAGGGCTTATCATCTGGTACGAGTTAAAGAAGGCGACAATGGAAAACTGCCTTCCGTACTAAATACGGATTATTCGAGTACCAGGTGATGCCTTTCGGATTGTGTAACGCGCCGGCTGCCTTCCAATACTTCATGAATGATGTCCTTCGGGAACTCATCGATGTTTGTGTTGTCGTATATATCAATGACATTCTTGTGTACTCCTCTTCGGAATCTGATCACAGAAAACACGTCAGGGCAGTACTTGAAAAACTGCGCCAACACAAACTATTTGCTAAATTGGAGAAATGTGTTTTCCATACCACAGAAGTCGAGTTTCTAGGTTTCATCCTGACACCCAAAGGACTCAAGAAAAGTGGATGCCATCCTCAAATGGCCATCACCTAGCTCTGTAAAAGGGGTTCAAAGCATGCTCGGCTTTGCCAATTTCTATCGCAGGTTTATCCCGGAATTTTCACGCGTGGTACAACCCATTACTGCACTCTTGAGGAAAAAGAAACGTTTTGAATGGTCTGAAGAAGCCGAGCAGGCCTTTCAGGATTTAAAAGCTAAGTTTACCTCCGCACCTATATTGAAACGCCCGCGTCCAGATCTCCCTTATGTCGTCGAGACTGACGCATCCAGCCTAGTCATGGGAGCTGTCCTGTCCCAAAGAGATCCTGAAACCAACCAACTGCATCCCGTAGCATTTTGTTCCAGAAAATTCTCGGCACCCGAGTTTAATTATGCAATCACGGACAAAGAACTGTTAGCCATTAAGTCCGCTTTTAAAGCCTGGCGGCATTATCTGCTTGGTGCTCGACATACCATCACAGTGATCACTGATCACCGGAATTCACAGTTTTTAAAAACCGCCAAGGCTCAGTCATCACGGCCGCTCCGATGGGCTTTGTTTTTCACTGATTTTGATTTTGTGATTACCTATCGACCTGGCTGCAAGAATGGCAAAGCAGACGCCTTATCCCGAATTGGAATGGGAGAATCTGATACAAACTCAGAACCAGTACCAATAGTTCCCGAACAGAGGATTCTAGGCATGACTTTGTTACAGACGCTTGAAGACATTCAAGCCAGAGTGAAACAACTCCTGGACCCTACAACCTTACAGGATTGGATACAAAAGGGATCAGACTTTACCATAGATAATGGTTTACCTTATTTCCAAGGACGCTTATTCCTGCCACATAAGGATTTACACAAACTAGTTATTTCCGGTTATCATGATGCATTCATAGAGGGACACCCCGGTATTGCCAAGACAGAGGAAAAGGTGAAACGACAATTTTGGTGGCCCTCTTGGCGAAAAGATGTTAAATCTTTTGTGATGTCCTGTGGTGTTTGCGCCCAAAATAAAAGTCAAAAGAAAAGACCAGCCGGTCTCCTTCAACCTCTAGACATACCGCCAGCACCCTGGCACACCCTATCAATGGATTTTATTACAGACCTGCCTCCTTGTTCGGGGTACAATACTATTCTGGTAATTGTGGATTTGTTTTCCAAAATGGCCCACTTTATTCCTTTGAAAGGTTTACCTTCAGCTTCTGTCCTAGCCAAAGAATTCCTCGAAAATATTGTTCGGCTACATGGATTCCCATCTATACTAATCTCTGACCGGGGAAGCCAATTCATTTCCCACTTCTGGCGCAAATGTTGTCAAATGGCGCAGATCGACGTAAGATTATCGACCAGTCACCACCCTCATACCGATGGTCAGACCAAGAGGACAAATCAGACCCTTGAGCAATACTTACGGTGTATGTTACAGCAATCTGAAAGCAACTGGAAAGACATTCTTTGGATAGCCGAATACGCATATAATAATTCGGTACACTCTGGAACTGGCCACAGTCCTTTTTATACTTTGTTTGGGCATCACCCTCGAACCTCAAACCTTGACTCACCTCAGAACCTCGGAATGCCTGCAGTAGAACATCTGCATTCTACAATTACCAAAGCCTTCAAAGAGGCAACTACGCATTTACAACAAGCCAAGAGAAAATACAAGAAGAATGCTGATCTACATCGGAGTGAAGCACCTCCGTATCAGATTGGGGATCAAGTGTGGTTAGCTACCAGACATTTACCACTCAAAGGGCCTCGAACTTTTAACCCAAAATATCTGTGACCTTATTCTATTACGGCAATAATTAACCCAGTGGCTGTTAAACTTGATTTACCAGCTAGTATGCAAATTCACCCTGTTTTTCATGTGTCACTTCTGAAACCAGTGGTACCCGGAACCCGACTACTCAAACCTCCAGAACCTATTCTAATAGATGGGGAGCCCGAATTCGAAGTGAAGAACATTTTAGACTCAAAAATGTTTAGGTCAAAACTGTTCTACCTAATTGATTGGAAGGCGTACGGACCTCAGGAGAGGTCGTGGGAACCCAGCGACCATGTTGCATGCACCTCGATTAGTCGGGAAATTCCACCGACTCTTCCCAGACAAACCAAAACCCCCGGAGGGAACAACCTTGGGAGGGGCCTTGGGGGGGAGTGCTGTCATGATGCCCGCTCCCGGGGAGCCGGTTCAAGCCCTGCGTCCCCGAAAGCGGACATCCAGTCCCCAAGGAAGGACCCAGCAACCCCATATAGGGGCCCTTAGGACAGTGTCCTGGCGCCTATGGCGCCAGGCTCATAAATGACATCAGTCCTGGCGCCATAGGCGCCAGACTCATTATGGGAATGCTTGGGTGCACTTACCTGATGCAGACCATGCTGCAGGATCCCGGCCTCCTTGAGGCCTGAAAGGAACTACTTTACCTGTGGGACTAATTTACCATCCGGGCGTGGTCGGGGAAGGATACATACCTGATTGGAGGAAGGATACATACCTGGAACTTCTTCCATGGCTATTTAAACCCCACCCGAACAGCCACACGTGCTTCGCGTTGTTCTGCATCTAGCAGCTGGACGCTCACCGTGTCTGCTCCTGCATCCTGACTTCTGCCACGCCTGCCAGCATCCTGGATCACCTGCAAAGGAAGAGAAGAAGAGAACAGAAGAAGGAAAAGTCCTTACCTGCTAAATCCGCATCCCGGAGACATCTCGCCGACAATCCTGAAAAGGAAGACTTTTATTTAAAAGCTCATTGCGTCGATCGCTGCAGCGCCGCATTCCACTCACCTTTACAGGGACCCTCCATGTTCAGCAGCGATCATCCGGATTCGCAGTCACGCCCCAGCGCCTAGGGAGAAAAAGACCAGAACAAAAGGTGAGAGAGAGAAGGGAATAAGGAAAGCAAAATCTCCATGTTAAGACTTGCCTGTTGAGTCATTCCCTCTTCATTTCGGGTCCGCGCCGCATCCTGGCATTTCCGGACCACGGCCCCCAAGGGGAAAAAGCGACATCAGCGTTAATGAGCGAATGAAAAGACATCACCAAAAAACGCTCATTAAAGACTTACCTGATTTCTACAAGGATTTCACCTCTCATCTCGGGTCGGTGCCTGTTCCCCGGCATTCCGTACCCCGGCCCCTATGGGGAAAAAGACACTAGCATTAGTACATTAATGCATGGACACAAGGGGAACCTCTTATCAAAAAAACTTACCTGGAAGCCAAGCAAGTTTGGTTCTCACCAATCCGAAAATCCAGTGAAGTAACTGGATACCAACGCGCCCCTGCATCAGAAGCAGGATGGAGAGCTCGTCCTTCCAGACCCTAAGGTGAGACGCTACGAGGAATCACAGAAGGGTTTCGAGGAGGGTGAGAGGGGAAAGTGGGAGGCTGATTGCATTACCCCGCAGACAGTTAATCCCCTATTTTCGCCTACAGAAGGATACTTCTGCGAGCCAGAAAAGCCAGATTTGGGGGCCCGGTCCAGTCCGTCTTCCGACCGAACCCTGCGCATCACCTTAGAAGAGGTCACAGCAGCGCGAACCAGGCCAGCGCCTCAGTGGGAGTCAGGTGAGCGTTACAGTGGGGCAGGTGGCACGATAGGCGTCTCACCCCCCTCTGTACATACATTTAATATCCAATCTGCGGGTGGTTCTTCCACCTTCGCTTCTTCAAACATTTTCCACAGTTCCAGCAAAGCAAGACGTTTCTCTAGCTTTTTGTCGGTACATGTGGCATGTAGGAAGGTGGTCATGTGCTGTAAAACAGCCTTAGAGAGTGACCCGTTCTGGGACCATGGCATAAACATCTTATTTGCAGTGCCCTTAACCCACTCCTGGCTATATTTCTTCAGCTTTGTCATGCTTGGGCAGTTGCTTGCATAAATGCGCAAGCGGGTTAACTTCCTCCATTCTTAATTTCATCACCAATCAATAACTATACAGTTCTTTTACTCTTTTAATAGTATGAGCGAGCACAAAATACGCAAGCTCCAATCCAATCTTTTCCTGCCAAATTTTATACCAACAATTTATTCAAAACTCATCAATTCAGTGGCGATTCCCTCTCAGTTACAGAATTGCATAAATCCAAAATGCATTTTAAACAATCACCAATACAATTATTTTATATTCGACATACAACAAAACATATATGACAGACGTTTGACCTGCCTTCTAATTAATACCCAGTCATGGGATTTGTCCCCCCACTGTGGGCTCTGGGTTCACGTTCCTTCTGACCACTCTTTAAAGTGCAGGAACAAGGAGAATATTTACGTTTTTACTTCAGATGCCCCCCTGATTTACGTTTTTCCTTCAGGTGCCCCCCTGATTTACATTTTTACTTCAGGAGCCCCCCTGATTTACGTTTTATTTCTTATGCTCGAGTCATTAAGCCCTATACATATATACAGTGCTCTCTACTTCGAACTATTTTATTGTTTCTCCACCACCCTCCGTTACCTTTCCCTTGCTGGCTCTAATGCCTATAAGACATTTGCCAAAGTAACAGGTTTACTGTTTCACTCACCGATCGCATCGTTTCCTCTCTGGAACTTCGGGATCACCGCCCCTTCCTCTTCCTGCTTTTTAAGGTTTTCGTCCAATGCGCTGCCCGTAGGAATGAGAAGGGTTATGCTTGGAAAGGTGGGTTCCTTCAGACCCACTGCAGATTTATTTTGAAATTTTTACTCTATCATTGTCCACGGGAAGCTTCTCAGTCTACTCAGCCGGAATGGCGAAAGGACTCGTGATCTTACCGAAGGCCCAGAGTTACTTCGTGCCTTCGGGTGTCTTATGAATATATCAATCGATAATCTATAATCGATGGCCGTAACCATCCTCACGCTACCAAGTGCTCAAGAGGAGAGGAATTCGCTGACGGGCCCATTGGTCAGCACTCACCCTCTAGAACTTTTAAGACAAGATAGCTACACCATATGAGGACAGGGGGTGCAGGATTCACTTGCTCCGACACAACTCAATAACGAGGACTCAGTAGTTTGGCAAAGGGAAGCCGTTTAATGATGCATATATCAAACAGGGAAACAAATGGGAATCAGCTGTAGTGCGAGCACCGGTCTCGCTCCGACTTCCTCAAACTTCAGTTGAACAACAATTTTTATAGGCACAAATTGTCATCACTGACATCTAATTTCTATAAATAAAATCATCATGCAATATAATTGGTTAGGAAAGGTAACTTAAATGTAGGTGTTATATCTGTATATGATAATGGAGCATGTAGTCTCTTATCGGGAAAAGTTATGGCATCCTCAGGTCCTGGATGACATCAGGCGATGGTACTTCTTAGCGCCTAGCTTGTCACGTGTTAGTTCACCATGAATCTGCTTCAGTTTCCATCTTTTAGTGCATTTTAATTCTGTGTCGGCCTAGTCACCTGCATGGGCCACCCTTATCTTGACCTTCATGAGGCAGGCTGGTATGCTCTGAAGTTGGAGTCTTGTGAGCTGACGCTCTCCTCCCCTTCTCCGGTTGACCTCGATTTGCTAGGCATGAGCCGCTCTTTGTTGAGTTTCGATTCTGCTCCTTCTCTTGCCTTATGCGGGTTTCGAAACCTGGCCTGGCAGGCCTCTGGCTGCCTGGGTACCTTTTCTGCTTTTTACAAAATGGAGTCATACTTGTATAATGTGCCTTATTGAGGTAGATATACGGTTGGCGCTTGCCGCTCTATCTTCTACTAAGCATTGCAAGCAATATCGATTTCTTAGCATCTTGCGTTTCAAGCCATTTACACACGTTTAACAGGACGGTTGCTTCCATCTTGTCTCGTAACACTGTTTCCTGGCGTTGTAACATTGTCTCCTCTCTGTGCTATTTCATTCAATTTCGTAGCTACTCGCACTGGCGTGTTATCTTCGATAGCTGCTCTTGTTCATTCTCGAATCTGTTCAGGCCTTTGTGTCATTTCCACGGGCCTTCCATTGAGGCTTTTGGGGTCTCTTCGTGGACCGTGTGTAGGTACTCCTCATTTCGTATCAGCAGCTGGTATGGCTGTCTGATCGGGTACTGTGCTGCCCAGGGTTGCCTGGTTATGGGTGCTTCAACCGGTATGGATCTTCTGATGTATATTGGGCAGAGTCCCACTGCAGCTCTTTGTAGGTTAATTTGCTCTTCATACGTCACATACCTTGGCGAGCACGTTCCTGGTGCCTCGAAATGAGGGGGAGGGGTGCAGGCCATGTCTGGGACCTCCTCTACACTGGTCTCACTTAATAATATGTAATAGGGATCCAAAGATCCTTTCTACCCTGTGGAACTGTAGTTCTCACAAAGTTGGCCAGAGAAAGTTAAAAGAGGAGCCCCTAGGGCAACCCAGCGATAATAGGCACGTATTGCCAAAAACTACTTATGAAAGAGGATAACTTTTAAAAGACACTATGGAGAGTCTTAAAAATGACACCAATAAAAAGATAAAAACATAATCCCCCAGTAAAAGCAAAAAGGTCTGGGATTGACACAGGTCAGGAAGATTTATCATTGCTATGAAAATCTTACCTAACACTCAGCGAAGAACACGGGGCCGAGGCAGTGCAGGAAGGAGCCAGCGCGCACTGTTCGTGTTCTGTCCCCGTTGGACAGAGATCAGCCGGAGATGAGACGGTGAATTCTGCAGATGCACAACAGAGCACCCGCCCCATTAGGGCTGCGGACCCCGTGGCCGATGATGATGAGATGGGTGGGAACTGTGTAGCAAAGCAGGAGCATGGATGTCAGCAACCAGTTCCGAAGTCTGTTCCTCTGGACCATACCCTTTCCAATCCACGAGATATTGGAGATGGATTCTACAATAAGAGGAGTCAATGATGGCATGGACCTCATATTCCTCACCATAATCCGGATCAACTGGGGGAGGTGGAATCTTAAGGCATGTGGAGGGCAGAGTTTCAAGAGGAAAACATGGAAGACCAGGTGGATGCACCATAAGGCAAGCAAAGAGAGGCAAAAGGACACTGGATTGATGACCATTGTGATTCTGTACGGGCCCATGAAACGTGGTTGCAGTTTACGACAACTGGGAATACATAGATAGTGCGTTGCCACCAGACTTCATCACCAGATTTATAGAGAGAGGCAAGTCTACAATGTTTGTCAACTGCTCGACGCATAGTGTCCCGAGCCCTTTGGAGGTTCGCGTAGGTGTACAAATGAATCGCCTTTAGATTTGAATAACAAGTCATTGTAGCCGGAACGGAGGATACAGGGGAATCCGAAAGGAGCAGAGTACAAGGATGCTGACCATACAGAGAGAAAATTTTACAAAAACCTGTGGATGAGTGAAAAGCGTTGTTATAGGTGAACTCAACCAAACTCAAGATGTTGAGCAATGTATCTTGGTGCTGGAGACAAAGACAGCGCAGATATTGTTTGAGTGTTTGGTTCACACGCTCTGTCTGTTTTGGGGTGATAGGCAGAAGAAAAACGTGCATCTATCCCTAGCATAGCTGTCAAGGCTTTCCAGAAACGGGACGTAAACTGGGAGCCACGATCAGAAATGATAACGGAAGGGAGACCGAAGACACAAAAGACATGCCGGAAATACAGACTGGCCAGGACAGGAGCAGAAGGCAAGCCTGAACAAGGGACAAAGTGGGCCATTTTCGTAAAGTAGTCGATCACTACCCATATTGTGTCCTAGGTCTTAATTTTGGCCAAATCGGTTATGAAGTCCATGGATACGGTATGCCAAGGCTTGTGTGGTATAGGCATTGGAAGGAGCAGACCAAGAGGTTTACCCCGATTTTTACCCTGGGCGCAAAGTGCACGTGTTCACATACTCAATAGTGTCACGTCGCATACTAGGCCACCAACACCAGTGTTGAATGAGGGCTAGGGTCTTGTTTTGTCCTGGATGTCCATTGATCAGAGCATCATGGGACCATTCTAACGCTTAGTGTCTGGTGTTTGCGTCGGTAGAAACAAACAACCCTGGACAAAAGGCAGACCCTCATGATAGTCTACATTCCATTCCTGCAACTCGTCCTGATGGTATGCCACCCAATCTTTGATGGAGGTGATCAGACTAGGAGGAGGGGTACAGAGACGGACGAAATGCACTTTTTCTAATACAGTATCTGGAAATACTGAGAGTACCTCGCCCCCATCGTGTTGTGACAGGGCATCTGCTTTTCCATGTTTACTACCCGGACGTGGTTTTATGACAAAATGGAAGACAGCAAAAAACAAATGCCAACACACTTGGCAGCTGTTCATACACTTAACGGAAGCCAGATTTTGGAGGTTACGATGGTCTGTATATACAGTAACGGGCCATTTGGCTCCCAAGAAATGGTGTCTCTAGGCCTGAAAGGCGTCTTTTACTGGTAACAGTTCCTTTTCTGTTACTGTGTGATGCTGGTCCATATAGTGAACTTACGAGAGTGGTAGGCTACTGGATGCAAGAGTCCAGAAGCTAAACAGATCTGCAATAGTATGGTTTCCAGAGCGAACGATGAGGCATCTGCCTCTATGATAAATGGAATATCTGGAATTGGATGTTGTGGAATGGGGGCCGTAGTGAACACCACTTTAAAGGTATCAAAGGCATCTTGCTGGGATTTGGACCACACAAAGGGGATGGCTGGGCTAGTAAGCCTGGTTAATGGCATGATGATAGCTGAGAACCCAGGGATGAAACGCCTAGAAAAATTGGTGAATCCTAAGTAAGTCTACAAGACCTTTAACGGAGGTGGGCACAGGCTATTCCAGGATGGCTTTTACCTGGGTGGTACTCGTAGTCAAGCCCTGCGCAGTGATGTGAAACACCAGGAACTCTATTTCGTGTACATGAAATGCGCACTCTTTGGCTTTGGCATACAAGGTGTTCTGTCATAGTCGAACAAGAACCTCTGTGACATCGGTGACACATAACAAATACATTGGTGAAAAGATCAAGATATCGTCCAACTAGGCGATGACATAGGAATCCAGTGTGTCATGGAATATATTGTTCATGAAGCATTGGAATGTGGTAGGTGCATTACATAGGCCGAATGGCATGACATTGTATTCAAATAGGCCATATCGTGTACAGAACGCAGTTTTTCATTAATCTCCTTTTCTGATACGAACCAGATTATAGGCCCCTCTGAGATCCAGCTTTGTGAAAATGGTAGTCTGATGCAGCTGGTCCAACAATGCCGATATTAAGGGAATAGGCTATCTGTTCCTCACTGTGATCTGATTGACCCGTCTGTAGTCTATACAAGGTCTCAAATCACTGTCCCGTTTTGGGACAAAAAATATAGGGCTGGCAGCAGGAAACTGAGATGGTGAAATGTGTCCGTTACGAAGGGCAGAGTCGATATAATTTTATTTTTTAGCGCTAGATCTTCTGCAGGAGTTAAGGAATAAATGCGTCCACAGGGTATTTCAGCCCCTGGGATTAGATCGAATGGGCAATAATAAGGACAGCGAGGCAGTCAATCCTCTGCCTTGCCCTTGTCAAAAATATCCAAGGACAACGCATATTCCTACCCGACGACAGAGGAAACGGAGCCGACCAAATGGTCTATGGTCACTTAAGCTTGAAATGGAGATATGAATCCAACAGGAGTGGTCAAACAATGCTTTAGACAGTAGGAGAGTAAAAAACCAATGGTACTGAGTGCCCAATCTATTAACAGGTTTTCTTTTTTTAGCCAAGGAA
This sequence comes from Ambystoma mexicanum, assembly GCF_040938575.1. Taxonomy (NCBI): domain Eukaryota; kingdom Metazoa; phylum Chordata; class Amphibia; order Caudata; family Ambystomatidae; genus Ambystoma; species Ambystoma mexicanum. Next base: position 206,292,096 of record NC_090934.1, read on the forward strand.
TCCCTATTATGATCCCGAACTGAGGAGTGGCGATGAGGTAATAAGATATGATTTCTGAATGAGTGCCGAAATACTAAGGGTGAGCGGTTGAGTTTACTGTTTGATAGGGCCTGAGATAAGAGACGAGCCGTCTACTGCTTAAACAGGCTCTGGTCTGGGTTTCTCTCAGAGAGGCAACTGCAGAGTTGTCTAGGGAGATGTCGACGTAGTGGCCTGTAGTGCCTGAATCTATGACCACATGAACTGCATATTTAGTGGAGCCATAGACCGTAAGACAAGCATCTAGCACCAAATAAGCAGTAGACTCCAGAATGAGCAAACCAGCAGGGGATACAAAAATAGGGCTCATCCGTACCCCTTTGTGTAAGGATGAGCCTACTAAAAACCTGACAGCTTCTTGCGTCTTTTAGGGCACTCGTTGACAAAATGGCCAGGTTGACCACAATAAAAACAGGCATTGGCTAAGCGACGCCTTTCACATTCTGTATCCGTTAAGGGACTGCATACTCCTCCAATATGACTGGGCTCACCAGGCGGTTCTGCTGATCCAGAGAAGCGGGTTTGAGGAGGAAGGGCAAATCCAGGTGCTTTATGTAACTCACGATTTTCTTTCAGCCCTTCAGGAGTCTACCTGTGGAGTTAGATCTACTAGGTAAGTAAAAACAGTAGGTAAGGTTGGTACTACTGCTAGGGTGTCTTTTATGTACTCACTAAGCCCTTTATAAAACACCACATCATTTTTGTTTTCTGGCCAAGACGTTTCAGCAGCAAGCTGAGTAAATCGTGTTATATAGTCCAATAGGCTAGATTTCCCTTGAGTCAGTTCCAACAATTCTAATTCGCAGGCCTTTGCCTTGAAACAAGCATCAAACCTTGGTCATGTCTGTAATTAATAAATCAGTCATACAAGGCCGGACTGTTGCTTTCCAGCAACAGGTTGGCCCACGTGGCTGCTATACCACCAAGGTGGGATAGAGTGAAAAACGCTTTTGTAATGGAGTCAGGGAAGGCTTGCGGTCTGCAGAGGGAATGCAACTTGCATTGATTAGTGAAAGTGCGAAACTTCCGTGGGTTTCCACACAACCTTTCTGGTGGGGTCAATGGGAAGGTTGTGGGAACATAGACAGGGGCCGGCAATGGGGAAGCAGCCAGCCACACCCCCAAACTATCATCGGGGGGCAAAGGCTGCCGTTCACTTTGAATAGCATCCAGTCTCTGGTGCAAAGTAGAGTTAGCTGCGGTCATGTCTGCCCTAAGCTGGGTGATGGCTTGCACCACAGCCGCCAGCGGATCCCCGGCTGCCTCCATAAATTCAGGTGGGAAGGAAAAGGTCTTCTCAATCTCTTACGAGTGATTTTCCCAAGTACCAGCCAGAGAGAGTAAATGCACTCCCTAGCCAGTAATTGAGACCACAGGTGGAACTGAATTGGTGTCTGAAAGGGAATATTGTGATTAACAACAATATAGTATTCTCAAACACCCTCCATCCTACTGGCTGGTGTACATGCAGTATGCTCTTACCTGACAACTGGGAAACCCATGCTAGGATGGTGCGTAGATGAGAAGACCTTGTGAAGGACAGTAACACACCACCAAGCGGCGCAGCAGAGGGTACCTGCGGGGACTATTCCACGGGCAATGTAATCCAGAAGGCACAGAATCCGTAGAAGGCTAAAGGACCAGTTCACCAATGTTCAGAGAGTTCCAGAAGCAATCCAGGAAGAAAAGCCAAGTCCAAAACACAGTTCACCAGAGTCGGCAGGGTAATCCAAAAGCAATCCAGGGAACGGAGCTAAATTCACAGTTCACCAGAGTCAACAGGGAGACTCCAAAACAAAATCCAGGAAGCAGGACCAAGTCAAAAACACAGTGTCACCAGATTCTGCAGGGTTATCCAAAAGCAATCCAATATACAAAGGTAGCCGTCCAAAGCAGCCAGGCATTGCTAATAAGAGAACAGGAACACAAGAAACAAGGTCGCCACCCACAAACGTTGAGAAGCACCATGGAATGAGCAGAGTTCCCTTAAATACTGTAGGATTTGCGGGACTTCCTGTTTGGGTGGGTCATGTGACGTCCATAAGTCATGTGACCGCTAAACGTGTATGCTGGGACCGTGATTGGTGCTGACGCAACACAGCGTCTTGCAGGTGCTATGGCAACCTCCACAAAGAACGTGGGCCCCAAAGCCATGTAGCAAGGAGCCGCCGTGCTCAGTTTGTGTTCCGTCCCTGTTGGTCAGAGATACGCCGGAGATGAGACAGTGAGTGCCACGCATGCACAACAGAGCCACAGCGAACACTTACCATTTCTGAACTGGTACAGAAGGTACACAGGAGATGAACCCAAAATGCTTCTAATTAAGATAAAGGCTCCAGATCAAAGGTGCATAATGCTCATGTGGGGCCAGCTGCCATGAAGATATAGAGCATGTTTTATAAGACATTTTTAGACTTGAGGAGGAAATGGTTATGTCTTCATTTTAGAACGAACCATATACATATACGGTTTGCCATGTCAATGATTATTAATCACAATGACCCTGTTTTTATTCAAGATGTGTCAGAATATATCAAAGCTGTTTTTAACCAAACTATTTTATGATGCATTTTTAAGCAGAATCTGTGTGTGATTACTGTATAGAAGGTGTTAAATTGTCAATGTTCAGTCAAATTTTGAGAGATGATTTTAGTTCTCCTGTGCCAGGCCTTTCTCAAATAGTCCACCGAGCCCCAGGCCACTAGCAACCTGGCAACTGAGAGTAGAAAGCAAAGGGCTTGTCTGACTTGAGACATTCCAGCTGACCTCAGTAATGGCAAAAGTGTTTTCCTCCTTAAGTCCATATATGTTGGGTAAAACAACACAAAGTGCAAAAGGTCCTTCACGGGGTACTGACAGCAAGGACAAGCCTGAGGTTGAGCATTGTGTGACCAGTTTTTTGTTCAGGCCCCCAGCTATAAACAATCAAATCGCGCTCTTGTAAGTGCCCAACGATCATAAGGTTTATTACTAAATAACAAGTATGGCTAGATAGTGTCTGCAATGGTTAAAACAACATGTCTTCTATTAGCACAAGTGCCTAGTGCAACAGACTCTCTGACTCAAGGATGGATTTATACAATTGCTTGTGGGCCCTTGCGACACACAGAGTCAGAAAAGCTGGTGGGCAGGTGAGGCTAGCACTGTCATGACCTACAGAACGCGCCCCTTTTGGACTTCCTGGTCCTTGTCTCAATGGGGCTTACACTCCCTGGTACTCCCAACATGGTCGTCCAGCCTGAAACACCTTCCTCGCTCTACACCTTGGACGTAGCATGTTCTACTGATAGACCACGCCCCCTGCGGCTCCGCGCGTCTCAATGCTATTGCGAAGTAGCGACCAGACGTGTGCTCCGTAGCTTGCGGTATTGTTTCCCTGATTCTGTCCCTACTAACCCCATTCTTAGTCCCTCTCCTTTCTTTCTTACTTCCTGGACTCGTGTGCTGTGTAGTGCACTTTCTTAATTTCCCGGATTCCTGGATCATTGCATCTCGGAACTTTGAACGCACGCTGGAGTCGGAAGAGACTCGTGCAGCCTTATTCAAGACCCAATCCGTCCGCAAGAAGGCATCGACCAAGAAATCCAGCAAAGATGGACTCAGGTGAGAAGAGGGGAACTCCTTGACAAGCACAGTTTAACTGATTCACACATTTCTCAATATAAATGAGCCACAGTATTTTCTTGGCGGCCAGACTTCTCATCAATGCAGTTATGATTTTATGTGAAAGAACGGCTTTCTGATTTGACCATAACGCCAGCCAATGCGCAAGCGGGGCCAGTAGCCATTCATCAGCAATGTGGGGGCACCCTAGTTCCAAATGGGTGCCATAATTTGGTGCTGACTGCGGAAGCCCAAGTAGTTTTTTTTAAGAAACTATACTCAACTTTTTCAATACTTGGAATCTTTTCAATGCCCCACAGTTCAGCCCCATAATTAGTGGCTGTTTTGGTTTGTGCCCTGTAGACTTCAAGGATAAGATTGAGTGGATGCCCTAGACAGTGATTTTGAAAACGGGATATGCCACCCAAGGCCTGTCTCATCCTCGTGCATTGTTTGTCCACGTGGCCAAACCCTCGCCAGTACTCGGTAAAGCAGATTCCCAAATATACAAAACTAGTGACCCTGGGAATGGGTTCTCCACCACTCAATATCCTCCGCATCTTAAGGAGTCTGTCTGATGCCTGTTCTCCTGCAAGCCATAACGGCACATTTTTGGGAGTTCACTGAGAGTTTATGAATGGCCATAAATTCAGTGTAAACATCCACCAGGCGCTGTAAGGCTATAGGGGTACGCGCTATGAGAACCATGTCATCGGCGTAGCCTAGGACAGGTAGGGGAACACCTCCTATTCTAATAAAGTCTGCGTTAGAGTTAACGAGGGCCTGTTATACACCGTTTATATACAAAGCAAAAAGCACCGGTGCCACAACACAACCCTGGTGAACACCCAAAAAGGTCTCGAAAAAAGCTGTACCCTGTCCCTGGTCACCAAATCTCACGCAAGCTGATGTGTTTTCATGGATTATTTGGAGCACCTTGACCAGATCCTCCGGGCAGCCTATGGACCTGAGCACAGCCCAGAGCATCGCCCTGTCCAATTTATCAAATGCGGTGCTCAGGTCCATGAAAGCCAAGTATAGTGGCTTGCCCCTAACATATATTGATGAAGCACCAACCAAGTATAAATTCAGGGCCTGGTCCCTGGTTCCCAGGCCTGGACGGAAATATCACTAACAGTTCTAGGTATTACCTTTTGGTATAGTGCCTACACATTGTGTGTTCACAAAGGTGCCTGCAGTGGTAGTGGTTCATTGGCGAATAGAAAATATTTCCCATCTACCCTTCTTTGGGCGGCTTGCTCATCACAGGGGATACACAGGTGGCCAATGTCCTCTGATTGATTTTTTTTCCCCACCATCGGTTGGCAGCAACTTCCAGATGGAGAGAACTTTTACTTGCCGTATCTATAGAGAACATTTCAACGCCATTTTCGAAACAAGATCAGATGTTTCAAGACAAATCGACACCAAATGATAGCAGCTGCTACATTGTGTAGGCATACAGTAGGGAGAGCGGGCAGGAATATATATATGCCAGCTTACATACAATTATGCAATCCAGGATACTCCAAGAGGGCGGCATTCGGGTACTCAAAGTTTTCACTCAGCATGCTAGTGACCACTGTTTACAACATCAATGTAGGACCAAAATGTCTACTATAAAATACCAGTCCTCTTTCTCTCACATTTAAACCAGACGAAGCCCGTGCTGGGTGAAACACGTTGTTCTTTTGCTTTTGCTGCTGCCCTTCTTGCACAAAACATGTGCTTGAATAAAGGATTTCCTTATACAGAAGTGACACCTAGGATAGAGTTTATTTTTAAATCTTTATTCTTGCCTGAGTGCAGCTACGCCCGGGATCGTGTGCCGGTCCATCCTCTCTTTTTCTTATATATACACATTTCTGGTAGAGAATGCATAATACCCTTCATTTACCCCATATTAAGGCTGTGTCAAAACCAAAATACCCTAATGGAGAATACACCATTTAAGTTCTTCCTACAGTGCAGTTTCAAGTTTCCCAGGCTGGGTATGCACAAGGTGTGTAATAACTGTTTACCCTGAGACCATGCTGCCAAGCATTGCTGCTGGGTGTTAGGAAAGATTTCATAATTGTATGACATTTTCCCTCCATGTGTCAACCCCAAAACTTGTTACTGCTGTTTAGACATCATTGACTAACTTTGCCAGAGAAGCACAGCCTTCAGCTGCACTCCTGTGGGCTTTCGCTCACTTTTTATGGGGAAACTGACATGCCCTTAAGACAGTCAGTACTGGGAGACTTTGTTTCCCTTAGTCCTTTCCTCATGTTGCAGCTTTTGTGCAACATGTAACAAGTGTGCAATGTATCTTACCATACAGCACACTTGGGTCTATAGTCATTTCCAAAGGCCCTAGATACTCTCGCTGGACTTTTTATGAACGGTGCAGATGTGTCATTGACAGGACTGGTGGCAGCATTCTTTTCGCATTATTTTTTAATCCGTTCCTGCCAGGGTAACCGCGTTAACCGCGTTTGGCACAAATAGGTGGCTTAGCTCCAAAATGGCCATGCCACGAGGTTCTTGTCCTGTCCTTTGGCGATCTTGCCCCTTCACCTTCCCCAGGTCAAGCCGACCCGGGTCAGTCCTTATTTGATCATGCACTTTCCCGCGAATCCCAATGCTTTTGCGGGCTTCTGCATGCCTTGTGTGTGTGCCTCCAGGATGTGGGCTGGAATGTCTGATTCCAATACACATCCTGGGTGCCAGAGAGTCTGGAGTGCCATGAATGCCTGGGACCACCGTGGTCTGTCATTGGTCCACGTATGAAGTGTGTGTTTGTGAGCAGATCTCCCATTGGGTCCTCTCCGTTTTGGTGCAAAGGGAACTTTGGATAAGAGGAGGCTGAAAACACCACTACCATGTCGATCTCCTGAGTTCTCACTGAACAAAGGATAGGATCCAAGTATCCTGCAAAAGAAGCTGAGTCCAAGAACCGCTGGTGACCCGCTGAAAGGTTTGCCACCTGAGCCTGCTGTCGTCCCGTGGGACCCCTCTGCATCTGGTCGTCCTAGAAGGTCTGTGAAGACGCTTTGACCCATTGGAATAGTGGGACCAAGTATTCTCGGCACCTTCATCAAACTCTGCAAGTAAACTTTCTCGGAAGAGTCCCTTGGCCATCCAGTGGACTGACCAGCTTACCCAGTGGCTTTGCTCTGTCACCGCCGCCGATACGAGGAGGCCCTCGAAACTTGGTATACTGCTAGCTCTGTGTCCACGGCACCCTCACACCGAATTCTGGATACTTGCCGTTCCCAGGTCTGAAGTGAGACGAGTGCGCCTTGACCAGAGAAAACGCGGTTACCGTGTTGCCCTGCCGCGGCAACGTCCTTTGCAAGTCTGTTGCATTTGGTACCCTCTTGACCCTGAAGCCTGCTGCAGTGAAACTGGGTCGATTCATCACTCAGAAGCAGAGAAATCACCACTGTCCCATTTGGGAATCATCGCTGTGTCTCAGGAACTAAAAGGTGCCGCATTCGAACCTGCAAGCGAAGTGGACTGACCTGCCGAAGTTTGGGTCTGCTTGCGTCGGGGACCGGTGAGTACTCAATACCCCTACTGGTGGCCCCTAGCACAAGGGCCCATTTTTACACACAAGTGGCCCCTCTCCTTTCCACAGCTATTGCGAAATAGCGACTCCATCCCACACTCTCAAACTGCCTCTGCCTTCAAGTGGAAGTCCTCTGTGAATAGTGGGAACTTGTTCTGCATCGCCTCATCCACATTCCTGAGCTGCTAGAGACCCTTGAAGAGACCCTATTCCACACATTGGCACAAGCGCATACATGTACTATTGAGCACAAGGCTCCTCTCTTCGTAGGGCTTGGACTGCCTCTTAGTTAGGTGTAGTGTCGACATCGAACTGGGCCTAAAGACAAACTGCATTGCCTGTTTCCTTCCCATCTAGGTTGTCGACATATTTCGTGCATTTTCCCCCTTAGGACCCAATGGTCTTGTATATATATTGTATTGATTGAGATGTGTTGGTTTATCCAGTGATACTGTGATTCTTTTGCTGTGCTCTATGTTACAAAGGCCTTGTAATAATTGTGTATATATTTTTGATATAACACCTGTCTGGAGTAATGTGTAAGTGTCCTTGCTCCGTGTACTCATTGAGGTCTTTCAGTCACCCTCCCCCCGCCTGAAACTTAGTCTTGACCGCCTGCCATAGCTACCCTGATTGGTCTGACTTGTCCAGAGGTTACCCTGTTCCAAGAAACTAGGCTGGCCTTCTGAACCTCTGCCCCTCCAGGTCAGAGTTCAGAAATCCATCTTAACAAATTGGTGTACAGCAGTGGGATAGGATTGAAGGTATCCAGTGTTGCATACTAGTGAAGGCATTTCAACTTATTCCTACCAGGACACATAGTGAATTGTTGTAGTATAACTGAAAAAGGCCATAGTCCTATCTAACAATATGGAAACAAGTACCTTGTTAACTTTAAATGCTTCTAAATCTGAAATATTGAGAAAGATGTGTGCTGAGAGAGGTATCTCTGCTCAAGGCACAAAAGTGGAAATGATCCAAAGAATCATAGACTGGCAAGAAGCCCAGCTTAGTGCCATAGCTTCTGATGACAGTGCAGAAGGAGGTGGGGCTGCTCCCACTGGCAGAACTGATAGTTCTGCCGCTGCACTAATTTATAGAGATTGAGAGGATTTGGAGGATGTAATGTCTGAAGTTTCCTCTGCCAGTGCTGAAGTTGAGGCCATGCTTGAATTAAAAAAACAAGAACTGCTGTTTAGGCAGAAGGAGCTTGAATTTAACATGACCAAACTGAAGATAGAGCAAGCAGAAAAACAGAAAGACAGGGATCACCAGTTGGAACTGGCCAAGCTTCAGTTTGCCAATGGATCCAAGGGTCCTGGACATGGGTCTGGGGCCTCCTCTCATCCAAGGTTCCCTAAGGATATGCTCAGTGTGTATGAGGAAAAGAATGACATTATGGACTGGCTGAATACATTTGAGTATGCATGTGAGGTTCAACAAGTTGACAATGCTGATAAAATTGCATGGTTACGTAGCAGATTGCCCCATTCTGGCTGCAGTGCCATTATGGAAATGTCAAAAGCTGAGAGAGCAGCTTTTGCAATGTTGAAGCAAACTCTCATCTTAAAGTTTGGAAAGACTGCTGCCCAATACTTAAAAAGATTCAGAGAGTACAAAAAGAAAGAAGGTGGTGCTTGGGTATCTTATGTAACTGAATCCTTAAAGAACTTGACTTGCTGGGTTGAAGGTTATAAGGTCTCTACTTTTGAAGGTATTATATTTCTTGTCATGCTGAACATATTTTTGCATCTTCTTCCTCTGAGCTTAAGCAGCACTTGGCAGATTCAAAGGAGATAGATCCTAAGAAGCTTGCCATAGCAGCAGATTTGTGGGTGTCACATAGTGTCCCATAAGGACAAGACTCATCCTGGTAAGCAGGAGGAGGGGAAAAAGTCCAAAGATCAGGAGGGTGGAGAATCCGATAATACTTCCTCCTAGAAGGGCCATAAAAGGAAAAATAAGGGTAAGACACAAGAGAACTCGCAGGGTAGTGGAGGTCAGCCTCCAAAACAGAACTTTGGTTATAGTAAGCCTCCCTATGTAAACAGACCCAGTGGGTCTTGTTTTGCTTGTGGAGCAACTGACCATGTTAAGGGGGATCCCAGATGTAAGGTCAAAACCTTGGGGGTCCACTCTGCTAATCTGGCCTTCTCCTCCTATGAGGAAGAAGAGATTACAGAGGCATCCTTCTCCTCAGACTCCTTCCCCAGTGGGATAGAAGCTGAGGTAGTTTTAGTTTCCCTGGGTTCCTGGGAGACTAAAGTCTCAAAGGCTTATGCTAGGATTCCAAATAATACCAAGCACTACTTTAAAGACAGTGTGCTGATCAATGGAGTAGATACTCCACCTCTTAGGGATAGTGGGTGTACTCGAACTGTAGTGGATTCTACCTTGCTAGACCCAGAAGAAGTTGCCAGAACTCCTTTGTTACCCACTAAGTTGGCTGATGGGCCACCTATCATGTTCCCAGTAATACCTGTAAATCTTACTATAAATGGTACAGCAGTCAGGATTCCAGTGAGCATACAGAGGAGGGTCCCAGGAAAGTTCTTGCTGGGAAATGATCTCAGAGCTTTAGGGCTTGTGGGAGGTACAGCTGAAAGACCCTGCACAACGTCTCAAACAAGGGCAGCACTGGCCAAGACAAATGCCATGCCCCAGCCAAAGGGGAAACCCAAGGCTAAAGGAGTAAGGAAATCAAAAAGAGGAAAAGAGAATATTCCCCCTAACTCACATACCAGTGAGGTGGAGGTAGTTGGACCATCACCAGGACTTGATGAGGAGGTGGTGATACCTGAAGAATTTGACCCCAATGACCATCCTGAACTAAAAGATTTGTTAGTAGAAGGTGGTCCTGACAAGGAAGAATTTAGTAAGGGCCAATGTGAGTGCCCATTTCTGGAAGGCCTAAGGAGACAGGCATGCTCCCAGCCTGAGGGTGAACCTCCTGGGAAGCACAGGATTTATTGGGAAGGTGGGCTCCTGTATAGTGAGCCTACAGAGACTACAGAAGGAGACCATAGGAGGTTGGTGGATCCCCTTGCTGTAAGACCCTTCCTCCTACAGCTGGCGCATGAAGTGCCCCTTGCTAGTCACCTTGGAATCAAGAGAACCAAGCAAAGGTTATCCATGCACTTCTACTGGCCCAAGATGGGAGTGCAGTAGAAAGTCACTGCAGAAGTTGTGCCTCCTGCCAGTTATCTGGTAAGAGTGGCTCAACAATCCAAGCTCCATTGGTAACACTACCAGTTGTGGGGTACCATTTGAGAGGGTGGGGATCGACATTGTTGGTCCCCTTGACCTCCAAACATCCTCAGGCAATAGGCTTATCCTGGTGCTGGTCGACCATGCCACCAGGCATCCTTTATTTGTTTGTTTGTAATGCGTCAGTAGCACGCAGGCATCAGGGCGCAGAGAGACAGGTGGAAAGCTAGGAGTGGCACATTATTTGAAGAGATGAGTCTTCAGATGTTTTCTAAAGATTAACAGATTTGGCTCTGCTATCAGGGTACCTGGGAGGTTGTTCCACTGCTGAGCTGCTCAAACCGGAAAGGATTTCCCAGCACCCATAGTTCGGGATGCCTGGGGTATCTGTAGCTTGCCAGATGTTTGAGATCTTAGGGCCCTATTAGGGATGTATCGTGTGAATTTGGCTCTAAGGTAGGATGGGGCCACTCCGTACAGACATCTGTGCACTACAGTCATGGACTTAAAGAGGATTCTCTCCTCAACTCTAAGCCAGTGGAGGGATCTTCTAGCCTCCGGCACATGGATTCTTCTATCGATCCCTTTTACGACCCGGACTGCATTATTCTCCATTATCTGGCATTTACTGATGCATTTTTTGGAAGCTCCCAGCAGCAGTGAATTACCATAGTCTAGACGTGCCAGTATAATGGTCCTGGCTATTGTGGCTGCATTATTTTCTGTCAGAAAAGGGTGTGTAACTCTCAATAGCCTAATTTAGTATTCATTATTTTTATGAAGATAGTTTGCCTGGGACTCTGATCCCAAGGACGCCTCCAGCATCATCCCAAGTGTTTTAACATGGGAGACCACCTTAATGCATGAGTCTTTAATGGTAAACTCTTCAAATTCTTTGCCGAGCTTACCCCTTGCTTGACCAGAGCCGAAAATCATAAGCTCCGTTTTTTACTGTTCAAGCACATCCAATTATCTTCCATCCATTTGTCTATCAGATTGTAGATGGTTGTAATTTTTTCCTTATCTAGTTGATATTCTCCCTCCAGCTCGAACACTAGCTGTGTATAATCGGCGTAGTTAGTAAAATAAACGCCAATGGATTCTAGAAGTACACATAGATATTTCATAAAAAGGTTGAAGAGCAGAGGGGAAATACTAGCACCCTGTGGTACACCTGCACTTATATACGTAGATGTTGAGAACTTCTCTTCTCAATGTATTCTGGCTACACGGTCTGTGAGGAAGGATGCTAACCATGCCAAGGCAGCCTTGGAACATCCCGCTGTTATCTCCAGAACTTGTTGTAACAAAGTGTGATCAACGATGTCAAAGGCAGCACTTAGATCCAAAAGCATTAGGATCCCTGTTTTATTCACAAATATTCACATTCATGTATAACACATTGTTTTTGCCAAATTCGAACTAGTAATATTGAAGAGAAGATGAGTTGACAATTTGGGCTAACCTAAAGAATAATCTCTGACTTGTATGTGTCATCTGATACATATTCTTAATTCAGAGAAAAGAGTAGAACCCTCAGTGGGTGATTTCTTAACAATAAGGCTGCCAATCCCCAAGAAAATGGAAGATATGAGATCTGTTTGTAGATAAAAATAGAATTAGAGAAAAATAAAATGGAAGGTTGATGAGCAACAGTTCGAATTTGGCAAAAATAATGTGTTATACATGAATGTGAATATTTGTTTAATTATCTCGGTATAAAAGATGCACCCAATCATTGTGGAAATGATTAACAAAGTATTTTTTGTTGAACAAAACTGTAAATAGCGTCTTCTAAACATGTACTAATGTATATTATTTAAAAATCTTTTTTCCTAGAAATTGTTATTGAAATACGCTCATTTGCCCCTGAAGAAGTGAATTCTCACGAAACGCATTGGGCCACAAATAAAACTACCAAGTATGATAAAGAGATTCTAGTGTATTAATTCTTTGGATATGCACTGAACTTTATAAATTCAACTGATGTTCTTAAACTAAATGTGATTTTATATAAGCAAGCTAAACATAATACATCGTTTTCAAATTACTAGGACTCATTTTTGAGCTATTTATAGTGTGCAGAGGACGGGAGTTCCCACACTTGGAAACTTTATTGTTTGTTTCAATGTATCTTATCATACAGCACACTCTGGTCTATAGTCCTTTCCAAAGGCCCTAGATAGTCTCGCTGGACTTTTTATGAACTGTGCAGATGCGTCATGGACAGGACTGGTGGCAGCTATATTTTCGCATTATTTTTTAACCCGTTCCTGCCAGGTTAACCGCATTAACCGCGTTTGGCATGAATAGGTGGCTTGGCTCCAAAATGGCCATACCACAAGGTTCTTTTTCGTGTCATTTGGCCATCTTGCCCTTTCATCTTCCCCAGGTCAAGCCGACCCGGGTCAGTCCTTATTTGGTCATGGACTTTCCTGCGAATCCCAATGCTTTTGCGGGCTTCTGCATTCCTTGTGTGTGTGCCTCCAGGATGTGGGCTGGAATGTCTGATTCCAATACACATCTGGGTGCCAGAGAGTCTGGAGTGCCATGAATGCCTGGGACCACCGTGGTCTGTGAATGGTCCACTTATGGGGTGTGTGTTTGTGAGAGATCTCCCATTGGGTCTTCTCCGTTTTGGCGCGAAGGGAACTTTGGATAAGAAGAGGCTGAAAACACCATTACCATGTCGATCTTCTGAGTTCTCAATGAACAAAGGGTAGGATCCAAGTATCCTGCAACTACGAAACTGAGTCGAGAAACCGCTGGTGACCCGCTGGAAGGTTTGGCACCCTGAGCCCGCTGTCGTCCTGTGGGACCCCTCTGCATCTGGTCATCCTAGAAGGTCTGCGAAGACGCTTTGACCCATTGGAATAGTGGGACCAACTATTCTCAGCTCCTTCATCAAACTCTGCAAGTAAACTTTCTCTGAAGTGTCCCTGGGCCAACCAGTGGACTGACCAGCTTACCCAGTTGCTTTGCTCTGTCAACGCCGCCGTTTCGAGGAGGCCCTCGAAACTTGGTATACTGCTAGCTCTGTGTCCACGGCACCCTCACACCGAATTCCGTACACTTGGCGTTCCCAGGTCTGAAGTGAGACGAGTGCACCTTGACCAGAGTAAACCCCTGAAGGACCCTCGCGTATGGAAACAAGGCACAATCACCACACACAAACTGATACGCCAGACATGAGGTTGTATTCCCAAAAGCTAGGGTTTATTGCAAAGCAAATAGTCTCAGTTGGCCAACTGAGTCCCACGCCCCACGTGTGTTTCCAGACCCCGGGGGACGCAAGAGAGTGAGAATCGTACAACAGTTACATATATACAAAGCAAGCATCTTACAATCAGTAGTGACACATCCAATACCGCCCCTAATACATTTCCTTTGAATTGGGCACGATGATTGACAATGGTGACGAGTATGACACCATCAAACATTCATTTAGCAACAGTTTGCAATTTTGCGAGCCTACAGGCACAAGTCTTTCTTTTAAAGAACAGAATGCTTCTGTTTTTGCAAGCAAGCTGCGTGCAGGGGAGAGACACATTCCAGGCCTTGCTATCTCCTAGTTTCTATATGTGTACTGGGGGTCAACTTGCTCTCCAGGGCTCTACATGGCTCAGGAAAGGGGGGCCGCAAAGAAGAGCATAATTCTAACCATTTAATGTTCGCTTCTAACATTTCTACTGTATTACCGAGACTAGCTGGCACCTGTGTACGGAATAGAATGCCTTGCTGCTTACTTCCAAGGATTTGTGAGGGAGGAGACTGGGCATTTCTGTCTGGGTTGCTGCGTTATGTTTCAACAAGTCTCTCGCGACCTTGCACTTTACATGAACAATGATGTACTAGTAGAGCAGAATAAGTTTTCAGCAAAGCCGTTTTAACAGAAAGCAAAAGGCAAACGTTAGAAAACAAAATGGCGATTTCAGTCACCTTAAAATGGCCGCACTTTAGTCAAGTTTATGGCTATATATTTCTACTATTAAACACATCAGCCTGTTGGTCTTCGGCCAACAAAGTTCATTGCCCTCTGATAGAGGGGTGTCTACTTTTTCTGGACTGACAAACCCTCCTTTTGGCCGTGTGCCAAACGCCTCATCCGTACATTGCATCCTCTTCCGACAAAGTATCTGATTCGGAATCTTACACACTACTGGTCTCCTCCTCATTGTCATCAATATTGATTGACATGAATTCTTTTACTGTCTTTGATTCATCATTACCGTGAGTACTTGATTTAGCAGTGCTCTTTTTTTCTACCATCTGTACACACTCCTCGCTTATTTCAGTACATATTATGGGTAAGCAGTGTATGCAACAACAACATGTCATTAATATTCCTAGCACTGCTACTAGGATTGCAAATAATTTCCATCCCCATGTGCGTAATACTTCCCAGAACCAGGAGCTTATGTTTAATTCCCAGCTCCCTTCAGGGAGGTGAAGGTCAGAGCTTAAAACGTGCAACTTTCTTATCGCTTTGAAAATCGTAGGGGAGGAGTCGCTTACAAATACGCAACACGCTGATCCCACGATTTTGCAAACACCACCACGATCAACCAGGATTACATCAAGAGCCATTCTATTTTGAAGGGTCATTAATCTAATTCCTTTTTCCTCTAATGTCATATTGTATAATATATCTGTTGTCCCACTTATCGTTTTCTCTAAAATCCTGGACAGTTGTCTTATATCATATGAGTTTATTGCTTGGCCCCAAAATGGTATGAATGATTTTGCTATGTCCTCTGCGATTAACCCTCCTTCCTCATTCCGCCGTGGTCTTGACCTGGCCAATTTGGCTATGTCTGCTGTTTTTTAAAGGAATACACCTGGGAACAAAAATCCCAAGTAACAAGTACCTCCCCCGTTTCTAGGTAACCAGGAATACGCTTTTTCTCCACATATAAAATAAACAGGATCTCCTACATAAACTGGCTCTACCTCCTTATCAAGGAATGCTATATTCATACATCTAGTGAATGTCCCCACCAAATAGGAACCCTTCTTTCTCAGGCAAAAGGGGACAGAGCGTGGACTGTAATTTACTGGATAGGAGGGAGGCACTGTATTTTTATTTCCTTCTGAGTTCATTTGAAACATGATTACAGATGATTTATAGGGCACAAATAGTCTGTCTTGTCGCATCACTACTGGTGTGATCGGTCGTGCTTTGTGAAATATAGAACAACCTACGGGTTTCATAATGATCTCTTCAAATTCATTCATATTTGTTCTATCTAGTCGACCAGTTCCACTTTCGTTCCACTTTCCATAATATAATGCACTCAGTGATGCGTAACATGGGAACTCAATGGCAGGGGCTGCACATACCAACCAATTCCTTTACCACCATGCTGCAGCCAGTGGGCACATACCCAGCAATCATTTTTTCTTAATATGGAGTGGGTCATATTCATTATTAGCAGTAGTGTGTTATTCCTATAACCTTCTCTGTGTCTTTCTTCCATTGGGGACAGAGTGTAAGTAATTACGTGAACTAGGCTTTCAGTAGTGGAGATGTTTCTGACTGGCAAGAGTATTTCTAAGGAGTGTATTTCTTCCAAATACCATAATACCAATACGGTCATTATTGGGGCTAATATACTCATTATGCACATTACTATTGTTAAGATCAGCATACCATTTTTTCGGCAATTCTTTTTGTGTAACCTTCCAGTCTCTATGTTTAACTCATTATCAGCAATGGTGAAGGAGGGGGCAAAAGCTGGTTCCGGTATTTTTCTCTCACGGTTCTTCTTCTTCTGCAATGTTCGTCGTGAATATCTCTCCTTGTTGCACTCGTTCGAATGTCAATAAGTTCAGTAAATGTCAACAGTTTGTTCTGCCAGTTCTTAGCAGCCTGGATTGCTATACGTTGGGCAAGATCTCTGTGCATCTGCACATTGCTCAAAGAACTCCAGAGCAGTTATCAATTGCCTTCGTACCATGTGACCCCTCTTGTCCGGGAGGGGTGATCTGCACATGGATTTTTTAGCACCGAGGAACCTCGCTCTTGAGCTGTCCGATTTTTACAACCCTCGCGCCGCTCTCCTCTAGACCTCCGGTTCCTATTTCATCTGTGATAGGAAACAGAGTGTCATGACCCTCGCCCAAAACCCGCTCTGGCAGACCCATTGGCCAGGTGGAGTCAGGACTTGGGCCTCTAGAGCCTGGCATCCTCTTCAAAAGCCCTCATGGGGCCAGTCCTGGCGCCTATGGTGCCAGGCTCATACACCATGAAAAACAATGTGCTTGGGAACTACTTTATTGTATTGTCAGCCAACATGGAGGCATCCACATAGCTTGGTTCCTAAGAACCAAGCTATGCGGTCTAGTGTTTTGGGTGTGGTAGCCAAGGGACTACTTTACCTGGACTATTTTGTTGGGGCTATTTAAACCACACCCGAGCAAGACAACACGCTTCGCGTTACTTTTCAGCTTGCAACGTGACGCTGTCATCCGCAATCGGTACCGCGGGTGGCGGCTCCTTCCACGTTGGAGGCTAACCGGCAGGTAGAGCGGTGTAGTCCCTTCTTTGTGTCTGGTATCGATTCATGGCCAATCACAGCACTGCCGGAAGTTTATCTGCCCTTCAAGCCCGGCAGTCGCTGCGTTTCAACCTATTGCTGGTTCTTGCTCCAGCGGCTCTGGTTCTTGCGCTCCCCCAGCGTTTTGCCCTCTGCTCGCCTCAGCGTGCGGCGGGTCTTCTCTGCTTGCTCGTCCCTTGCCCTTGGGATAAAGTTTCTTCTACTTACCTGTTGGCCGTTTTGTTTTCAGCAGCGGCTTTTCTTTTTCCAGTCTCTTCCTTGCTGATCCCTCGGCACTTCTACGCTTTCTCCTTCTAGTCTCGCCGCCCCCCGGCGGCGGGCGTTTTTTTTTTCTCCTCTGTGCCGCTCTTTTTACTCGCGGCTCTCCAGTTTTCCCTTTTTCTCTGTCTGTTGTTTTTTCTCTCCTGTAATTTCTCTCTTTCTTACCGTGCCTTTAATGTCCTTGGCCCGGTAGTTGCTTTGGCTTCCTTCACCTCTTATTGGTGTCGCATTGGGCTTCCTTCCTGTGATCAACCCTGTGGACCTCGCATCTGCATCCAGTCCTACAGATTACAAACTTGGATCTTCGCCTACCTCATTGCCAGAAGTATCCTAAGGGTTTTTCCCACGTGTGGGTTTTTTTCCCTTTTGTTCGGCCTGTTCCCGGAAAAGGGGCCCCAGGACGGCTGTATATTCAGCAGTCACTGTGGCTTCTCACCGAGACAGGCAAGTGCTACCTAAAAAAGAACGGGACTACCTGAGCCGGCAGAATCTACGGAACTCAGGCCACTCTGAAGACTCAGGTGAGGAGAGTGTGGAGGGACGGGAAGACGAAGGGGTTCGACAGTTTATGCAGTCACAGATTGAAACGCCCAGAAAGACCAAGATGTCAGCCGAAGAACAAGTTCAGGAGTTATGGAAGGCTTTTCAGGCCATGTCACTGGAATTACAGGGGGTCAAGACTGAGAATGCCCTTCTAAAACAGATGGTAGCGGTCCGGGAACCCTCACATCCCCCGGAATTGCCTCCTATGGCTCTTTCTTCAGGAAGATTTGATGGCTCACCTAAGAGGGTAAAGGAATTCCTGGAGGCCTGCAATGTGTACTTCACCTTCAGACCACACACCTTCTCCACGGACCAAGCCAGAGTAGGGTTTATGATTTCAAATATGACGGGGAATGCTTTAGCCTGGGCTACTCCGCTAGTTACAAACAGTAATGCCATTTTACAGGATTTCTCGGGGTTCCGAACAGACTTTCGAGCGACCTGAACTATCTTTTACTGCAGGTGAGGACCTGCTGGATGCACGACAGGGTGCTCTAGACGTGCTGTCATACATCTCCTCCTTTAAGACATTGGCAGCAGGAGCGGGATGGTCCAAACAAGCACAATATGCTGTATCCCGGAGAGGGTTGAGAGACGAGATCAAGGATGAGCTAGCCAGATCTCCACGCTCCCCCACATTTCCAGACTTACTTGCTGCCGCTCTCCACATCGAGTACCGCCTCCAAGAGAGAAGGGCAGAACACCGGAAGCAAAGAGGATCAGGAAATCCCATGAACCCTCCTTCACACTCTCCCTCTGGACGTTTCTCCTCTACTCAGAGCGAAGAACCGATGCAAATCGGAGCTACCAGGGCACCTCTGTCATCAGCAGAGAGACGGCGAAGAAGAGAAAAAGGGTTGTGCGCCTATTGCGGTTCCGATCAACAGGTACTGAAGGACTGCTCTTAGGTACCGGAGAGGAAGGCGGGAAACGACTACCCTCGGCGTCAATAGGGACGGGCAGCCGGGGGTACTCAGATCTTTTTCAGCGTCCCTATGTCACACTTTCGGTGTCGGCTTCAGAATCCCAAGAGGATTCCAGACTGATGGTACTATCCGTTACCTTGAATCTAAATGGAAGACCGGTGGAAACATTAGCCTTATTGGATTGTGGAGCGGCAGGAAATTTGTGGACACTCTGTGGGCTGACAAGATGGGACTCACTCGGATAGTTCGTAAGGTGGGTCAGAAAGTGGAAGGAGTGGACGGTACACCTTTGTCGTCTGGACTAATCACTCATACCACTGAACAACTCTCCGTGGTCATCAACCAACACACAGAGGCCCTGCAGTTCGACATTATTAGAGCCGCACATTTCCCCATAATCCTAGGCATTCCTTGGCTGCGCAGGCATAACCCGTATATCAACTGGACGGAAAATCGACTAAGTTT
Source organism: Ambystoma mexicanum (assembly GCF_040938575.1). Taxonomy (NCBI): domain Eukaryota; kingdom Metazoa; phylum Chordata; class Amphibia; order Caudata; family Ambystomatidae; genus Ambystoma; species Ambystoma mexicanum. Next base: position 206,311,250 of record NC_090934.1, read on the forward strand.
TTGTTCCACGTACTGTTCGGTCAACTGTCTTCCTCCCGATACCAGGGAGGATCAACAGTCGGTTAGGGTTCTCTCCAAGGATCATGTGGGTATTCACGCGCTTCCTAATTTTTGTGCAAAATTCTCCGGGGTATTCCAAGAGAATCTCCATGCTCGGCTACCTCCTCATCGGCCAGAAGACTGCTCAATCGATCTCGAACCTAATGCACTGGTTCCATTTGGGCGCATGTTCTCTCTCGCTCAGGCCGAAAAGAAGGTATTAAGAGTCTATCTGGATACCAACTTGGAGAATGGTCTTATTCGACCTTCGAAGTCACCAGCTGGCGCCTCTCTGTTCTTCATCAAGAAAAAAGACACGACTGATCTCAGACCCTGTATCGATTACCGGGGCCTCAATAAGGTTACAATCCGTGATCGGTATCCCATGCCACTCATAACCGACATTATTGAGGCGGTACAAGGGGCTCGAATCTTCACCAAATTGTATCTCAGGAACGCGTATCATCTGCTTCGCATCACTGATGGGGACGAATGGAAGACGGCTTTTCGAACTCCATACGGTCTTTTTGAGTACAGAGTTATGACGTTCGGCTTAGTGAACGCACCGGCTGCATTCCAGAGATTCATGGACAGGCTATTTTCAGATCTGCTGTCGGTCTCGGTTATAATATACCTCGACGACATTCTGATTTTCTCCCCTAACATGGAGGAACATATCCAACATGTCACCCAGGTTCTGTCTCGCCTTCAGGAAAACCAGTTGCTGGTCAAGGGCGAGAAGTGCAAATTTGCGGTATCCTCGGTTCACTATCTCGGATTCATTCTTTCCGAAGAAGGGGTGGCCATGGACCAAACCAAGGTTGATGCTATTCTTGATTGGCCAGCTCCTACTTTCAGTCCGAGAAGTCCAGAGATTCTTGGGATTAGCAAATTACTACCGCAGATTTATCTCAAACTTTTCGGAGGTAGGATACCCGATTACGCGCCTACTCAAGAAGGAGGCTGTTCCGTTTTTTTTGGTCTGATGAGGCAGAGAAGAGTTTCGATTTTCTCAAGAGATTGTTCTGTACTGCCCCCATTCTCCAGCATCCTGATCAATCACAGCCATTTATTTTGGAGACCGACGCTTCTGCGGTAGCTGTAGGAGCGGTATTGCTCCAGACCATCCAAGGAGTGGAACACCCCGTGGCATACATGTCAAAAACTCTTTCTCCTAGCCAGCTCAACTATTCGGTACTGGAGAAAGAACTTCTGGCCATGAAACTTGCCTGTGAAGAGTGGCGCCATCTCCTACTAGGAGCCAGACATCAATTTCTGATTAGGACCGACCATAAGAACCTCAAGGTACTACAAGAATTGGAGTGTTCAAATTCCAGGCAGGCCAGGTGGGCCCATCATTTTGCACAGTTTGAATTCCAAGTCTCGTATATCCCGGGATCACAGAATAGTCTGGCGGATGCCTTATCGCGCAAAGACTCCACCAAGGAACACCTGGAGATCAAGAGGGAGTCCATGTTCAAACGCAACCAAATCCTGGCCTTTATTGGTTCTTTTCTTAAAGAGGTGAAAACTGCTCTCATTCAGGTAAAGCGCCAACTACCCCTACGTATTACCTCTCCTTTTCAACAAAGAGGAAACTGGCTTTTCTACAAACAGAAATTGTACATTCCCAAAGGTTCTCTTCGTGCTAGAATCCTGAAGTGGAGTCACGACTCTCGCTCGGCAGGCCATAGAGGGGCCGAGAATACCCTTGAGCTTCTCTCTAGAACGTTTCTTTGGCCAAACGCTAGAAAGGAGACATACGAGTATGTCAAGGCTTGTCCAATTTGTGCCAGAGCCAAATATCGCCTGGGAAAACCTTTGGGTCTGCTCACTCAGGTCGAACTTCCAACGGGCCCCGGGGGTCTTATATCTACCGATTTCATTGTCGATCTGCCGGTCTCGGAATCCTGTACCTGCATTATGGTCACGGTAGACGCCTTTTCTAAGTTGGCACATTTTTCTCCCCTTCCAGGGCTGCCCACTGCGGCTAAGATGGCAGAGGTTTTCTCTCGAGACATTTTCAAGCTACACGGTCTCCCCGATAAGATAATCTCGGATCGGGGAAGTCAATATATCTCAAAGTTTTGGACTGCCTTCTGCAACCGTTTGGGCATTGAAAGAGCTCTGTCTTCAGGGTTTCACCCGGAGACCAATGGTCAGACGGAACGCCTGAATGCGACCCTGGAACAATACCTAAGGTGTTGTATATCTCAACATCAAGACAACTGGGTCTCGCTGCTTCCCACGGCAAAGTTCTCGTACAACAACAGCAGGCATTCCGCCACGGGACTCTCTCCTTTCTTCTGCACTTATGGGGTTCACCCTCGTGCCGTGTTTCCGGAGGTTCCCAGTTACACCAACTCCCCGAAGGTGGAAGAGGTATTAGGGAATATTAAGGAAGCCCAGACTTTAGCTATGCAGAGTTTAGAGGTCAGCAGAAGACGGACAAAATCCTGTGCCGATCAACATCGGAAGGAATGTCCAGTATGGAAGCCAGGTGATCAGGTGTGGTTGTCCACCCGGTTTCTTCCCAGATGGACAAGGCCTTCTAAACTGTCTCCTCATTTTCTGGGACCCTTCACTATTCTCTCTAAAGTCAATCCTGTCACTTTTCGCCTTCGGCTTCCCTCCTCTCTTCGCCGCATTCACCCGGTTTTTCATTCCTCTCTTCTCAAACCTTACTGTCCCGACCTTCACCATAGAACCATTCCCAGATCTATCCTGGCACGGTCCTCGGAGCCTGATGAGTATGAGGTATCTCAGGTCCGTGATTCCAGGTATTATCGCGGACGTCTTGAGTACATCTTGTCCTGGAAGGGATACCCTGAGTCGGAGGACTCATGGGAACCGGCTTCTCAGGTTCATGCACCAAGGTTGTTGGCTACTTTTCACCGCCGCCATCCAGGGAAGCCTGGGGCGGTTAGGTGGGGAGGGGGTCATACTGTCATCCGCAATCGCTACCGCGGGTGGCGGCTCCTTCCACGTTGGAGGCTAACCAGCAGGTAGAGCGGTGTAGTCCCTTCTTTGTGTCTGGTATCGATTCATGGCCAATCACAGCACTGCCGGAGGTTTATCTGCCCTTCAAGCCCGGCAGTCGCTGCGTTTCAACCTATTGCTGGTTCTTGCTCCAGCGGCTCTGGTTCTTGCGCTCCCCCAGCGTTTTGCCCTCTGCTCGCCTCGGCGTGCGGCGGGTCTTCTCTGCTTGCTCGTCCCTTGCCCTTGGGATAAAGTTTCTTCTACTTACCTGTTGGCCGTTTTGTTTTCAGCAGCGGCTTTTCTTTTTCCAGTCTCTTCCTTGCCGATCCCTCGGCACTTCTACGCTTTCTCCTTCTAGTCTTGCCGCTCCTGCGGCGGGCGTTTTTTTTTTCTCCTCTTTGCCGCTCTTTTTACTCGCGGCTCTCCAGTTTTCCCTTTTTCTCTGTCTGTTGTTTTTTCTCTCCTGTAATTTCTCTCTTTCTTACCGTGCCTTTAATGTCCTTGGCCCGGTAGTTGCTTTGGCTTCCTTCACCTCTTATTAGTGTCGCATTGGGCTTCCTTCCTGTGTTCAACCCTGTGGACCTCGCATCTGCTTCCAGTCCTACAGATTACAAACATGGATCTTCGCCTACCTCATTGCCAGAAGTATCCTAAGGGTTTTTCCCACGTGTGGGTTTTTTTCCCTTTTGTCCGGCCTGTTCCAGGAAAAGGGGCCCCAGGACGGCTGTATATTCAGCAGTCACTGTGGCTTCTCACCGAGACAGGCAAGTGCTACCTAAAAAAGAACGGGACTACCTGAGCCGGCGGAATCTACGGAACTCAGGCCACTCTGAAGACTCAGGTGAGGAGAGTGTGGAGGGACGGGAAGACGAAGGGGTTCGACAGCTTATGCAGTCACAGACGCTCACCGTGTCCAGCTATTCCCTCGAACCTCGGAGAAGCAGAACCTGCAAGGAGACAAAACAAACATCATTAGCAGCAGCATCTGACCTGCAGTCTTCATCTTTAAACACTCGCAGCTACTGAGAACAGCTTCCTCGAATCTGCACGCCTCCCGGACAGTACGACCTGAAAGAGGAAGATAGAGGCAACATTAAAGAAAGCAGTAGAGACATTTACAAATTACGAACTGCTCAAAAGGCTTACCTGGCTGGTCGCCTCTCAGCTGGCACCACTCCAGACATTCCACTCGCGCTGAAGAACACCGCGACCTACAAGGAAGGAAAACACAGGTTAGCAAAGGCAAGACTTCGCAGGGCTGTGCATAGCGCTTACTTATTGCATCATAGCGCTCTTAATGTGCCATCATTTACCAGCGGGGCTCAACTAAGCCAGTTCGCCGCGCTGAAGCTCTGCATACCCAAGGGAGAAAAAAGAGACATTTTAAACAAAGAAAGGCATGCAGGATAGCAACAAAACTAAAGAACAGCAATAAGACCTACCTGAACAATATCAAACGGGCCGGCGTCAGTGAAGTAACTGGACTGCACTCGCCCATGAAAGACAACACGCCCCTGCAAAGAAGGCAGGACGGAGAGCACGCCTAAGTCTACCACAAGGTGAGGAGAGGGCGCCAGAAGGACTGAAATCATACGGGGTGGAGGGAGGATACTTACTCCAGTCGGTCAGTCTTGAACACAGTACTCCTGTATTCAGGCAGAACCTTCCCCGCAGACCACATCAGGGCAAAGCTGAGAAGCATATCAGCCAGTAACCCTGCTGGGTGTCGTCCCTGTGGATACCAGGTGAGCGTAACAGAACGCAAAGCCTACCATAACAAATCTACCTGGGTGACATGGAGACATCAGAAATGGACCAATTGGCCCAATTACTAGGAGAGCTTCGTGCTGAGGTTCATTCTGCCCGACAAGAGACTAATGCCCTCCGGAGAGACCTAATAGTGACCAAAGAACGCACTGAAGAGATTAGCAGGCAATACATGCAATCAAAGGCAGGACAGACGCCTCTACCTGAAAGCAATCCAACGATGCAAAACCCGGCCATACCACCAACTCCGGTACAGATCACGTTACCTGGAACAGTGCCCGTGGCACCACCAGAAAGGTTCTCAGGCGACCCACGGAAGTATGCAGCATTCATCATTCAGTGCCGCCTTCATTTTCTTTGTAGGCCTGGAGCATTTCCAAACGACCAAGCTCGGGTAGCCTTTGTCTTATCATACCTGAGTGGTAGTGCAGGAGATTGGTCGGTGCATTTGGTAATCCATGACAATCCTCTATTACATGACTTTGGGGGGTTCCAGAGAGAAATGGAAAAACGTTTTGCTTGCCATACCCAGGAACAAGCAGTAGACAAGGAACTCTTGTTCCTCCGACAGGGAAATCAGGACTTATTAACGTACATTGCTATCTTCAAAAGACTGGTTGCCGAAGCTAGGTGGCCGTAAAACAAAAGAACCACGTTATTCCATCGAGGCTTTACGAGGCGAATTAAAGGACGTCTTAGCCCAGGTGGTTGATCCACCCAGAGACTGTGCAGAATTCATAAATCTGGTCGTGCAGCTAGACCACCGGTTGCAGGACCGAAAGGCAAAGCGGTCTAAGACGGACCCTCGGACCGTGTATGTTCGACCAAGGGAAAACACACCCTGTGTACCTGAAAATGCTGTAGAACCCATGCAGACTAGAGGGATACGGGATCAATTAACAAAACAAGAGCGGGACAAAAGAAGACAACAACAGCTTTGTTTGTATTGTGGGAAACCAGGACATTTCCTGAAGGATTGTCCAGTAAAACCCCCAAGAAGAACAGTCAGGGCCACAGAGAAGGATGAAGCTAAGGAATCGGAAAACTACCAAGCTCGACAAACGTAGAGGTCAGTTTGTCGAGTGAGAAGAAAGAGTTGCTGACCTCGCACTTTGCAATACCAGTGATCTTAATTAACCACCAACAGTCGTCAAGAATGCATGCCGTTGAAGCATACATCGATAGCGGAGCAGTTGGAAATTATACTGATCAAGAACTGGCAGCAGAGATGGGGCTTCCTTTGTGTTCCAAACCAACTATGGATAAGGTAACCACCGTGGATGGGACAGAAATCGCTTCCGGACCAGTAACCCAGTGCAAAGCCAGGGTAACCTTGCTGTGCCAGGACAGACATCAGGAGTCTATTTCATTCGATCTCATCAAGGCACCTCAGTTCAGGCTAATACTAGGGATGCCATGGTTGGTTGCTCACAACCCTTTGATAGACTGGCGGGAAGGAAAATTAACCTTCCCCGGTGACTGCTCCCCTGCCTGGTATTACCAAGAGGAGAAACCCGATGTCTGAATCCCCATGGCTCCCGGAGCGGCAGTATCAACCCTGGGAGCAATTAATACCTTGCCAAGTGAATACCATGATTTCCAGGACGTTTTCCGAAAGGACCAAGCCAATACATTGCCGCTGCACAGGCCCTATGACTGTCAGATCAACCTTGTTCCTGGTGCACAAATCCCTTGCGGCAGGATCTATGCTCTCACAGAACCAGAAAACCTTATTTAGACCAGTACCTTGCAAACGGATTTATCCGTCCTTCGAAGTCCCCCGCAGCCAGTCCTTTGTTCTTCGTACCGAAAAAGGAAGGAGACTTGAGAAGCTGTATTGACTACTGTGCATTGAACCAGATCACCGTGAAGAACCGCTACCCCTTGTCACTTATCCCTGAGATGCTAGACCAAGTTAAAGATGCCCAGATTTATACCAAATTGGACCTTCGAGGAGCGTACCACCTGGTCTGAGTCAGAAAAGGAGATGAATGGAAAACCGCTTTCCGTACTAAGTACGGCTTGTTTGAATATCAAGTCATGCCCTTCGGGTTATGCAACGCTCCTGCGGCATTCCAATATTTCATGAATGACGTCTTAAGGGAGTTAATTGATGTGTGCGCCTTAGTGTACATAGACGACATCTTAGTATACTCAGCCTCGGAACAAGATCATGTCAGGCACGTTCGTTCAGTCCTCACCAAGCTCCGTCAACATCGCTTGTTTGCAAAGCTTGAAAAATGCTTTTTTCACATCACCGAAGTAGAATTTCTTGGTTTTATCCTTACTCCAGGAGGCATCAGAATGGACGTGCACAAGGTAGATGCCATTCTGAAATGGCCTTCACCGATGTCTCTGAAAGGGGTACAAAGCATGCTGGGCTTTGCGAACTTCTACCGCAGGTTCATCCCAGACTTCTCTCAGGTTGTGCACCCAATCACAGTACTATTACGAAAAAACAATAAAAAGTTTGCTTGGACCGAAGAAGCAGAAGAAGCCTTTCAGGAACTTAAACAAAGGTTTACCTCCGCTCCAATCCTGCAACATCCTCGTCCAGACCTCCCTTATGTCGTTGAAACTGATGCGTCCAGTCTCGCAATGGGGGCTGTCCTTTCACAGAGAGACCCGGAAACCGGCCAGCTACATCCTGTGGCCTTCTGGTCGAAAAAGTTCTCACCTCCAGAGATTAATTATGCCATCACGGACAAGGAACTCCTGGCTATCAAATCCGCCTTTAAAGCCTGGAGGAAGTACCTTCTGGGGGCCAGTCACACCATTACAGTCATCACAGACCACCGAAACCTGCAATATCTCAAAACAGCCAAGGCCCAGTCCTCGCGCCAATTACGGTGGGCCCTTTTCTTCACTGAATATGATTATGTAATCACATTTCGACCAGGAGTCAGAAACGGAAAGGCGGATGCCTTATCTCGCATGGGCATAGATGAAATAGTATATACAACTCCAGACCCAGTACCTATTATACCTGAAGACAAACTCTTTCGTATCACGACAGCCTTAACACAAGCAGAACTACGAAACGAAATCCAATGGACAATGAATCCTGATGCCTACCACGCATGGGAAACTCAAGGAGAACAACATACCATCAAGGACCATCTACCCTTTTTTAGGGATAGTCTATATGTACCCAAGAAGGAATTACAACAGCCTATTATTTCAAACTATCACGATTCACTGATCGAAGGGCATCCTGGGATCGCCAAAACCCTAGCTAAGGTGAAAGAGAACTTTTGGTGGCCTACCTGGCGTAAGGACATCATTCAGTATATTCAGAACTGCAGTGTCTGCGCACAAAATAAATCACAGAAACAAAAACTATCTGGTCTCCTACAACCATTGGATATTCCTCCAGTTCCATGGCACACTCTTTCCCTTGACTTCATCACTGATCTACCTCCAAGCCAAGGGTTCAACACCATCCTTGTAGTTGTGGACTTATTCTCGAAGATGGCCAATTTTATTCCTCTCAAAGGCCTCCCAGACGCAGCCACTTTAGCAAAAGTGTTCCTGTAGGGCGTGGTTAAGCTACATGGCTTCCCTTCAGTTCTGGTCTCTGATCGAGGCAGCCAGTTCGTTTCAAACTTCTGGAAAAAATGTTGTGCAATGGCGCAGATCGACGTTCAGCTATCTACCAGTCACCATCCCCAAACTGACGGCCAAACCGAGAGAACCAATCAGACACTCGAGCAATATTTACGGTGCATGCTGTGCCACGAACAAAGGAATTGGAAAGACCTACTATGGATAGCCGAATATGCATATAACAATTCTTTGCATTCAAGCAAGGGACAAACGCCCTTCTATACCCTTTATGGCAGACATCCACGTACCTCTGAACTAAACCTTCCAGCCAGCTTGGAAATGCCAGCGGTAAAGACTCTACACACAACCATTACTCAGGCTTTCAAAAGGGCAAAGGAAAACCTTATTCATGCCAAAGAAAAACAAAAGAGATTCGCCAACCAACACCGGAAAAAGGCCCCTGATTATCAAGTAGGAGACAAAGTTTGCTTAGCCGCTAAATTCGTACCCATCAAGGGAGCCCGGACCTTTCATCCCAGATTCTTAGGACCCTATACCATTAAGGCAATTATCAACACAGCAGCCGTGAAACTGGATTTACCACCTAATCTACACATCCACCTAATCTACACATCCACGCGGTATTCCATGTGTCCCTCCTGAAACTAATGCAACCTGGCACACGGATTGGAACACCACCTAAGCCCATACTTGTTGACGGAGACCCAGAATTCGAAGTCAAAGATATCTTGGACTCTAAATACTCTAGGACCAAGCTATATTATCTCATCGATTGGAAAGGATTTGGACCACAAGATAGATCCTGTGAGCCCAGTGAGAATATTCACGCATCACGTCTAATCAGGAAATTCCATCAGAACTTCCCAATCAAACCTGGGCCAGACAGAAGGAACACCATGAGAGGGACCTTAGGGGCGAGTGCTGTCATGACCCTCGCCCAAAACCCCCTCTGGCAAACCCACTGGCCAGGTGGAGTCAGGACTCAGGCCTCTAGAGCCTGGCATCCTCTTAAAAAGCCCTCATGGGGCCAGTCCTGGCGCCCATACACCATGAAAAACAATGTGCTTGGGAACAACTTTATTGTATTGTCAGCCAACATGGAGGCATCCACATAGCTTGGTTCCTAAGAACCAAGCTATGCGGTCTAGAGTTTTGGGTGTGGTAGCCTAGGGACTACTTTACCTGGACTATTTTGTTGGGGCTATTTAAACCACACCCGAGCAAGACAACACGCTTCGCGTTACTTTGCAGCTTGCAACGTGACACTCACCGTGTCCAGCTATTCCCTCGAACAAGCAGAACCTGCAAGGAGACAAAAGGAACATCATTAGCAGCAGCATCTTACCTGCAGTCTTCATCTTTAAACACTCACAGCTACTGAGAACAGCTTCCTCGAATCTGCACGCCTCCCGGACAGAATGACCTGAAAGAGGAAGATAGAGGCAACATTAAAGAAAGCAGTAGAGACATTTACAAATTACGAACTGCTCAAAAGGCTTACCTGGCTGGTTGCCTCTCGGCTGGCACCACTCCGGACATTCCACTCGCGCTGAAGAACACACCAACCTACAAGGAAGGAAAACACAGGTTAGCAAAGGCAAGACTTTGCAGCGCTGCGCATAGCGCTTACTTACCGCATCATAGCGCTCTTAATGCACCATCATTTACCAGCGGGGTTCAACCAAGCCAGTTCGCCGCGCTGAAGCTCTGCATTCCTAAGGGAGAAAAACGAGACATTTTAAACAAAGAAAGGCATGCAGGATAGCAACAAAACTAAAGAACAGCAATAAGACCTACCTGAACAATATCAAACGGGCCGGCGTCAGTGAAGTAAAAGGACCGCACTCGCCCATGAAAGACAACACACCCCTGCAAAGAAGGCAGGACGGAGAGCACGCCTAATTCTACCACAAGGTGAGGAGAGGGCGCCAGAGGGACTGAAATCATACGGGGGTGGAGGGAGGATACTTACCCCAGTCGGCCAGTCTTGAACACAGTCCTCCTGTATTTTCAGGCAGAACCTTCCCCGCAGACCACATCAGGGCAAAGCTGAGAAGCATACCAACGAGTAGCCCGGCTGGGTGGCATCCCTGTGGATACCAGGTGAGCGTAACACAGAGGCAAAAAAGATCAAAAGAAATGAAGATTTGAGCACTCCTTCTTCCGGTTCCGCAAATTATACCGCCTTGCTCCTGGTATCTTGTGATCAATGAATAGTGCGGACGCACCCCCAGACTCAAGCTCGGAGTCGGCCTGTGGCACAATGGCATATGATGGTGGGCGCCAAAGTGATGATGCAGATTTCGTTTTAGGCTGTGGCGCAATGTAAGAGGGTGGGCGCCAAAGTGGTACACGTTTCTATCAGCCAGCAATGATGCAGATTCTGCTGGACAACGTTGGGGCACTCTTTGCCCTTCCTGTTTTACAGCAATCTTTTCAGGCTTCGTTTCAGGATCAGGCAGATTTTGTGGCAAAGAACTGGCAACCGTTTCTTTTGTTTCTGGGACCGCTGTCTCTTTCTGGTCGTCTCGATCAGGCAGTTTTTCAGACGGTGACGGGACCTTTTTAGCGTGCGTTGCATGAATCCACGCTTTCCTTCTGTCTACACGAATGGCGGTCTGCGTTGTTAAGAGTATCTGGTAGGGTCCACGCCACCTTGTTGCAAGCAAGGTTTTCCTCTCAAAGTTCTTGATCAGCACCCACTTGCCGGGTTCCAGTGCATGCCCCGGACCAGTGTACCTGATTGGTAATGCCTCCTGCACCTGCTGATGAATCAAATGCAATTTTTGAATTAACAGATTACAATAAATGCTGAGCACAGGGTATTCAAGTTCCCTTAGCCGCTTTGGCTGCGTTGCACACCAAACATTCGCCGGTCTCCCCATCACTATTTCATATGTGGGAGAGCCCAGTTCTTGCCGGCACAGATGTGCGCATGCACAATAACGCTAGTGGTAATGTGTCTACCCAGCTTAACTTGTTCCCTGCACAAATGTTACTTATTTTGGCTTTTAAAATGCCGTTGTGACGTTCAATAAGACCGGCACTCATGGGGTGCCTAGAACAATGGAATCTCTTGTCAATCTGAAGACCTGCGCAAATCTGTAATATCACTGCGCCCACAAAATGCGGACCATTATCTGACCATATGACACGGGGCAGACCAAAACAGGAGAAGTACTCCTTCAACATTACTTTCGCTGGTTCATGGCGGTGCAGTCTTTTAATGGATATGCTTCCACCCATTACTGAATGCACATATAACCACTAGGACATACTTCAAGTTTTGGCATTCCTCCATCTCTATGAAATCAAAATGGATTATTACCTCAAATAGCATAGAGGGAGGGCCAAAACTGCCTGTTGGAGTCACCGTTCCCTTCCCCACATTGTGCTGTAGGGACGTGATACAATTCTGGACCATCCTCTCAGCATTTTTCTTTATGTGTGTGTCCTCCCATACTGTGGCTAGATGCTGAACTATCTTCTTGGCACAAATATGAGTAGGGCTGTGGGCCATCGTGACCATTGCAATTACATAGAAGTTGGGCAGCATCCAGCAACCTTCTAGATCTAATTCAGCAGAGCCCTCAGCCCACCCTCGTATTTCGTCAGCAGTGGCTTCTGCCTGCATCTCTTTGACAGTAGCAATTCCATTCTCTATCATGCAGGGCACTTCCTCAGACTGGACTGTCAACATTTTAGTATTCAAATCAGTGGCAGTTTGCTTCGCAATCCTGTCTGCAAATGTGTTTCCCTCTCCCACTTTACATGTTACCTTTTTATGCACCTCGCATTTCACTATTGCTAGGCGCTTCGGACACGTAAGTGCAGACAGTAATCGTACAATCAAAGGGCCATGTTGAATCCTGGCCCCATGTGATGTCAAGAAACCCTGTTCAGCCCAAAGTCGGCCAAAGTTATGAACCACGCCAAAGGCGTATTGGCTGTCCGTATATGTGTTTACACTCAGATTTTCAGAAATCTCACAGGCCCTGGTTAAAGCTATTATCTCTGCTGCTTGTGCAGAGTTGTAGGGGATTCTTTTACTTTTTACAATACTCTTTAACGTGGTGATAGCATAGGCAGCAGTTGATGTGCCATCAGGTGGTTTAAAACAGGAGCCGTCACAAAACAGCTCTCCATCTAGCTCTTTTTCTGGGGTATCTCTTAAATCAACTCTTCCTTTTGTTTCTTCCTCAGTAACCATTAAACAATCGTGGGGAGGTGATTCATTTTCACCTAGTTCTTCCGTGGGCAGTGGCATTAATTCAGCAGGATTCAAGGCGCTACACCTCATAATTTCGATGTGAGGCGCAAAAAGGACAATTTCGTATCTAGTCAATCTAGCAGAGGTGAGGTGTTGCGTCTGCGTTCTATTTAATAGAACGTCTATGGCGTGTGGCACCATCAATATTAAGGTGTGCCCCGATACCATTGCTTCGGTTTGTTTCACTGACGCAGCAGCCGCTGCAACAGCTCACAAACAACGTGGTAGTGCGCGCGGTACAGGGTCCAGCGCGGAAGAAAAATAGCCGCATGGCCTATTTCTTCCACCTTGTTCCTGTGTCAGAACAGCCAATGCGCAGCCTTCATTCTCATGTACAAACAATCTAAACATTTTCTCATAATTTGGTGTGCCCAAAACTGGAGCAGAACACAATGCAGTTTTGAGCAGATCAAATGCTCTCTGACATTCTTCATTCCACTGCAAAGGCATCACAACATCCTTTTTTGTCAATTCCACCATTGGCTTCACAATCAATGCAAAGTTTACAATACACTGCCGGCAATAGGAAGCCATGCCTATTATGGCCCTGACTCCTTTCTGTGTTTTTGGAATAGGCATACCAGAAATGCTTTCTATTCTCCCTGGCGTCAGTCTTCTCCCTTCTCTCGAAAGTAGGTAGCCCAAGTAAGCCACCTCCTTTCGACAATATTGGAATTTCTTTAAGCTTGCTTTATGGCCATGTGCCGCTAAGTGTGTTAATAGTAAAACAGTGCTCTTTTTACAAATCTCCTCTGTATCAACAGCGATCAATAGGTCATCTATATACTGTAACAATACACAACCTGCCGGTAATTCTAGCATATCTAGCTGTTCTTTCAATGCTCTGCTGTAAATACTAGGACTCTCTGTGTAGCCCTGTGGAATGCGTGTGAATGTAAATGATTGTCCTCCTAAAGTGAAGGCGAACAGATATCTGCTTTCCTTGTGTACTGGAATACTGAAGAAGGCATTTTTCAAATCAATCACACTAAAGTACTCTGCCGAGGCAGGAATCATTGTCAAAATTGTGGTGACGTCTGGAACCAATGGGAATTGAGGATCTACTACTTTGTTTAATGCACGCAGATCAATTATGAAACAATATGGTACCTCATTACCTCCTTTCTTATACACCGGAAGAATGGGACTGTTACATGTACTGCCTGTAATCTCTTCAATCGCCCCCAATTTGACCAAATCCGAAACAATGCTTTTCAATCCTTTCTCTCCTTCTGCTGAAATTGTGTACTGTGGAATACGCGGTAACGTTACTCCTTCTTTTAGAGCAATCTTCACTGGCTCTATCTTCAAGCATCCCACATCATTGTCATTCATCGCCCATATACAAGTTGGCACTTCACTCAATTCTCCTGGCAAAGGCTTGGACAAAAATTCAGATACCGGTACATTCTGTGGCGAAATTGTCAAGAACACTCCATCTGGTGTACAGTGGATAACTGCACTCAGTTTTTTCAATAGATTTAACCCCAAAAGATTTTCCCCACAATTTTCTGTTAAGAGAAATGGACAATATATTCAGTGAATGGACCTAATGTCACTGCTACTGGTTGGGACACCGTATTGATTACTGGGGTACCTGTGAACCCTACTGAAATATTTGTTTGCCCTGACAGTGGTATTTCTGGAACCAAGTGATGATCTATCGAGCACTTTTGTGCCCCCGTATCTACGAGAAAGCTATGCTCTCTATTCCCGACTTTCATTTCTACATAGGGTCCTTTCTGATTCACAGGAATAGGCACTGGTTCCGACCCCTGTCTTGGGCTGTCCTATTGAGGAAACAACACATCATCTGATGTGTAATCGCTGCTGTTATTATAGTACGCATTTGTTTGGGTGTCAAAAATGTTCCTGTCCTTTCCTCTATTTCCATTTTGCGTGTTTTGATGGCTCTGATTCTGGGTAAAAGCAGTTTGATTCTGAGCTTGGTTCTTATTTTGGGTACCATTCCCTTAGCTATTTTGGTGCTGCTGCATGGCATTTCTATTTTGCCCATTTGTTCCTGGATGCCCCCTATGCTGTCTTCTCTGACCATACCCATTTCTATTTTGCCGATGTGGACATTGCGCTCACCAGTGACCTTCCTCTCTGCAGCATCCACACTGATTTAGTCCCAGAGGCCCTCCATGCATGTTCGAATTACGTCTGCCTTGTGCGTTTCCTCTCCCTCTATTGTGTCCCGCCACTTGCTGAAGTAGCACTTCAACCATTGTTCGCAGTGCTTCTATTTTCATTGGCAAGGGGTATTCATCAAAAATCTCATGTATTTCCATTGTGGGGATACTAGGATCTGAAATCCATTTTAACGCCTCTCGTATACATACTTTTAGTTTATCGCCTGTCTGTCTTGACGATGGCAAAAATCGCCGCTGTATATATGGCACCGCCGCTTCCTTCCTATCTCTCCTAATATCTTTACTCCTATACCCCGGTGTGGCAAACATTTCAGCATATTCATCATCAAGTTCATTAAATTCAAAAAATCTGTCTAGATGCTCCCTTATTTCTTCATCTCCCTCTCTACAACGGGCTAATGCATTCAAATCCAACAAATCCAACAACTGTTGTGGCAGTAGCCTTCCAATTAACTGTTTCCATCTCGCTGTTAAATATCCCCCATGCATTCCAACAATACCTGTCTTTCATTGCTCCTCCTGAAATCATACATCGAAGCTAGCGTTGACATCTCATCATTCCCGTTTATATACATCTCTGCCTGTTCTTGCAACTCTCGTTTTCTCTCCTGGCTGATCGCACCACGGGTCACTCTCGCGCATCCACTTTGTCCGGCCCCTTCCCTCGTTTTAATGAGTTCAAGTTCAATTACAGGAGGGGCAGATGGGACAGAAACGATCTCTGGGGAGGGAGGTGCGGATGGGACAACGGGAAGTGACTGTTGCGGCGCTGGCTGGCTAATGGGAGGCGCTGATTGCGTGGTCTGTGGCTGTGCTGGGATTTGATCAGTAGGGAGGGGCTGAGCAAATGGAGGGGGCTGAGCAATAGTCACTGACGTGGTCTTTTTAGTCACTCCCCTTGGGCCTCGCTTTGTATCAGTCAATATTTTATTTATCAATTCATCTGATGAATGCAACTCTCGTTGTGGGTATATTTTTTCTATACTCAACTGATCGCGTTTTTTGACTTTCTCAAACTATCATTCCACTCCTCCTCCTCCTTTTCTTTCACTCTCTCTGCTTTCGACTTATGCTTGCGTGCATGTTTCTCTCTACTTCTCCAACAAAGCATAGCTTCCCTTCTCCAGTCCCTAAGGATATCAAATGCTGCAGGGCGTGTTTTCTTTTTCATCAATACCTTCTCCAAGTTATCTAGTCTCGTAATCTCAAAACTCCCTTGATTCGGCCACTGAAGATCTTCCTCTTTTCTGGTTTGCCAATGCCAAGTCTCACAAAACATTATCGCTCCTACACCATATTTCACATACATCCCATACGCCGGCGACCCCACGGGTGGCGCGACCTGGCCAGTTTCCAAAGATTGTCTACCGCAGCGGAAAAATCCCGCTAAAGTGGACAATACCCCAGGCATGTTTTAACCTTACCCTCGGCTAATCAACCTTATGCTGGGTGTTTGATTTTGCAAAATCAACTCTCAACCAATATCAGGGTTACTTTGAATTGGGGCACGACTCACCCGATCAGTCAAGTCGTCTTTCAAGACGCAATTCGTCTGTATACTGATGCAACCAATGACGTTGTGTCTGCGTATCTTGGCTCACTCTGCCTCGTTTCGGGACCCTTGCCTCCTTGTTTTCTGGCCGGGCACGTCGATCAGGGATCAGTTGTATGCAGATCTGCAAAGGAGTCTCTCATCACTTTCACAGGGGCGCCCCAAACACCTCTTGATCCCGGCTCGATCGTCCCCTCCTTGCCGTTCTCTCCGCCTTCCTTATTTTACAACGTACACAATGGAACAAGTGGGGGAGGGTCCCTATTCGGGCGCCATCTTGAAGGGGCCTCTGAGGGACCCTCGCGTATGGAAACAAGGCACAATCACCACACACAAACTGATACACCAAACACAAGGTTGTATTCCCAAAAGCTAGGGTTTATTGCAAAGCAAATAGTCTAAGTTGGCCAACTGGGACCCACGCCCCTCGATGTGTTTCCAGACCCCGGAGGACGCAAGAGAGTGAGAATCGTACAACAGTTACATATATACAAAGCAAGCATCTTACAATCAGTAGTGACACATCCAATACCGCCCCTAATACATTTCCTTTGAATTGGGCATGATGATTGACAATGGTGACGAGTATGACACCTTCAAACATTCATTTAGCAACAGTTTGCAATTTTGCGAGCCTACAGCCACAAGTCTTTCTTTTAAAGAACACAATGCTTCTGTTTTTGCAAGCAAGCTGCGTGCAGGGGAGAGACACATTCCAGGCCTTGCTATCTCCTAGTTTCTATTTGT
Organism: Ambystoma mexicanum; assembly: GCF_040938575.1. Taxonomy (NCBI): domain Eukaryota; kingdom Metazoa; phylum Chordata; class Amphibia; order Caudata; family Ambystomatidae; genus Ambystoma; species Ambystoma mexicanum. The sequence goes on from NC_090934.1 coordinate 206,328,327, forward strand.
GTACTGGGGGTCAACTTGCTCTCCAGGGCTCAGGAAAGGGGGGCCGCAAAGAAGAGCATAACTCAAGCCATTTAATGTTCGCTTCTTACATTTCTACTGTATTAATGAGACTAGCTGGCACCTGTGTACTAATTGGAATGCCTCGCTGCTTACTTCCAAGGATTTGTGAGGGAGGAGACCGGGCATTTCTGTCTGGGTTGCTGCGTTATGTTTCAACAAGTCTCTTGTGATCTTGTACTTTACATGAACAATGATGTACTAGTGGAGCAGAATAAGTTTTCAACAAAGCAGTTTTAACAGAAAGCAAAAGGCAAACGTTAGAAAACAAAATGGCGATTTCAGTCACCTTAAAATGGCCACACTTTAGTCAAGCTTATGACTATATATTTCTACTACTAAACACATGAGGCGGTTGGTCTTCAGCCAACAAAGTACATTGCCCTCTGATTGAGGGGTGTCTACTTTTTCTGGACTGACAACCGTGTTGCCCTGCCGCGGCAACGTCCTTTGCAAGTCTGTTGCATTTGGGACCCTCCTGCCCCTGAAGCCTGCTGCAGTGAAACTGGGTCGATTCATCCACCCAGAGCGGAGAAATCGCCACTGTGCCATTTGGGAATCATCGCTTTATCTCAGGAACTAAAAGATGCAGAGACGTCCTTTTTGCTGAATTCCAACCTGCAAGCGAAGTGGACTGAGCTGCCGAAGTCTGGGTCCGCTTGCGTCAGGACCAGTGAGTACTCAATACCCTAACCGGTGGCCCCTAGCTCAAGGGCCCATTTGTACGCACAAGTGGCCCCTGAGTGCCCCTCGCCTTTCTACAGCTATTGCAAAATAGCGACTCCATCCCGCACTCTCTAACTACCTCTGCCTTCAAGTGGAGATCCTCCTTGAATAGTAGGAACTTGTTCTGCATCGCCTCATCCACATTCCTGTGCTGCTAGAGTGCTGAAGAGACCCTATTCCACCCATTGGCACAAGTGCAGGCATGTACTATTGAGCACAAGGCTCCTCTCTTCGTAGGGCTTGGACTGCCTCTTAGTTAGGTGTAGTGTCGACATCAAACTGGGCCTAAAGACAAACTGCACTGCCCGTTTCTTTCCCATCTAGGTTGTCGACATATTTTGTGCATTTTCCCCCTTATATCCCAATGATCTTGTATATATATTGTATTGATTGCGATGTGTTGGTTTATCTAGTGATACTGTGATTCTTTTGCTATGGTCTATGTTACAAAGGCCTTGTAATAAATGTGTATATATTTTTGATATAACACCTGTCTGGAGTAATTTGTAAGTGTCCTTGCTCTGTGTGCTCATTGAGGTATTTCAGTCACCCTCACCCCTCCTGAGACTTAGTCTTGATCGCCTGCCATAGCTACCCTGATTGGTCTGGCTTGTCCAGAGGTTACCCTGTTCCAAGAAACTAGGCTGGCCTTCTGAACCTATGCCCCTCCAGAAATCCATCTTAACACTGGGCATGCCAGAAATTGAAGCCCAAGCTGCTCGGGGAGTGCAGGCAAAAACGCTGGGCAACATATGCCAGTCTATATGCCAGTCTGAGTCAGCACAGGGCAAGTTTCAGGCACAGGGGTTGGAGCCTTCCCCCAAGAGCTATACAGAGGTGCCAGTAGGAAAAGCCTCGTAGCTGATCTCCAGCTCCAACGGCTTGTTGAAACAAGTTATGGTGAAGTGTTCTTGAGATTGAGAGGCTGCAAAGCACAAACGCAATGGAGGTTGAAAATAAAAGCATTGAGAGGTTGTCATTGATACCGAAACGCAACAATACTATTACAACTCTTGTGTAGCACAGCAGGAAAGCATGCACACAAGAGGAAAAGGATACTGTGGTAAGTCAGACATAGAAGAAAAAGAAGATGACATGTTTGTAACAGTATATTTCATTAAAAGAAAGAATGCCTCCTCTAAGCTCTACTTCTGCGATGACTTCACTAAAAAGTGTGCTCGTCTGGACATCTTACAAAGAAACTCTGTCCTCGGTCCAAACCTACACTACCCTAACATCTGCCCTAGATCTATGAAAAGGATAACAAACTTTAGTTTGGGATAGGGTTACTTCTCCCTTGAGGTGGATTAGTGGTGGCTGGTTTTCTGACCCCTACCAAAAGAGTTCTTGTGGTCTTTTCCGGGCCTAGGCCTATTAAACTAGTTCAAACAAAAAATGTGTCTCAGTTTTTCTCTTACCCAAAAGACGTCGTCAGACAGTTGAAACAGTTCTGGACCTATACCATCTCCCAGGATGTGTTCTCCTCTTTGAAAACAGGTTCTCTTGACCTGGGTTGACTGGTATTCATAACACCTAGAATGGCTCTCCCGCCAGCTTGAAGCACTTTGCGACTGGAGAGTTTGGGGTCATTCCCTTGCTCACTCTTTTTTTACTCGTAGGACTTCTTATCCCCTTGGGGAATATTTGGTGTCTTGGCCCAGCCTGGGCTCATCAGCTGTTCAGCCTTTCTTTGTAGGCCGATTCTATCACCCCATTGTGGAGTCTTTGGACACTCAGCTCCACGTGCACTATGCGCCTGTTCAGCCTTAGTTGTCAGGTACTTGTAATCTCAGCCCGGCGTGGGCTATTTGTTTCCCAGGCATGTTTTGCGACTGTTTCTTCACCCCCTCGTGAGGTATGCAGATTCTCAGCCTGGCGTGGGCTTGCAGCTTTCTCAGCCTAACTATACTTGCCAGTTCCTTTACCCCTGCTACACAGATATTTTGGCAGATGTGGCCTCTGCAGTGGCCGTACTGCACTCCACCTGTTCCTTGAGGGAGGCTCCGTACCTGCCTTCCAGCTGCGGTGATCGTCAGGTGATGCATTCTCTGGCCAGTGCAGACTTGCGCTCGACTGCGCTCTGGTCTGCACGGTCAGGTCTATCGTTCCTCCTGTGCTGGACTGACGGGATGCTGGCACACTGCTTCTGGGGTGGCTTTGCTTTCTTATATCCTGGCGGCTCCAGGATCCCTGCCTTCATCAAAGCGGCAGCGTACCCTAAGCTTCCTTGGCTCCCCACCCACCATGCCTATGGTCTGGCTCTTACTTCAGGCACCTCCTGGAAGGGAGAGACTCCCTCCTGTCTGGCTCCGCAAGCTGGTATTTCCCACCTCCAGGGACATTTATGTTCCTTTCTGGAATGAAACCGAAGAATTAATTGGTTCAAGTCTTCATGAAAGTGTGTCAACAAGTTCAAGTCAGAAACCAAGCTATACACTTTTTAAAGGGCCCTGTACATTACTGTCCTGTTCAATCTCCACATAACTAACAAACACATGGGTCTCTGAAGTAAAGGGAGGTGGAATAACGCCCTTACTTTGGGATGCCTTGTCACCCCCAGTGGGATCGTGCTTGCCCTGTTCACTTATGGGTTTAGGGGTAGGGCTCTCACTGCTCTAATCACAAAAGGGGTGGCTCCCCTTGGGGAGAAGGGACAGATTCCCTTTATTGGTCAAAGAATGACCAAACAATCAACATCCACAACACCAAAACAGGGTTACACCGAAGGGTCAAGTAATTTTACAGACAGGGTGCAGAAGATGATTGAGAGGATGAGGAAACTTTCGATGCTGAGAGGCACATTTCATTCAGATCTGCGTCGGAGGCCAATCCTCGACTTCAGAAAGAATCACTTCAGTAAGAATGGAAAAACAAAGAGGTGATGGCTGGAAGGTTTAGAATGCATCTTAACCTCTGGCATTGCTCTGGGCAACCCTCCAGACCACCGTTCTTCGCCTGACAAGCCATTACAGAAGGGGAAAGACAACATTCAAATCTGGCTTGCTCCCACCCCAAAAAGGGCAGTCCAGCCCGAAATGCTAGGTCACATCCCTCCTGCACAAGACCACAAGCATCCCCACTCAAAGCACCGTTCCCCCCGCCCCAGAAACAATGGTCTGCAGGGTTGCCCAGAGCTGTGCCCGTGGTTATGAATTATTCAAAACCTTACAGCCATCAACTTTTAGTTTTGCTTCAGAAAGAATGATCCATGAAGGCTATTAGAGAGACTGTCTAAAATGGTCTCTTTCATGGAGTACCATGAACAGAGCACAAAGGAAATCTTTTGTACCTCAAGATGAAATTCCATCAAAGACTTCACAGCCAGACTAGCTCCCAAGAGGACATATACTCTGTCAACGAGTACTACGAGAATACTGACGACACAGATTCACACATAGACCCATAGGACTATGTAGATCCAGATGAATTCATAATGGCCTCCACGGATTTATTTATTTTATTTATTTTTCCAATTATAGAAGTGCACAAAGCCCTCAGGCATCTAGGCGCTGGTTACAAACATAAGACAGAAAGCGTATAAATATCTAGGGTTAGTTGAAGAGGTGAGTCTTAAGCCTTTTCCTGAACAGCTGGTAGGAGGGCCCAGCTCGAAGGTGAAGTGGCAGATGGTTCCAGAGGTTAGCTGCCACCACAGGGAAGCTTTATCCCCTGGCTCTTTTCCGTCTGTATCTGTCATGCGTCTGGGTACCTGGAGGCTGTGGAATAGATATCGATGGGGCGGCCATTGAAGGTTCCATCACGTTCTTCTTTAACAGTGTGGTGACGGTTTAGTCTTTTCTCACTTCTGACTGGGAGGTACTTTACACACTTCCTCCCAGCATTCCTTGTGTTGCAACCACAGAGTTACGCTGTTTGCCTTTCTCCCTTGATAGCGCTCAGTGTTCTGTCCCCTCGCTATTGCAATTTACTTTCCCTTGTTGGTGCCTCACAGATACTTTACTCCTTTCCTTTCCCCCCATTTACTTTCCTCTTTCCTTTCCGCTCAGCAGCATTTTTCGCCATCTCCTTCTGCTCTGGCGTTCCGCGAACTTCTGCCCACAGCTGCTAGGGCTGTGTTCTATTGTCAGGACCGCTGCTCAGTTCTTGACACTTTCCATCGCCCGCCTTTGCTTTGCTGCACGCGACTCATCTCTCTTACGCTGCAGTTTCCACTTACCCACGCTGCTATCAGTTCCCTCTTCACGACTGTGGAATACAGTATAGATTCTCAGGATTGCTACTGTGCCTTTTTCAATCATCCCAAGAGCTTCCACGCAACAAACAACAACAGAATCTTCTGCCTGCAACAACATCCTGCAAACAGGATTTTTTCAGCTTCCTGCTTTTTCCCCCAATTTTCGCCTGCCTCGATGGAGGAGCCACAGGGCTACAGCTCACCGGTGGCCACTGTGGCTTCCTATCGAGACAGGTCTCCACCACGGAAATGCAACAAGGAACACAAATATAGATAAAGCTGGGACCACTACCGATCGGACTACAGTACTTTAGGTGAGGAGATGGAGGAGGGCAGTGGGTCAGAAGAAGTTGAACCAGTGTATGACAGTATTTTAGGGTGAGGAGGTAGTGACACTGGGTGGATCTGAGTGGTCTAGCTGGATTATGTTTGTTAATCCTCTGGGCTTGGTACGAAGGTGCAGGGTTGGCCATACACTGATGGGTATTTGATAGGGTTTTAAACTTGATTCATTCCCAGACAGGGAGTCAGTGGACCGACATTTGTGAGGAGGAAATACCAGTGTTATCATTCCCTACTGAAGACATATTCCGTTTTTAGATCTAGTGCCCTGAGTGGAACAGCGCTTTGGAATACTTGCTGAGGAACCGATTGACGAGGTAGGCTTTATAGAGGAAAATGACCCACCCAGAACCATCCCACCACATACCCCTCCTCTTCGAACACCCATGTCCACCATGCACTCCCTGCGATGAGCGGCTCAAAAACCACCTCCCCTCATGAAGTCACATGCATCCCTTTTAATGCCCACTTCATAGCGAAAAACAGACACAACATCTTTGGCCTCCTATCCTCTGACAACCCCAACCTCATTTTTATCACAGACACCTGGTCCTCCGACGATTTTGCACCAGTCACACACAAGGACTCCACCCCCCTCCCCGGCTACTCTCTTATCGCCCTCAATAGACCCTCTAGAGGTGGCGGAGTAGCAATCCTCTACAAACCCCATTTCTCTGTTTCACTCGTCGAATCCTAGAAATGCAATGCTTCCTGTGAATCCCTTCTGGTAAAACTCTCTCTACCATCGACATTCACACCCAGCTTCTTACTCATCTACAGACCCACTGCATACAACAGACATTTAGCCAACAATCTCTGTGACTCTATAGCTACCATTCAGGTAAATCACCCATCTCTTATACTCCTGGGAGATTTCAATATCTGGTTTGATATGCTCAACAACCCCATGACCCATCCTCTGGTCGACAGTCGTGATGCACTCAACCATACCCAACATACCACTAGTCCATCTCACTCAGGTGGCCACACCCTTGATGCGATTTTCATCTCCTATGACCTGGTTTATATATCCAGTCCCAAACCGTTTATTTGGCAGACCACTTTGCCATCCCTTTCTCTATCCACACACCAGCCCCTCCTCCTATAGCGCCCACTTTTGATCACAAATGCCGGAACAAACTCAAGGTACTCCCTGACCTAGCTGAATCCATGCAACTCTGCCCCCATGCAATGCTGTTCTGTGCTAGACCGTTAACCATAGAATGCTTCGACTCCTGGCTTAAAGAATCTCTAATTCCTCTCACCCCCTTGCGTCCCGCAACCTCACGCAAAGGACCCTCCTCCAAATGGTTCACGCCCCACCTAAGGACTTTCAAAAAACAAAATAACTCTCTTGAACGCAAGTGGGGAATATCTAAAACTGATATCAGCAGATCCATTTTCGCCCTCCACCACTGCATTTACAAATCTGAGATCCGAAAAGCCAAAGAAATCCTATTACAGTAAACATATTCTGAACTGTGGCAGCAGCAGCAGCAAAGAACTCCACAATATCATCTCCGAATTCGTGAAACCTACCTGCACCTCTGCCCAATCCACTCCCACACAATCACACTGCGACTCCCTCTTGCTACATTTCTAAAACACCGTACTTGACAGGATGGCAATCCTTAACACCAAGATATCCTCGCTCACCCCCCACCCTACTCCAACCCCTCCTGATCCCATTGCCCCGACGCCCACCTTACCAACCTTTGACTCCTTCAAATCCATCTCAAGAGACTAGTTCCTTGACCTACTATCAACCAGCAGACCCTCCGGGTCACCCCTTCCCTGCCTCTGTTCTGATAGAAATATTCTCCTCTACCTGCGCAGGAAAACAAGCAAGAGCCATATTAAACGACCCCCTCACCTCTGGCATCTTCCCGGAACCCTTTAAAATAGCGCATGTGGTCAAGCCACTTCTAAAAAAGGCATCCCTCGACCCCCTTGACCCTAAGAATTACAGGCCGGACTCGAACACTAGATTTCTTGTGAAACTCGTTGACCGGACGGCTTACTCCCAGCTCAACTGCTTTGTAGAATCCAACAAACTCCTCGACCCGCACAATCAGGCTTCAGACCTCCACATGGAACAGAAACCACTCTGATCTCAATCTGGGATGATCTCAAGGTCACGGTAGACTCTGAGAGTTGCGCAGTGCTGATTCTCCTCTCCACAGCCTTCAACACAGTTAACCACTCAATACTCCTTGACCGCCTCCACTCCCATGGAATCCGTGGCTCGGCACTCAAATGGATGGCCTCTTTCCACAGCAACAGGAAACAAATCGCCTTCCTCTCCCCTTTTGTCTCAACAATTCGCTCTGTGAATACTGGAGTACCCCAAGGCGCATGCATCTCTGCTCTTCTTTTCAACCTCTATCTGACCACTCTACCAGGAATCACCAGCACACGCAACCTATCCTGTTACAACTATGCCAATGATACCCAAATTATTCTAAAAATCCCCAAGACAAGCACCAACCCACGTCCCGACCTAGAAGCTTGTCTCTGTGATATTGACCGATGGATCACAAGTAACCACCTCCTTTTGAACCCTGATAAAACTGAAAATCATGGTGTGTGGAAACACTGCCCTTCTCTCACAACTGCTCCCATGGCCCCCCTCCCTAGGCCCTCCACCCCCTCCCTCCACTAATGTCAAAAACCTAGGCTGCACTTTGGACTCAGGCCTAACCCTCTCCCATCAGATCAATAATGTTTCAAAAAGCTGTCACTACCACCTCCCCCAACAGACTCACCACTGTTATGTATATTGTTATGTCGAGACTGGACTATGCCAACTCCTTATACCTGGGAGCACCGGCATACCAACTCAACAAACTCCAAAGAGCCCAAAAAGCTGCCGACAAACTCCTCCTCGCCCTGGGACACAGAGACCACATCTCACCTGCTCTCCGAACCCTCCACTCACTTCCAGTCGGACGAAGGGCAGCCTTCAAGACCCTATGCATTATCCACCGAGCAGTACACAACACCGGCCCAACGTACCTACAAGAGAAGATAAAACCCTACCGCCCATCTTGCACCCTAAGATCAAGCACTGCCCTCTTTCTAGTGATTCCAACCTCTAATTCTGTCAGGATCAGAGAATTTGCCTTCTCAATCTTGGCCCCCAACTCTGTGGAATGTACTCCCCCCACATATTCGACACACCAATGATTACATGGCCTTCCGCAAAGCTCTAAAAACCTGGCTCTTTCCAACATAACAACTAAGAACATCTAAGGCCACTGAGACCTTGCAACCTCATAACAAATGTTCATGAGATCCTGAGCATTGACACCGCTAAATGCACCTATTAAGTCACTAATAAGCTTACTCTGAATGCAACAATCGCAAATCGTGCACTTGAAATCCAGAATAGCGAGCTTGTTAGATCAAAACCTCCACCCAGACACTCCCCTCTCCTATCACTATGCTCACTCTTTACTCTCCACCAACACAATTAGAGCGCAGCTACACCCCTCCATCAATTTCTGCCTAGCTGCTCACATACGAACAATACTCCATGAACACCTCAGCATTCTGATAAAACGCGGCTATACCCCACGAAAATAGGCCTAGCTACACACATACGCGTCCTACACAGGCTTAATGCAGCCAGATCCCAATCTTGGTGACCATCCTCCCGACTGAACACATTCAACTGATATCAATTACCACCACACCTAATGTTAGGATACATCAGGCAATCGCAGCAGCTGCGCACATAATCGGTGCACCCAAGCACCCTCTGATGCCTTACTCTCTCGACTGACCTGGACTACGGTCCCTGAGGGCGTTCAACCTACCAGCTCTTTGAGGTCGTACCAATGATATACAGAGCGCTATATAAATGCCAAATAAAATAACATAATATAACAGAAGAAGCAGGTATTTTGTTGCATTCCTCTTCTTGCCTCAAAAAGAAAATCCACCCCTCTTTGCTTAAACCAGCCAACACTAGGGCATCACACCCAAGGGTGATGAAAAAGTATAGACCCTCACCCACATATCCCAGAGACAATCTATCTCTGATTTTTTAGTTGGAGCTACTGCACACAAAAGAGCTACTTTGCTAACAAAAGTCAATGAATACCCCCCAGACAAGGAGAGTAGGCGCATATGTTTTAGGCAAAAAGGCAGCTACCGCAGCACCTTATGGTGGAAGGATCACTAATGTTACAGCGTTCATGGCCAGATACAACAGGTCACAATGGGGCTACATGGAGGACCTGCCAAGCAGCCATGATAAATTACAGGGAGCGTTCTGTAAAATCATTACAGAGAGAAACATGCTGCAAATGTTATTATAAAGAATAGTCTAGACGCAACAGCGGGTCGACAAATAGCAGGGGTAGCCATCGTCAAAAGACACGCCTGCCTAAGGAGTATGTTGTATCGTGTCTGCTGGCACGTGTGGAGTGTTGTTCCTTGCTCATGGATCAACATTCCACACGGGCCAGTTAGTTTGCCTTTTCGGTGCCTGGTTGCGGTTCTCCTGCTCTGGGTCCAGAATAAAGTTGTTCTTCACTTACCGCGCCTCAGTTTACTTCAATGGCGATGGAGGAAGTCTGGACCCATCTGCCCACGCGTGCAGGGTTGGTTGGAGTGGAGGTCTTGCCCCATTCAGCGGGAGCAGGAGCCGCGGGGCGCACTGGTGCGGGGCCGGGCAGTGCCATTCAACGTGAGCTCTGTGGCGAGGCGTGAGCTACGTTGCAGGCCGGGCCGGGCAGTGCCGCTGCCCCTCATCGCTGAGGCATGCAGAGGTCTGAGGCCAGGTTCCGGAAGCTGTGGCTGCTCCCCAGCGGGGGTGGCTAAAGGAAGGGCCGCCGCCGCGGTGCCCACTGCAGCCGGCAAAGAACAGACAGAAGGAGGTGTCGCACAGCGCCCAACGCCCCGGGGAAGTCGGGTGGAGTTGCGGGCACTCCCAGTCCCCGGAGCTCTGTGTGCGTTGGCACTGGAGGCGTGGCTGCTAAAGCCGGCGTCTGAGGACGAGCATTGATAGGCTCAGCTGGCAGCCCTGGAGGCGGGGCCAGAGCCGGCGTGTTGAAGACAGGCGTAGATACGTCCTACGGGCACTTCAGTCTCCCCCTTGCTCACGTCGGCAGTGGGGGGTGGCAGCGTGGGCACGTCATTCTGCCTGATTTCGCTTCGGAGAGGACAGTTATCCGTGGTGTGCCATTGGAGTTGGCACCTCGGGTTAAATTGTACTACGCACACCAACGTACGTGACATTTCCTGCAGTGGTATTGCAGTGGTATTGACATTTAGAGTGGCCTGAGGAAGACTAGACTCGCAACTGCTGTTTAACAGACATCATTCCTGTTTAACAAACCATGTCTCACTCTGCTGCCAGACACCCTCCTGCATTTTTGCCTGCTCCTGGAGAGCCAGCGGCCCCATGGGACCAGTGGATTGACTCCTTCAAGGTATATTTGAGGACAGCTGGGGGCGCAAAATTTGACGATGATGAAAAGGAGGCGGCGCTCTTGAACTGCATTGGTACTGAGGGTTTGCGAGTCTTTCGCCATTTGCTAGGGGAGGAGGTGACAGTTCCTGGGAGTGGCAAAGGGGAAAGAGTGTTGAGCGCATATGAGACTGCATTGAAGAAGTTGGAGGATCGTTTTGGCAGGAGGATAAATGTAGTGCTGGAGTGTTACAAGTTCTTCTCCTGGGTGCAGGGGTCGGGTGAATCTATAGATGCATATGTGACAGCTTTGCAAGCCTTAATGGCCACCTGCAGATTTTCGGGGATTCTTGATGAGTATATAAGAGACCAAATAATGATGAAGACCAGCAGTCAGAAGATTAGAGAAAGGCTTTGGATTGAAAGTGACCCGCCATTGGAGAAGGTGGTGGAGATCGCCAGTGCCATTGAGACATCCAGGGCAAGTGTACAAATTGTCACTGAGAAGGAAGGTTCCAGAGACGCCATTCAGGTTGTCGTGCCTCGCAATAGAGGTGGTGGCTTGGATAATAGAAAGAAATGACAACCAGGGAGGAAAGTTGTCCAGAGCTAAGGAGCCTTGCAGGAAATGTGGCTGGTTTAGCCATCTGACTTGTTCGAAAGAATGTCCTGCTGCTAACATTGAGTGCAGAAAATGTAAATGTAGGGGCCATTATGCCCGCATGTGAAAGGTTAATGGGATGATTGGTGCGGTGTCAGATGGTTGTGGTATAGATCAAGACTGTGGGTCCCATATTAAAGCAGAGCAGGGCGTTATACTACATGTGGAGGGGGCTTCACGGAAAGGTCCATGGGTTTCGGTGTTGGTGGATGGTCACCCTGTGGACATGTTAGTAGATTCGGGGTCGCCTTATACCATAGTGTCCCCGGAGATTTATGAGGAGAGGTTGGGGAAAGAGATCTCAGATTTGCATGCATCGGATATTAGTCCTAGTGCCTATGGGCAGAATCCCATTAGCGTGTTGGGCTACGAACGGACCTGCATTGAATTCAAGGGTCGACAAACCATGTGCAAACTATACGTAGCACTCAAGGGTACCAGTGTATTGGGGTGGGAGGAACAAGCCGCTTTAAGCATTGAAATCTATCCTGGGAAGGATGTCCCTGTGTTAAGTATTCAGGAGGAGGCTGGGGGTGATGTGAGTCGAGTGACGTCTGAGTCACTTAAGGCTGAGTTCCCAGAAGTATTTTCTGACAAATTGGGAAGGCTCAAGGGATTTTCCCACCGCATTATTTTAAAAAGGGGTTCAGTGCCCAAGGTGAGGGGCGTTCCAGTGATGGCGAGGGACAGTTTAAGGGCAGAGTTGGACAAGCTAACGGCGGCAGGGGTCATTGAGCCTATTGAGTGTTCGGAGTGGTTGTTTCCGGTGGTACTTGTTAAGAAAGGGAATGGCAATCTCAGGATGTGTGTGGACCTTCAGGAGTTAAACTCGAGTATTTGGGTTGGTCGCCACCCTTTGCCAAACATTAATGAATTATTGCTTACCCTGGGTATGTCAAGGAGTTCCCCCCTTCTCACCTGAGCTCAATCTTTCTGGATTTCTTGATCGATGCCTTCTTGCTTACTACTCGAGTCTTGAATAAGGCTGCACGAGTCTCTTCCGACTCCAGCGTGCGTTCAAGTACTGGGATGCAGGGGTCCAGGAATCCAGGAAATAACAGGGTGCGCAACTAGCACACGAGTCCAGGAAATCAAGAAGGGAAGGAAAGGGACTAGAATTGGGTTAGAGTGGAAGAAGCAAATTACCTGCAGCCATGTGAGACTAGTACAGTTGTCCAACATGAATGTGCGAACATTTACCTTCATTCCCCTCTCATGCAGGTGATGGTGGCTATCCCTTGAAGCTGTGGCTCCTGACCCCTGTCCGAAACCCACAGAACAGGCACGAGGAGGACTACCATACCCGTACACATGTGGTAATTGAGCAGACCTTTGGCCTGTTGAAGGCACGATTTCGCTGCCTCAGCCGGTCGGGTGGGGCACTCCTCTACAGCCTTGAGAAGGTGGCCAAGATCACCATGGCATGTGTAATGCTGCACAATATGTGCATCCGCCGGAAGGTGCCCCTGCCCCCTGACATGGAACTGCTACCACCTGATGATGATGAAGGGGAGGAGGAAGATGTGGCAGGACATCATCCCGGTGCCGATGCACAGGAGGGACGTGCTGTGCGGCAGTCAGTGATCGACTGTTACGACTTCGCACAATATTCTAACACACATGTCAGCAGAGGGTGACATAATGTTAGGACATAGGGCCCTGGGTGTGGGGATACATGTACAATATGCACTGTGCAAGATTAAATGACACATGCGCAATAATGAATGTCCACTCTGGTTATTTTTTGGTAACACAACCGGTGTATTGAAAATAAAAATATGAACGTGAATAACAAACCCTCCACCACCCTCACCCCCCTCCCCCTCCACCCACAACTCCCCCACACACCCTCACCCCCCTCCACCTCCCCCCACAACTCGCCCACACACCCTCACCCCCCTCCCCCTCCCACCACAACAACCCCACACACCCTCACCCCCTCCCCCTCCAACCACAACAACCGCACACTAGTCCCATAGGGTCCACGGAGCCCACATGAGGCTGCCAGTACAGTCATTCAGCGCTCCCGGAGCCAGGGGGAGGCATGTCCCATCGGCGCTGCGCACAGAGCGACCGACGGAGCGGGCTGGTCTGAGTGGAGTTGCTTGTAGACGGTGTGTCCTCATGCTGAGGCTGTTGGCCGGGAAGAGCAGCCTCCAAACCATCGGCTATGCGGCCGAGCACCTCGCAGAGGCGGTTTGTGTTTTCGTGATGGACTGACCAGTGCCCTCAAATCCGCACACCCCTCCTCCCTGGCCTGCTGATTGTCCTGCAGAAAACCCGATATTAGGGCCAATATTCCTGGGGTTCGCGTGAAGTTTCACACGCAATAGGCCCTGTGCGAGTGGGGTTCGTGTATTACTGGGGTTCGCGGGAAGTTTCACACGCGATAGGCCCTGTGCGAGTGGGGTACGTGTATTTCAGGGGTTCACGGGAAGTTTCACACGCGATTTAGCTGTCAGAGCTGGGTACGTGAATTTCGGGGGTCAGCTCGCTGTGCCCCTGCGGCTGCACCAGTGGCTCTGCTGGGGATCGGGCTGCCATGTCCTGCCGGCTCATCCTCCACGGGACTGTATATGGGACTGATATGTTCCTTCGTCTGTTCTTGGCCAGACTGCTCCGGTGTGTTGGCATCACCAGTGTCACTCATGGATACCTGGGGGCTGGACAATTGTGCTGGGGTGTGGACTACTTCCACATGGTCGTCCTCAATGGTTCCCCAGATGTCATTGGCCACACTGGACTCCTCCGAACGTGGCGTTGCACAGGTGTCTGCAGGCAGTGCAGTGAGGGGTGGGGGTGGTGTGCCCTCCACGGGCCTTGCTGTTGCTGGTGGAATATGTCCCAGTGGTGGCCTCCTTGCTGGGACATGGCGCCCCCTGACTTGGCCCCTGGATGTGAAGGGATGGTTGCTGTCCTGCTCCTCACTGTCATGCTCACTGCCTGTGGGGGTGAAAGAGAGGGATGGCATGAGTGATGTTTGGATAGCCAGCATACATACATTGGTACGATAGCACATCCACACAATTGTGGGTAATAGGCATTTGTGTAGGGAACGGCACGTCATTCCATACATGGGTGGTACATGCAGGCATATGTTGGTGTCACTCATGTTGGCCAGGTACTGTGCTGTCTGACATGCACACTGTTTAGATAATGGACGCTGTGTGCCTCATGGAATTTGCTACTTTGCGTGGTATGTGTCATGTACGTTACAGCCATGCACCAGGCAACGGCTTGTGTCTCACTTGCTTCGGCATACTTTACAGGGAGTGTGTGTGTGGCTAACCATGGCGTCACTCTTTGGACAGACATTTGCCATTGACTTTCATCACTTTAGGATTAGCAACTTTTGCTTTGGACACTCACCTCCATCAGCTGATGACGTGCCGCCACACTCCATCTCTACGACTCCTTCTATGGATTCTGCCCCAATCATGGCCGCACATGTTTCCTCCCACGGTGTGAGCTTTATTGGAGAACCTGGTCCTCCTCCGGTCTCCAAGGCCTGGGCACGGTTTGCAGAAAGAATGTTCCGCAGCTGGAGGTCATCCCACCTTTTGCTGCAATCCCTGACCGTGCTGGGGGTTTTGTCCACTGCGCTGACCTTCTGGCATATTTGTTCCCAGATTTGCTTTTTTCGCAACACGGCCTCTCTCCTCATGTCGCTGCTGAACACAGTCCCAGCATGCTCGTGTAGGGTGTCTACGAGCAACTGGAGTTCATCTGGGCTGAAGCGCTCCTTTCGGAGGCGGGCAGATCCCTTCTTGGGTGCTTTTGGCATTCCTGGATGGTTTGATTAACTTTCCAGACGATCACCAGTGTCCCAGGGGTCCTCTGTGGTGAGGATGACAATGGATTGTGTTTTTAAAGATGACCACCGTGCTCCTTCCCGTTCCTGTGCGATGTCGCTATTTCCAGTTCCGCTATTTAACGGTGACCGTAAATAGTGGTGACCGTAATTAGCGGTCACCGCTATTTACGGTCACCGCTATTGCCGCTTTGGACTATGGCAGTAGTGTTATCTACGGTGCGCTTCATGCCGGTAAGGGCTTTTGAGGACCCTTTTGCGGCATGGCGCTAGGTACCTTACCGGCATGGCGCAAAGCTCGTGCCCGCGAAGTCGTAACAGTCGGACACGCAATTAGCGCCATGCCGGTAAGGGATGGAACTTACCTCCAAACTCGGAATGAGGGCCCATGTGTTCTAGGTGGGGAACTACAGATTTCCTCTGAGTGCCTTAGCACTGCCCACATTACCCATAACTCTATATACACTGTGGACTCTTTTGACGCTTTTGTGTACAAGCTTTTTGGATAAGCGCTGTTGGTAAAGGGCTGTTTGTGGCTGTCTTGGGGTGGCTAGGGGTGCAGAGGGAACATCTACTCACATACCTTGTTGTAAATCTGTTTGATCTTTGATTGAAGCAACCATGGTGAACATGCATGCTCACCTAAACCGAACACGCTCTCAGCATACCATATATTCGCTCAAAACGAATATGCCCGCAATGCTAAAATCCACCACACCTCGGTCTCGAGAAGACTCAAACTATTCGAACCTTTCACCGGCTCAGCTCGCAGTCAAGAAAGCTATTTTGGCTGCGTAGTGTGCTCTTAACAATAAAGCTGGTGTGCTGGATATTCGCTGCTTTTATCCTTTGCATAGTAAACAATCATCACTGACCCATGACGCACCAATCGCATCTCAAGAAGAGGTAATTTTTATTGCAGATTATTCTCTGGTTCAGCGGAATGATACTTCAAAAAGCCGCCTCGTGGCAGGCAAACTGCCATCAATGCCTGCTTTAAATCATTACATCAGAAGAACTTAGACTTAAGCCCACCAGCCTCTGTAGCTTTGATGGCTGTCGGCAAACACTTACCCTCAACAGAAGATAGCTCAATAGAGTTACCTACTCAACTGAAACCACAGCTGCCACTTGTTAAAACACCAGCGTCGGCTCATCCCATGAGCAATCCAAACGATATGACTGAAGATCTCTCACAGTCACCATTAATGTTTCAACATTCACCGCAAAATCTATCCATGTCATCAATTTCCTATTCTAATCCAACTCCTCGCAAACGAATACAATCAGTAAATTCCTTGTGCAGTCAGCCAGCTACTACACAAATAACGCTGCCAATACCTTTGTTGGAATTTACTTTAAATGCTATTAATACCACACTTTCCTCATTATTCAAACTATTTGAGGTGAGGGACAACAAAATAAATAGTCAATCTGACCTGTTAAAAACGCTAACCAACCAACAACTGGAAAATGTTACTAAGCTCTGATTCTAAGGTGTACGTGGCGGTAGAAGCGACAAAGCCATGTTGCTCCGCCCTTAGTAATCATTTAAAAGACAATTCTAAGTGTGAGAGATTTTAGGAGTATGGCGGATTTCGAGGTGCTTCCTACGTTTCCTGACATCAATAAACCACAGGAATCGCCAGCGCTCCCCTCTCTCTCTTCGCCCCATCATTCACTCTTAAAAGATAGGAAGCAATCAACGAATTCCAAACACCACAAAGAAGGCATATAACATCTTTGACCCGTTGCCAGCAACAAAACAGCCTACAAAACTGAATAACTTTCCTATTTGGTTGGAAACGAAACCTAAAAATATTTTACGAGTTCAAGCTTCCAGCTCTTCAGCCACCAAACGCTTCGTAAAAGCTATATCACTTAAAAGTTGTCAAAACGTGATTACGACTACCACGAGCCAGAAAAAACAAACAAAAGTAATAAAACAGAAACCAGAAACTAAAGACTCCACTTGTCAAAGTGTACTCATTTACCAACCTTTAGACGATCTAGTTGAAGCAGTAAAACAAGATGCTACCGATAGACCATTTAACACGATCCAAAATGAATATGCTAAAAATATAAAGACTGCACCTCATGCCAAATAAAACAATTTAATGAAACCGTGCTATGAATCAATTAATCTAGACCGGTGGCAAATAGAGATTCAAACCTCTTTGCAGCAATTCTTTGGCAAACAGAACATTATGGCAAATGAGCAATCTGAGGCAAGAAGCACACCTCTTTTATCAACTTCTAGGCACAGTGATCCATCGCTATCCCAAATATCAATCTCAAGAGGAATACAACCCGCAAGGATACTGCACATGGTGAAAGCGAAAACAAAGTATACCAAACAGGTTGCCAAAAGAACAAATTGCAATGAACTCAAAGAGGAGAGACCACCCAGCACATTTGCATCGCCTACCACTAAAATGCAGACCAATACCATTTCCATCATTTGACTTAAACAGAGGAAGTGTTTTAACTATCTTTGACGAAATTCCTAGTCTCCAGGACATCTGCTCAGTGGACATAAATCTTTAAGACCTCATGGCAAGCCAGAAAAGATCTATACGACCTTTGTTTTGGGCCTCTACCTCAAATTTCTACCACTCGATATCCTCTGTCGCTTTTAATTGGTGATCTAAATCTTCACTTATTCAATGACACACGGACCCAGCATAGCCAAATCATTCAACAGTGGAGGTCCTTTGCAAAGGCCCATTCCCTGTACTTAGCAAACAGTGCGCTTCCTGGAGATTGCCCTCCACAACATACATGGTCAAGAGGAAACCAATCTTCTATAATTGACTTCGTATCCATGGATAAGCACACTTTTGCAAATGGTGAACATATGGAGGTGATCAAACAATCTTACAGCGATCACAATACGGTAACTCTAACCTTGCGACATAAATTACCTGACATCCAGATAATCGAATCACAATACCCTAGCCAGCTAAACATCAATCCTGGGACATCTTCAACACATGATTGGTAACCATCAAGCCCTGAATCCACAACAAGGGCAGATCCAAGTGGACCATTATGTTATGGCGCTGCAGCTATTCGTGGTTCACTCTGCCAATACAGTGAGACCATCATATAAATCGAAACACGCTTATGATCAAGAGTTACAAATAGTGAAAAAAGAACATTGTAGAAGGAAACAAGCTCTCAAATACCTCGATCCTGTTGACAGGGCAAGTGTGTTGAAAACTCTTAAAACACAGTTTCGGAACTGGGCCCAAAGTAGATGAGCCCACATGTATCAGCAAGACGGGGCTTCTATGCTACAGGTGATAGCATTAAAATCATCAGCAGCAATCTGGAATCTTTTAAATAATATAACAAATTCACCCCAAGAAGCAACTCAGATAAATTGTGTCATGGCTAAGGAGTGGTACGATCATTTCCTCCATCTATATGCAATGCCGAATCCATCTGACTGCCAGCTGAAGGTGGATGAAACACCAATGAAAGCTGAATTACTCCAACTATGATCTGATAATTACCAAGGAAGATATTATGCATTACATTCAGAAGTCTAGCCGATCGCACGCCACTGGACCAGACGGCCTAAGCAATAACATGTTCAAAGAACATCCTACAGAGTGGGCAACTATATTATATGACATTTTTCAACAAGTAATAATTTCAAAAACAGTACCAAGCTCATGGCTTAAATCGGTAGTAATACCAATATACAAAAAAAGAAATAGACAATCACTAACAAACTATCGACCGATAGCCCTGCTAGATGCTCCAAGCTAAATATTTACACACTTTATCCTAGAAAAATTCAATCAGTGGACCTTGGACTCTGGAAATCTGGATATCTATCAAACTGGATTCGTAGCTGGATTGGGGAAATCAATCAATTTGATGCTCATTTCCACCATTCAAGGGCAGGCTTGTTTGCAGAATTATATTTCAGCTTCATTGACTTCCGAGACGCCTTTGATTCTGTTGTAAGACATCTCCTGTATATAAAACGCAGAGGTGGAAAGTGCCCACAGTAAATATTGTTCTGGATCATGCTTTTTCATACAAACACCACTATACAAATACGACTTTCTTTGCATGGCTTACTAACACAACAAATTCCCACCTCCAGTGGGCTGAAGCAGGGTTGTATTCTTGCTTCAGCTCTCTTTAATTTCTTCATTGCAGACTTGGTGAAGGGCCTTATGCTCTTGGTGTCACAAGTCTCTCCCCTTCTCACCTGCTTTTGTTGTTTGCTTGCAACCTTCTGTGATGTCTTCTTTCTCATGGTCCGGGATTTGTACAAACCCGAGCGCTGGTCCTCGGATTCCAGCGTTAGGTTAGCTATCCAACTTCCGGGAACGTTCAGAAGTCCAGGGTGGATACCAGGAAGGAATGATGTTCGCACTTGGAGGCACGGAACGCTGTGACCCGAGCGCAGAAGAAAATCCAGGAAGTTCAGAGGCAAGGTAGAGGAATGGGAGGAAGGAAGGGGGATTCAAGGAACCGGGAACCAGGAATCAGAAGAAAGCCCCAAGCGAACTCCGGCAACACACGTCCGACTACAGCAAGCGGTAGCGTTGAGAAGTGCAGAGCCGCGGGGGCGTGTCTGTTTTGTAGAGCGTACACCGTGGAGCGTAGAGACTGCCCAGCAGCATTCCGTTTCAAGCGGCCATGTTGGAAGGATCACTGTATTCAATCCCCTATGGGTCAGGGACCAGGAAGTCCAGATGGGACGCAGACGACGGTTCATGACAGCATGCCTTCTCTGAAGCCCAGCTCCTCCGGGCTTGCCCGGATGGATAAGATGGTATCTTCGAACCAGCCTGGGGGCATTCATGTTTGACATGGGTTCCCAGGTGCGCTCACTGGGAGGGTATCCTTTCCATTCGACCAAATACTGTAGTTGACCATGTCTGTACCTAGAGTCACAGATTCTGGAAACCTTGTATTCGAGTTGGTCATTGACAATCACTGGGGTAGATTTTGGAGCTATTCGAGATGACTGAAGATATGGTTTTAACAGTGAGGCGTGGAAGACTGGATGGATCCTTTTCCATGATTCTGGTAGTCGAAGTCGAAAGGCCACTGGATTGATGATTTCTTGTATAGAAAAGGGCCCGTAATACCTGGGAGCCAATTTATTTGGGCGCAGATTTCGAGGAAGGAGCTTCGAGGATAACCAGACTGTATCGCCTACTGAGTAGGAAGGTACGGGTCTTCTTTTGGAGTCAGCATAATGTTTAACGTCTCTTCGGCCTTTTCTTAGTTTTCCTTTGCTTCTTTGTGTACGGTAATAAGGGTTTCAATCCAGGAATCTACCGCAGGAACTGGGGTAGGGTGTGGGAGAACGGAAGGTAGAACTGAAGGATAAAATCCTTGACTACAGAAGAAAGGACTGGTTTTGATAGCTGAATGATCCGAATTGTTATAAGCGAATTCGGCCACAGGTATTAAGAGTGACCAATCATCTTGGACCTTGGTAGCGAAGCAACAAAGGTATTGTTCCAGAGTTAAGTTCACACGTTCAGTGGCTCCATTGGTCTGTGGGTGATAACCTGAACACAAGGCACGTTGGATTCCCAGTATATGACATAATTGCTTCCAGAACTGAGATATGTCCTGGGGTCCTCGGTCTGAAATGATCTTGGAGGGTAGCCCATGAAGCCGGAATATGTGTTCCAGGAAGATTCCGGCAAGTTCAGATGAGGATGGCAGTTTGTATAAAGGTGGAAAATGAGCCATATGAGTAAACAAATCAATAGTAACCATGATAGTTGTGCAGCCCCTCAAAGCTGGTAGTTCCACGATAAAATCTGTGGCAATGATTTCCCAGGGTCTTGTTGGTATTGCTGGAGCAGGGGACCTTCCGGTTTCTTATTATCATGTTTGTACTGATTGCAGACTGCACATGTCTGGATATGGATCCTGATATCATCCTTCATCTTCGGCCACCAAAACTGTCTTTGTATTAGATGGAGGGTGTTGGTGATGCCACGGTGTCCTGAATGAAAGGTATCATGACATAGGCTTGTGATCTTTTGTCTCAGTCCAGGAGTGGGAATGACCAAGCGATTGTCCTTGAATAGATATCCGTCCTTTGTTTTGAGATTCCATCGATTGTTTCTCTTGAACTCCTTCCAGGTTTCAGAGGATTGAGTTTGAATTTGAATATTCTCCAGGAGGGTAAGTGCTTGGGCAACAAATATTGTGTGGTGAAACATCTTTGGGAAGGTCTGATCTTCAAGGGGTTTGTAATCAGGATGTCTGGATAAGGCATCGGCTATTATGTTGTGTGTTCCAGGGACATGAGGGATTTGAAACTGCTATTGAGCAAAAAAGAAGGCCCAACGGGCTTGACGACTGCTTCTACATTCTAGAGATTATAGGACTTGGAGATTCCGATGGTCCGTGCGAACTTGCCCTGAGTGTGTGGCTCGCAGGAGGAGATGACGCCAGTCAGTGAAGGCTTGACGGATGGCTAGTAATTCCTTTTTCGAGAACGGAGTAATGAGTTTCACTGGGAGTCATGGTGCGAGAAAGATAGGCGATGGGGTGTTCGAACTTGTCACCCAATTCTTGTTTTAGGACTGCCCCTATAGCGTAGTTGGAAGCATCAGTTTCAACAAGAAAAGGTTGATCAATGTCGGGTTGAGCTAGGATGGGGGCTTGTGTGAACTCTGACTTCAACCGTTGGAACACCCTTCTTGGGCTGAGGTCCACAGGAAGGGGGTGTCCTTCTTTAACAATGTAACGATAGGATGCACAATCTCCGAAAAAGTTGGTATAAATTTCCTATAGAAATTAGCAAGCCCCAGGAAGGATTGAATTTGTTTTACGGTGGTTGGAACGGGCCAGGATAAAATGGAGTCTACCTTCGAGGAGTCCATTCCAATTCCATTTGGGCTGAGAACGAATCCGAGGTGGTGAACAGTTGATACATGGAAAAGGCACTTCTCGGGCTTGGCCAGGAGCTTATGTTCACGTAGACATTGTAAGACTGCCTTCACATGCTCTTCATGTTTTAGATGGTCCTGGGAGTATCTCAGTATGTCGTCCAGATATACAATGACGAAGATGAACAGCATATCAGAGAACACTTGGTCCATAAAACGTTGGAAGACCGCTGGGGCATTAGCAAGTCCAAAGGGCATAACCAGGTATTCAAAATGGCCAAAGGGGGTTCTAAAGGCTGTTTTTTATTGGTCACCTTCCTTTATACGAATAAGATGGTAGGCACCCCTTAGGTCTAGTTTTGTGAAGATTACTGCACCTCTGACTGCTTCCAGAATATCCGAGATGAGAGGCAATGGGTAGCGGTCCTTGAGAGTGCACTGGTTAAGGCCACGGTGATCTAGACATGGTCTGAGCAGCTCCATGGTGTCTTTCTTGGGAACAAAAAACAACTAAGCACACACTGGGGAGTTAGATGGTCGTATGGTGCCATTTTCCAGGTTAGTATCCAGGTATTCCCGGAGGGCCCTTTTTTCAGGTTCTGATCAAATAAACATCCTCCCAAAAGGAATCACTGCTGAAGGTTCAGTATCGATGGCGCAATCCTCTGGTCTGTGAGGAGGGAGAGCTTGAACTACAGCGGTTGAAAATACATCAGTGAAGGCCTGCTAGGCCCTGGGAATCCAGATGATGTTAGAGATGGTGACTGGATTTTGCTGACTCTCTTGCGCGTCTTCAGAAGACTTTGGTAAGGAATCTAGGGATAAGCAGTGAGACATACAGTGCTCAGAACCAAGGAACAAGGAGCCTGCTGCCCAATTGATGTAGGGGTTATGCTTTTGTAACCAGGGCATTCCTAGAACCATTGGATAATGGGCTGATTTTATAATGTCAAATTTGATCCTCTCTTGATGGTTGTTTATAGAGAGTAGGATCTCTTTAGTCTGAAGGGTTATGGGTCCTGAAGACCGAGGTCTCCCATCAATAGCCTCTACAGGTTGCATAGTTCCTCGAGTTTCATGTGGAATATTGTGAGCAGTGACCCAATCATGATCTATGAATATGCCCATGGCTCCGCAATCTACTAATGCCAGGATGGGGTGAGATTCTTTCTTGGAAGGCGATAGAAAGGCCTGTAGAACCACAAGATTATTTTGTCCAGGAGAGTTAAAGTATGGAATTGATGTGGAGCAAACATCTCTCGCTCGAAACTGTGCCCCTTCTAGGATCGGGAGCTGGCATTTCCCGAATGCTGTGGAGGAGCAATAGGGCATTCTCTCACGAGGTGTTTATCGGAGGCGCAATACATGTACAGACCAGTGTGAATCCGTCGCATCCTTTCTTGTGGGGTAATGGGTCCAGGGAAGGCCCCCAGTTGCATGGGTTCTGGGTTGGAGAAACTGTAGGCTCAGGTCTAGACGGGTGTTCTGTGGCGGCCTTTTGGAAAGCCGATTTAGACTTCTTTTTTCCACTCTTCTTTCTTGGATTCGGAAGTCTATTTGCAAGGAAAGGTCCATGAGAGCCTGGAAGGAGCTTGGGCGAGCTACCCTAGCTAACTCATCCTTTATTCCTTCATTCAGACCTCTTCGGAAGAGGGTGAAGCTGGCTTCTTGAGACCAATCTGCTTCCTTAGCGAGTTGTTTAAAACGGGTCACATAAGTAAGCATATCCTGGGATCATTGTTGAAATTCGAGTAGTTGTTCTTGAGCACTGTACACCTGTTCTGGGCGATCAAACATGGCCTTTAGAAATTCCACAAACCCATCATAATCATCCTGGAGGGCGTCGCCCGAATTGACTAGGGGGGGTTGCCCAGGTCAAGGCATTTCCAGTAAGGTGTGAGATCATAAAGCCCACCTTTGCTCTAGGAGTGTAAAAGTAGTAGGGCTTGAAGGTGAAGTGCACTAAACATGAATCAAGGAAAGCACGGAGAGTCTTTGAAGAACCATCATATTTGTCCACTACTCCTCCCAATAACACGCTTTCCTTGGTTGCAGAGTCACGTGACAAAACTAGCTGTTTTAAGGCAGCATTCTCAGCCTTAAGGTTCTGTACCTCCGTGGTTAGTTCATGCATGCCTCGCATGAGGTCTTGAACAGCGGCTTCCATCTCTGTATCTGTATCGTTTTTTAGGCGTCTCAATCTGTCACAAGTCTCTCCCCTTCTCACTTGCTTTTGTTGTTTGCTTGCAACCTTCTGTGATGTCTTCTTTCTCACGGTCCGGGATTTGTACAAATCCGAGCGCTGGTCCTCGGATTCCAGCGTGAGGTTCGCTATCCAACTTCCGGAACGTTCAGAAGTCCAGGGTGGATACCAGGAAGGAATGATGTTCACACTCGGAGGCACGGAACGCCGTGACCCGAGCGTGGAAGAAAATCCAGGAAGTTCGGAGGTCAGGTACAGGAATGGGAGGAAGGAAGGGGGATTCAAGGAACCGGGAACCAGGAATCAGAAGAAAGCCCCGAGCGAACTCCGGCAACACACGTCCGACTACAGCAAGCGGTAGCGTTGAGACGCGCAGAGCCGCGGGGGCGTGTCTGTTTTGTAGAGCATACAGCGTGGAGCGTAGAGACTGGCCAGCAGCATTCCGTTTCAAGCGGCCATGTTGGAAGGATCACTGTATTCAATCCCCTATGGGTCAGGGACCAGGAAGTCCAGAAGGGACGCAGACGACAGTTCATGACACTTGGTGACTGATGCGCTGAAACTGGGTCCTCACTGCATACCCTGCTTATTTTATGCAGATGATCTGGTGCTGATTTCTAAAACGCTGAAAGGCTTACAAAGAATGCTTCAAGCTCTGGACACATATGCCACCAAAAATCTGCTCAATATAAATCCAGAGAAAACTAAGGTGACGATATGCCCAGGAATGAGACAGAAGAAATTCATCACTAGCACCTGCATCAGTACATTTACTTGGGGGTAAATACTAATGGCAGCCCATCTGATACACTGTACCTCACCTGCAAATGAAATGCGCGTGGCTATTTCTCAAGCTAAGATCATACACACAAAGTACTGAAAGTATTCATGCCTACCAATTCTGACCGTCTTTAAACAAAAAGCCGCCCCTCAAGTATTATACAGAACAAATTACATCAGAGCAGTTTTGGATAAGATTGGAGGGCCGGTATTGGAAAGATCTTTTGTGTTTGCCAAAAGCCACTCCTATGGCTTTGATCCAATATGAATTAGGTGCCTCTTCCTTGTACTGATCTTACATATGGAAACTATGCTTATTCTATAGAAATTGAAGGTTGTGCCCAGACAGAAACTATTTACTGTCTGTCATAGCAAATCATTTTAGCGCACCAAACCTTAGATTCTGTATTGAATGGACAAGAACTGTAACTAAAGCATTAGTGGCAGCAGACGTTACCAAGGAGGTCTTGCTGAATGAGCCAGCCCGCGCAAAATGCAAATTACTGTTATTCGACATGCAATTCATGTTCACACTATAAAGACTTTAATCAGAACCCATTTTCCCCAAAAGCTTTAGGTATGGTTGAGGGATATATGACCAAATGCCCATCCCCTAAACTTAGAAGTACTTGGTTGTGACTAAGGCTCTATAAAACGGGACAGGTTAAGACGCTAAAGCATTTAATAGCAGAGTGTCCCAAATTGAACGAATATTGTATCTTGCATTTTAGACCTCTGTTTCTACATAGCAAATATCTAGATGCAGCCACCTTTTGGTCTTTAATATTTGCAACTGACAACATTTTTGTGAGAATCGCTGTAATTAACTTTTTGCAAGCATTTAATTGGAACTATAAGGAGTTGTTAGCTCCAGTTAACTTGTAATTGGTTCTTACATTGGGAGTAAAAATTGGCGGGGGGAAAAAAACAAATTCCTCCGCCAATTCTTGATGAAATTCTGAATGGTGATAGCACCAGTAAGCTTTAAATAGTTTCTACATTGGGAGCCATGTGATTTCTACTCTTTCCTTTCTATTTGATTTTATGTATGTTTATTTAATACAATTTAATTGGTCTTGATTGAGATTTTAGTAGTTCAATTAACAAATTGAGTTTTTAGTGGAGCGAAATAGTAATAATGTAAGTAGGCGAATGACATTTAACAATCGAAATATCTGACTTCCTATAGGTACTGTTGTGATGTCAGAGAATGTAATTCTGTTCTTGTTTTTCTTTCCTTTTTTTCTTTGTCTTTGCTTTTGATTTTCCGTAAAGGTTACATTTTTGTAATTTGTCATTTTTGTAAACGTTTTATCAAAAAGTATTGAAAAGTTGATACCATCAACTATATCAATAAAATAAAAAAAAATGTATTTGAATAAGTAAGGGAAATTCAGATGCAAAAGATTTGTAGAAGATTGTTAAGTAGCAGTTGGTGTGTGGATGCTTAGTATGGTCATAGGGTTATATGTACAGTTTTTGGAAGTGATTGGTGGATGGATGTGTGACTGTTTGAAAGCAGGCATTGAGGGAGTGTTACAAATATAAAATTAAAAAAGGTAGAAAGGCCCTGTACAATGGTGTGCACCTGCCATCTGGGTCTTTTAATGATCCATGGCCTGAAAAGGGGACTATGGAGACCGTGGATAGTTATAAAGGTTCACCCATCATGGTCCTTATTGTATACTAGAGAAAAGTATTTGGGACAGAAAATTGTTTCTGTCCTTTTATATTTTTCTCTAGTATACAATATTCCATTATCACCCTGGCCAGGGGAGCCAGCCAATCAGGTGGCTAGGAACGCAGGCATGAACCGCTGGTACAAGCCCGCGTTCCAAGCACCCTGATGGCCAGCTCTCCCTGCCACCATCTTTTCACCCACCCACGCTCCATCCCATTTTATTTTTTCACCCCTACTTACCTTATTTCGGCAGCGGTGGGTGCCGCTGCCACATTCGCTCATTTTCTTCGCCTCCTGCAGGCCACCACGGAAAGGGAAGAGGGGCTCCATTGGAGCCCCTCTTCCCTTTCCGTGGTGGCCATCTTGGAAAAGGATTTTTTTTCATATAGCAGAACGTCCCTGTAACTTTTTTTCATTGAATTTCATAGGTTTTTATTAGTGCAACTTAACCATAACGTCCCTTTAACAAAGTTTTTCAGTGAATATTACTGCTGGCGTCAATAGCGGCGGAAATAGGGAAAAATCGCGGCAGATTTGTCCCCAGCTCAGAGCTGGGGGTAAATCTGCCAAGCCCGTTGGTGGACCCTTAAACGCGGCGTTAATAGCGTTACCACCGCATTTAAGGTTTACCGCCAAACTCGTGAAGAGGCAGTTAGAGTTGGTTTGAGGGACATCATGCTATTAATTAGCTAATGAAAACCTATGAATGAAAGTTTTGGACCGATACATTTTTGTGTGAGACAATTTGACCACATGCCTATGTCTCGACTAGGATACAATAGGGTTCAAATTTCATGATGCCTACCCCCGGGGACCCAGACCAAGTCCAGCAACCCCGGAAGCAGGCATCAAGTTACCCCAAGCAAGCCCAACAACGCCCGCTAGGGGCTATTTGGGTGCAGTCCTGGCGCCTATGGCGCCAGGCTCATATGGAGAGTCAGTCCTGGCGCCATAGGCGCCAGGCTCATGGATTAAAACTTGCCTGATGCAGACCATGCTGCAAACTTACCTGATGCAGACCATGCTGCAAGAGCTCCAAGCCAAACGAGGCTTGGAAGGGACTATTTTACCTAGGGACTATTTTTTTTACTCAGGTGGGGCTGGGGAGGAATACTTACCTGGGACTACTTTGGAGGCTATTTAAACCACGCCCGAAGAACAGCACACGTTTCGCGTTATTCTGCATCTAGCAGCGTAACGCTCACCGTGCCCGCAAGTCTGCATCCAGTCTTCTGCCACGCCCGCCTCGAGTTTGGAGCTCCTAGAAAAAGGGAGAAAGAAGGAGAAAAGGTTAGAACAAGAGCAATACCTTTGTCCTTACCTGAATTCCCGATCCATCGCGCCTTCGAGCTGGAAGAAAGAAGTTATTTTATGCGCGTCGCCTCGCCTGCTGCAGCGCCGCGCTGAACTCACCGGCCTTCGCAGCATCTTCACATTTCACTGCATCCTCCTGCATGTTACCGCCGCACTCCGGCACCTAAGTAGAAGACAAGGACAGCAAGGTGAGCCAAGGGAATACACAGAGGAATACCCCCCATAGACTTACCTGATTTTACCACTTGGGGTATTATTCTTCTTCACGGGTCGGCGCAGCTTCCACTGCATCCTAGCCGAACCCCGGCCCCTAAGGGGAAACAAAAGAACAGCAAGGTGAAACAAGGGACTAACAAGGAGAACCCTCTTCACCACAAAAGACTTACCTGATTTTACCGCCGGAGGCATTATTCCCCGAGACTTCATACTTTCTCTCAGAGCCTGAATAAGGGAGAAAGCAACAGGTGACATATGGACATTATTTTATCGAACTGTGTTGGATAGTATAAATCCTTACCAGAACATTACCAGTTGCCACTAGGAACTCTTTAATAGGGTCAAGCTGCAACCTGCAAGGAATCAGACAAGAGTGAAAGTCAGGCATTTGAACTCTTACGAACTACATACTTACGGCGTCTTGCCGGGAATATCAGAGTCAATATTGTCCTGGAACTCACCAATTCCTTCGAGCCAGTGAAGCAACTGGTTATCTGCGCGCCCCTGCGCTCAATGCAGGATGGAGAGCTCATCTTTTCAAATCATCAGGTGAGACTATAAGAGGGACCATCCAAGGTGATCAGCTGGGAGAACAGCGGAGTGGGGGGATTTACACTCAACTCCACGGGTGGTTAATTCCCTTTCTCCACTTGCAGAAGAATATTCCTACGGGCCAAGCAAACGAAGATAGGTGGGCCAGTCCAGTCCGTCATCTCGGCCCTATGCGTCACATTGGGGGAGACCGCAGCAGTCCAGTCCAGATCGACGCCTCTGTGGGAGCCAGGTGAGCGTAACATCAAAGTCAACTTTAGAGCAGAACTTAAGTTGCATAAGCGTTCAATTACAAATTTCCTGCTAAAGTACATGAAGACTACCAGACTTTATTTCCTAAGTGACCGTAGAAATTCTCCTAATCCAGGCTCCACCCCCCTTGGCCCGGTAATGTAGCCACATTTAAAGGTAAGGGGCCTCATTACACGGTAGGCGGTAACCATGGCGCTATTAGCGCCATGTTTGCCGCCGGTATTTTACCGTGTCCGCCTTGGTGGATGGCGGAATTACCGCCCTACTCCAAGGTGAGCGGGGGCGGTAATTCCCCATTCACCAAGGCACTTCCCCATTCCCATTTTTGCCCCCATAGGGCATAATGGGAATGAGGAAGGTGCTAATTACGGTACCGCAAATTGCAGTACCGTAATTAGCTCCAAGGTCCCTTTGCGGCACCCTACTTTAACGGCTGGTAAAACCAGCCGTTAAGGTCGGGTCCCGCAAAGGGAACTCGTAGTAAGGCGGTAAGGGTTTACTGGTGCCCTTACCGGTACCGGTAAACCCTTACCGCCTAACGTGTAATGAGGCCCAAGGTATTGTGCCCAAAGTCAGGGATAAACATTTATGGTTGCAAGCCACTAGTCAGACATAATTTCACTCGCCTCCTCAGTTCTCCACATGCATAAAACGCATTTCTTACTCGCCTATACTAAAAAAAAACTATTGCCAAACCTGACCCCTCAGTTACAAAATAGTGTGGGATAATGTTCACCAGGTAAGAAAGAAGTGTTCACAAAATGAGAAGTCAGGATGGTATGGCGGGGTCACTCTTCCCCACATTTTTAGCATGGGACAAGGCGAGACTCCTGAGCACAGCACACTTTGGGACCTCGTTAGCACAAGGTTGCAGTTTGTTTCCAATATATCAGGGCCCACTGTAGCCAAGTCTCTTTCACACACAGTCTCTTGCCCCAGAGAACATGATGTGCCACAATCAACAAAAACAATGAAAGTTCTTTCATTCGATCTTTACGGGGTGATTACTCTTCGGCTTAGGATCCCCCTCTGCCGGGCTCCGATCCTTTGTGGGCCTCCCTCCGTCAGATTCACTACGGCCTTATTTTCACAATTACCAGATCTTTAGACAACCATTCACTGTGGACAACCCTCAGCCGGATTCACTCTTTGTCTACACAATGTTCACAGGGTGTTACTCTTCACCCCAATTCACAGTCATCCCTCAGTTGGGGTCACTCTTGCCACATATACAGTTCACTTGGTTTACTCACACTGCAGGATTTACTCTCGTTAGCTTTCCCCTTGGCATCCCTCCGTCAGGGTTCACATAACCTTACTATCACAGTTCATGATTTTCTAATGCAGTTCATGATTTGCTTCTCTCATCAGAAAGCAGGGGTTTCTTTCCCTAGCTTTCGATTGACAATGGGTCAAAGACTTCCAATTGTACAATGGATTTGACGTGACCCTTGTAGGACCACTCTGAAACCTCACGCCGCCCTTTCCTAGAGCCAGCGAGAGGGTTTCGAATAAGCACTCCTCCGGCGCCTGACCACTCTGCAGCTGACCCTTCTCTAGGCTTTCCCAAAAGTTCAAACACACACAAGTTCATCGTTCACAAGTTCCTTGCGTTCATATAATGTTGCTGATTGCAACCTTGGGCTCAACACAGTTAGGTTTGCTATCAGCTCTCTCCGACTCACCGGCTGTGCTGAACCCGTTGGCTTGTCTTGCATCTGACGATGTCAAGGACGGTACCATGGTAGCCAGTGTGCCTCCCCGCCTGTATTATCAATGCGGGAGGCCCCCGTGCACCATTGACATCTGTTACTCCACATGTCAGCTGTAAATCCCAGTTTTATGGTTCCCTTTTTGGAGGCTTTCCGGGTCTGGGCCGAAAAGGGCAAGGGCACTTCCATCCTTGTTGTTCTTTCAACTTTCGCTGCCTTTCTTCTCAGTTTTAACTGCCGTCCTGGAATAGCTGCTTCCTCATGCGGTTGGTCTTGCTCGTAGTGTGCTCTCGCACTCCGCCTTTTATCCCTGCAGGGAATGTAAAGGGCCGTCAGGTGCGTGTGGTTATGGTCAATTGCCTGGCTATGCCTGTCCCTTGTATTGGGACATGTCAGTGAAACGGCTCTGTTGTTAGTCCGTTGTCTGACACACTGGAAGAAAGTGTTTATGTCGGAAACTCTAAGCGATAAGGAATCGGGGAGGATGACAGGGCTCACCATTGGTTTGGCTACAGAGGACACCCAGATCGTGGGTTCAATGGCTTAGGAGCAGCTGACAGAGGCAGATGTCATGGGGACCTTGGATAGGGTCAGCAGGCACTATGAAGCAATGTGGGTGGAATTTGGGATGCAGCAGGCCCAACCGTAGCAGTTTGGCAAGGTACCAACGATGCAGAAAAGGCACCCACAGTGTTTCCAGCCCCAAGGATAGAAGGTGCCCATGCAGCAATGCAGTTCAGGTCCAAGCAGGTGAACGTCTTTTGAAGGCCCACCAAATCTTCTGACTTCAGAGAGGTGATGGATGCAGGGTTCAGATTGGTTGGTTTCACTTGTCCAAGACAGGAAGGCACCTGTCCAGGTCTTCCCTGTAGAGATGAAAGCAGACATGCTTAGCACAGGATTTGGCTTCAGCCAATGCTGGATCCAGCAGCAGGTCTCCAGTGGTTCTTTGGCAGTTCTATGGCTCTTATAATTGGTTCCTCTGGTCGACTCTCCAGAATTGCTCCAGAGCCCTCTACCACCCTCCCCCCCACCTACTCCTTATCCAATGTTCAGAGCAGGGAAGACCCCAGCCCTCCAATTATAGGAGCATGTAACATTCAAACAGGCAGTTGATTCCAATCATTGAAAGCCATCGACCCCACAATCTGCCCAGCAACAAAGCACACAGCCTGGAATTCAGAAAAGAAAATGGGAAACAAAGTATCCCTGTGGCACCCTACTAAAGGTTGCTTGTATTTTAATGCAAAAAAAAGATAAAAAAGCAATGGGTGAAGCTCTCCCTGTGAGGAAAGCCTGAAGGATTTCCCAGTACATTCGTAAGTAAATGAGCATGTGAGTGGGGCTAAGAGGCCTCACTCACCCCAAAAATCAGCTAGAGTACTAATTAAATAACAGATATGCCGGGGGCTCTATTGAAGTAAATGGAGCAAAGATGCAAAAAGAGAAATCTTTCCTAACAACTACCCAACCTTCTGTAGGCCATCCTGGTTTAACACAGCAATGCATTGGGGGCAATTTGTCATTTTTGAAGAAGGACCCAGTCTATTTTAAGTGCCTCAAAGTATATTATAAATGATATAAAAAGAACCCAATGAGGGCTATACTGATATATACAAAACAGGGAGATACTGGACCCAGATCACTTTTACATAGAGGGAATTTCTACAAACCCCCCCACCCCCCTACCAAAAGCCATACAGGTTTATACCATTCTCAAAAAAGAAGCAGAAAGTGTGTATGACACAGTTTCCTTTTTGTTCCGGAACTATGGTCTGTATAGCCCAGGGGGGCACAATGCAGCAAATCCCAGACAATCATCTGCTCTTTGAGACCACTACAGTGCTAATTTGGTGCAGTACAAAAGATATCTAACGTAACATATAGAAGCCTCGCAACTACAACACAGATAGGTGTATATTTGTATTGTTTGCAACTAGGATCAAAGAAGTACATACCCAGCATACAGTACGTGAATGGACAGCCTTAGACTGATTCTGGTATTACAATTGCTACACGTAGTTCTATTTACTTCCGCTCCATTGTAAGAAGGCTGAAGAATGTGGGAATTTAGCATTTCTTTCTGATTGCTTGGATATTTCCAGCACTCACATGACCCACTACAACGGACATAATTGGATAAGATGGCACCAATGTACATAATGTTTCCCGAGGATGAACACGAGACGGCTGTGCTTATTGTAAGCAAATGCATGAAAGCATCAGATAATTATTAGGCCCAATGATATAGGCATTATAGTAAGAGGACATCCATGGCTAAGAGCATAAAGGTTTTGCGCAAAAAAGCAGGAAGAGTTGAACATCATACATTTTTATTGCAGTACTTTATTTATCCCAGGTGGGTGAAAAACTGCATAGAATTCAAAGTCCCTCTTTGAGAGGATGTCAAGGACTTCCCCAAAGGGAAGCCCATTTGCCTCAAAAGCTTCTGCACAGGGTAATAGTTCAGTATCCTAAAGGCGGATAGATCACATAGACTAATGCAGATGAAAGGTAATGGGAGACCAGATAAAATGCAAAGGCCCTTCAGACTTGCGCTGTCAAGGACCACTCAAACACTGCATACAGCTGAACGAAGATTGGAATTGAAGACAATTAAAATCGAGATTAGTTCTGAGCACACCAACAAAGAATTTGTACCATGAAGCAAAACAAATAATCTTAATATCTATTAGTATCCGGTGGAGAAAGAACAGATTTTAACAATCAATATGATTGGGCCTTGCCAGGTTGTTAACATCCTGACACAGACGTACCTGCTGTCGTTCAGCGTCCCTTGATGTTCATTCCCTTTCTCTGACTGACCGTATTGGAAAGAGAGAAGGGACTACGTGTAGTCCCTTATCCCCGTTTCATCTTCTTTGTTTTCTTTTCATTTCGTTTTTGAATGGCCGCCTTGGAAAGGGAGAAAGAACTACATATAATCCCTGCTCCCATGGCAGCCATCTTTTATTTTTCCTCTTATTTTTTCTGTTACTAAAAGCAAAAGGCGTCTCATAACTTAAAAAAGACAGTATTAGTATCCTGGTTTTACGGGCTGGAGTACTAATAGAAATAAGCCCCTCGCTTGGGGGGGGGCATTACAGCTTCAGGTAATGCCCCGGGGACTGTAACTATGGGACCTGGTGCATTAACTGAAGCGGTAATACCCTCCAGCTCGATGCCTATTGCTTAATTAGCCCCTATGGTGAAGCGTTGGAATCCTGACGGCAAATCAGAATGCAATAGTCTCTGGTGACGCCATGGATCCTAACATTAAGATTCCAATGTTTGACCAACCGCTCCCTGCTCACCCAGCTCTCTAATACTTAACTTTTCCACGCTTTGTCTTTACTTGCAGACTGCTCCTTCCTACCTTCCAGTGCATTCACCTTCTTCCTGTCACTCCCGTGGCTCTGTCTCCATGTTGTGGAAATGAAGAATGCACTCCACTTCCTCGGTAGCTGAGGAATTGCAGTGCATTCTTTGTTTCCATATTATGGAGGCAGAGTCTTGTTAAATACTAACAAGTGTGTTCTTTTAAATACTATTTACTGACACTTATAAAATCAACATCACATATAACATTTCATATATATCAGTGATTACCACAGGCAAGTGAACTCAAAACATTCCCAACAATAAACATACATAAACATTTTGTCATAGTAACTATTAGTACATCTTTGGAATATCAAATATTTCATCAGTACATCCCTTTATGATTGAAAAGTAACTTGTATTCGTATTGGTTTAAATGACAACAAATAAGTGCCGGTGTGTGTAACAGACACTGTGTATTATAAAAGGTTGACACAACTCTGTTTCGGCCTTTAGCCCATTGAGGTGGCTGTAAGTAGGACAGCCTTCAACAGGCCAGGGAATTATGATCTAGGCTCAGAAGAACTCTCTCCTGTGGTGGAATTCTATAAAAACAAATGCAGAGTGCTAAGTGCGGGTCCTGGTCCGGTATAAACATATAGTAAGTTCCAATGGTAGCTAGAACAGTGTACACACATGGAGACTTATCCTGCCTCAGTTCTTGTAGAACATAAATTCAATGATTATACTGCGCCCCTAGCTGCGGCAATAACGATCCACTGTGGGTGTATGAATGATCAGCCTGCAGTTGTCCTAGGCCGAGACCTATAGGTGAGAAACAGGCCGACACTAGTGGGACCTACCTAACACGAATGAACCACCTTCCACTGTGCAGGCATCACCGGCGGATGGACAAACTTACCCCACTTTTGAGTAGTCTCCCAAACACTGTGGGCCTCATCAGGAGTTGGGCGGTAGCCCTTAAATCCAGTGGCAATGGTATTAGCGCCACCAATACTGCCCCGCCGGATCATGACTGCAATCCAGCCGGCTCTATTCCAGTCGGGCACTATTACAGCTAGCTGTAATAGCGCTGGCCGTAATTGCGCCGACAATCAAATGCTTTATTACAGACCTATCACAATAGCTAATTGCGTTGAAAACGCCCCCGGTCAAATGCTGGAAGTAAAAGAACATAGGTGAGAGTAACAATGCCACAGGCAATGTTCCCTCTAAGCTGTGCGCATGTGTGCTTGCCCAGCTTCCTTCTGGGTGCCGCTCAGAAGATTTTTAGCAGCGCACACAGGCAATTCTCACCTATGCAAAAAGATTCAATAGGGCAGAAGCCACAGCAATTACCTGACATTTGCTTTCTCTTAAAATATCTGACTAGTCTTGATATTCTGGTGTAGCTCATTTATATTACCCTACGATGCAAGCGTGACCTTAAAAACCTAAAAAACGTAAAAACAGAATACAGCCACAAGAGGTAAAAACTCAAATGAAAAAGTGGCTCCATGACCAGAAAAATCTAAGATATGCTTGCCCACATTAACCAAATACTGTTCCCTACCCACCCATGACTCTTATGCTTTTACTCTACCCCGCGCTTACTCTAACCTCTACACCAAAACATATTTAGATATTACCAGACATCCTTGACTATTCCTCTCTTGGCTCTGCGAAAGGTTACCAGACATGTATATACATACAGTTATGTTATGTTTTTTGCAATTTGAATAACATCAAGCACAAGAATTTCTGTTGTTCATGGTGACTTTATAAAATGTTCCTCTTTGGAAGGCCTTCCAGTGACTACCCTGGCAGCATGCTGCAGTACGATTCATGAAAGGACTCTGGAAATTCAAACCTGACCCTCCTCTAACTGCATTGGCTCCCACTGGAGGCCTGTATCATTTTCAAATCCTTTTGCACCATTTACAAGACTGTCACCCTGATGTTCCCAAACTACCTCACTGAGAAGCTCAGCATCTCGAGAGGCCTGCAATCCACCAGAAGTAAGGAAATGTGAGGCTTGAACTCCGAGGGTGAAGGAAGGAAATAATGAGAAGAACAGCCTTCTCTGTCTATGCTACAAGACTCTGGGACCTCCTCCCGTCAACATTAGACTTTCCCCATTGCTGCTAAAGTTCAGGAAAGAGCTGAAGACCTTCCTGGTCAAAGAATGGCTCCTACATAACACAAAGGTCCACACACCCTTCACTTCCCACTGTACCCGAGACTCTGATCTGCCCCCGCTGTCTCCTCCCGTGGTTGCTTGTAGATCCCTTGATGCAAATTGGCTGCTGTTGCCCTCCCCTGTTAGATCCTGCTCCCTTTTTATCTGCTTCCCTCACTGTGTTCTTCCCCCTACGATTGTAAAGCACTCCGTTGATTCCTGAAGCCAAGTCTGTGCTGCATAAATAGACTAATAATATTAATAATAAAAGCACCAACCACACTATGTAACCCAATTATCATCTCAAAT
Source organism: Ambystoma mexicanum (assembly GCF_040938575.1). NCBI lineage: Eukaryota > Metazoa > Chordata > Amphibia > Caudata > Ambystomatidae > Ambystoma > Ambystoma mexicanum. The sequence continues at coordinate 206,364,938 of NC_090934.1, forward strand.
ATTGGATACTGACTGTAGGTATACAGGCTACTTGAATGAGTAAGCTCATCCCATGCTTCCTATTCTTAGTACATATGTCACGCAAGCGCTTTGAAAGGGTACCTTGCAAGTTAACACATTATACAACTCAAATATTAATTTGCTCCCTACGGATTTTGAGTAGACAAATGTCATGCTCAGAGTCTCCTACTTTATCATTGCTAACATTACTGTATAAGTGGAGAGAAACATTGCAATATAATTTACTTGGCCTGCAAGGGATAATGGATATGGGCTATGACAGGTATTACTTGTCTATAGTATTAGGAGAACTGATATTCAGACAGTGCAATGCTTTTCACACAATCTGCATTGTTTCTGAATGTGTTCAGAGTTGCATTGCGCGTAGACCTTAACAAATTGTCAGGGTAAATCATAGAATTTCGCACAAAAGTGGTGCACGCGGCTGGCGCACAGTGTGCGTGTGCGAATGTCTGCACCTGCCGCGTGCGCTAAAATCGATTTCCACGCACAGCGTATTCATGGATTTTAGCCTCCAAAACCAGCCGTGGTGCAGAGTGGCGCAGCGACCCTGCAGCAGCGCCAGTTACGCCCCCAAGAACGCCCTCGCGCAAGGAAAAGCCATCAAAATCCCCAATCCAGTGCAAAGGGCTGCGCTAACCCTGGACCAGTTTACAGGGCTGCCAAACAGCAAAGCCAAGCGGGGATGTGTATTACTGGGGTTCGCGTGAAGTTTCACACGCGAAAGGGCCTGTGCGAGTGGGGTATGTGTATAACTGCGGTTTGCGTGAAGTTTCACACGCGATTGGAGCAAGGTACGTGTATTATGGGGTTCGCGGGAAGTTTCACACGCGAAAGGGCCTGTGCGAGTGGGGTACATGTATAACTGGGGCTCGCGGGGAGTTTCACACGCGATTTCAGCAGGGTACGTGTATTACGGGGGTTCGCGGGAAGTCTCACACGTATTGGATCCGGGTACATGTATTTTGGGGGTGCGCGGGAAGTCTCACACGCGAAAGGGCCTGTGCGAGTGGGGTACGTGTATAACTGGGGTTCACGGGAAGATTCACACGCGATTTCAGCAGGGTACGTGTATTACGGGGGTTCGCGGGAAGTCACACACGCGATTGGATCCGGGTACGTGTATTTTGGGGGTGCGCGGGAAGTTTCACACGCGAAAGGGCCCTGTGCGAGTGGGGTACGTGTATTCCTGGGGTTCGCGAGAAGTTTTACACGTGAAAGGGCAACGCCCGTGCGCGATACGTCACAGACATGCTTACGCGCTAAGGGCCTTTGGTCCAATGAAATCGCGTACGTGTGCTGACACGCTTACGCGCTAAGTGCCTTTCCTCGAATTACACACTGACGTGCAATTCTTTCACGTGCCAAATCACTCCGTATCAATCTGGCCACGCATACACACACGGAAGGCCACTGACCTGCCTTGAAGGCCATTTTCCTGTCCCCCAGAGCCCCGAGCACGCTCCCACCTGCCATCTGCTGCTGCCTGACTGTCTGCTGCCCACGTGCCCTGCTATTTGGTGCCTGCACATCAGCCATCTGCAGGGGTCCAGTTGCTGTGTCCACCCCTGCTGGAACAGAAGACTCCCGACTGGGATACCATCGCTCCACAGCCCAGCCCCAGGACCCAGTTGCCCACCCACTCCTGCCTCTGGGGTTGCCATGTCAGGCACATCTCCATCTGGCACCACTGGCAACCCCCAGCCAGAGAGGCAGAGGGCCACCACCTTCACTGCCACCGAAGTTGGTGTCCTGGTGGAGCATGTCCTGGGGCATTATGATGCCCTCTTCGGAACATCACGTGCCAACAAGGAAGGACATGAGAGGATCTGGGACGACGTAGTGGTTGCCATCAACGCGGAGGGGGTGGCAACCCGCGACGTCAAGCACGTCAAGAAGCGCTGGGAGGACTTCAGGTCCAGGACCCTCCACAAGGCCCGGCGCCTCGCGGAGGGGGGCCGGGCACGCATGAGTAACATCCAGATGAGGGTCCTGGAACACGTAGGCCCAGCGCTCCACGCCCAGATCCTTCGGAGGCAGACCCGTCTGGAGTTGAGCGGTAAGTGGCCAAGCATTGCTGTGTGAGATAGGGCATGTTGCAGTGTGCTGGTAGTCTGATGCTTGCCTGTCTGTGTGACATAGGCCATGTATGGATGTGTGTGTGCAGGGACATCATGGTCATGCATGTGAGACCAGTTATGTGTGAAGCACATGGTGCATGTGTTTTAATGCAACATGGGGAGCTCTATGCGGAATGCACACATGAAAGCATGGATGTTTCTGTTCCTGGACATGAAGGGGGGTGAGGAATGGGTGCTGATGTCATGTACATGTATGGTGCACATGTGTGTGTGTGTGCCTGAGAAGTGTGTGTGTGACTTTGAAACGCCATGGATGCTTGTGACTTTGAAGGCAACATCTTGGTTTACAGGGGCCCTTCTACATGGATGTTGATGTTGATTGCAGGCGCCAGGACTGTTTCTGCATGTGTGTTGTGTGCATTCACCCATGTGTTGTGCAATGACAGGATGGAAGTGACATTTGACAGTGCCACTCATGTGTTATTGCTTCCTGTCTAGGGTATTTTGTACTGTACCCTGATGCTTGTGTTCTATGTCTCCCTCTACGCAGCGTCAAGTGAAGAAGAGGGCGGAGATGGCGCTGTGGAGCCCAGCGGTGGGGATGCCTCCACTGGGCGGCGACGCAAGGCCCAGCCACCCTCCCAGGAATTACCATCATCCGGGACCGAGGGGGCTGGTGCTGCGTCTGCCACAACGGCTGTGACGGAAGGGCCGGGTGAGCACCCACAGGGGCTTCCAATGGCGGAAGACGGTGTGGAGACATCCAGGTTGGTGGTCTCCACAGACTAGGAGGAGCCCGCTACTGAGCCGCACATGGGGCCTGGTGGGGGTAGTACCACTGGTGCAAGTGGTGCAGTCCAGGGCCAGGGTCAGGAGGCAGCACAGGTCACGGCGGAGGGACCTGTGCATGTCGCTGTCCCTGACCCTGTGACTGCACCACCATGCACCAGCAGGGAGGCCCCGTCCCAGGCCCGTCCGCAGGTAGGGGAGAGTGCCATGTCATCTGCCTCTCCACTTCCTGCGGACGAGGGGTCCCACGAACGTATGGGCTCTGTCCTGGTTGGTGTCGCGTTGCGCACACGTGTCATTCGTGATGACGTGCGTTCTTCCTGGGCGGAGAACGAACGCCATCACGGAGAGCAGCGTCGTGACGTGGCACTGCTGGGAGGGGCCCTGGTTGGTGGGTTCCTACATGTGTCGCGTACTCTGGCGGACCCCTCCTCCTCTGTGGAGACTGTGCGCCGGTCGTTCTCCACACCGTCTTCCGGTCCTAGATTCCACCAGGGCCCCCTGTGGACCTGGCCCGACCAACACAGCCAGCTTGGTGGAACTCACATCCCTGCCACAGTCGGAGTCGGCGGCCCAGCAGGGTTGGACACCACAACTGGAGACCAGCTGATGGAGGATGTGCAGGTACCATCAGACACGGCACATGGACAGCAGCAGCAGGAGCAGGCTCTAGGTGGGAGCAATTATGGCTCGGGGACATCAACATCGGAGGGGCAGGCATCGGGCAGAGGGCAGGAGGACCCAGGAATGGGAGTGTCTTCCGTGTGGCACCGGTTGGGCCAGCAGATAGGTGCGGAGCGGCGGCAGGCGGAAGAGGCGCAGCTCACCATGGTCAGGGCGGAGTTCTCCATGTGTCGGGCTTTGAGGCGGGCAGAGTGCCTCGAGGCAACTCGCAGGGAGTTGGAACAGGCCATGAGTGCCTCCCTGCGAGACCTCGGGGCCAGGACAGAGGCCCGCCTCCGGCAAATAGACATGGAGTTCCATGATGCCCTGGCCCGGGACACCACAGAGTGAGCCGCTGGACTTGCCCGCTGCCATTCTATATAGTTAGATAGTGTTAGGTTTCCTTTTGTTTTTTCTTTATTTTGGTTGCGCTCGGACAATGCACCACGTTTTTGTACATAGTTTTATATTAGGTAGTATTTTTGATAGGTTTCATTTCATCAGTTGGGCTCATGGACCCTGGATTGTTCATCTGTACATAGTTCACCATTGGATTGTTCTCTTCTTTTTTTATTTTCACCATGGAGCAATGGTTTTCACTTTCTTTTTTCCCTTGGATTTACTTTGTTGGACTGTGACTTTGGACACCATTTCTTTTGGATTTCTTTGGATTATGATTTTTTTTTTTATTCTTTTACGGACATGCAGCTTTTCTTTTATCATTGCCATTGTTGTGTGTTGGATTTTGATTACATTCATGTTGTGTTTAATACATGTTTTTCTTCATACTTCGATGTGTGTTGTTATCTCATTGGTTTCATGCATGTCATGATATGGGTTTTCACATTCACTTGCACCAATTGTGTGTGTGTGACGGACATGTGTTCATTTGCATACTTGCCATTTTTCTATGTGACTTTTCTATGTGGGTGGATGCAATACTTGGTTGGGTCTTTGGGCTGGGGAGGCTGGCCATAAGGTCCACGATTGAGGATCGTCATGACCTGGGGGCAGGGGGACATGAGTGGGACATGAGTGAGGCCTGCTGCCAGGTGCCCTGCACTGCTGGGGGTCCAAGGGGACATGAGTGGGGGCCTGCTGGCAGGTGCCCTGCACTGCTGGGGGGGTGGGGGTGCAGGGGGACATGAGTGGGACATGAGTGGGGGCCTGCTGGCAGGTGCCCTGCACTGCTGGGGGGTGGGGGTGCAGGGGGACATGAGTGGGACATGAGTGGGGGCCTGCTGGCAGGTGCCCTGCACTGCAGGAGGTAGGGGTGCAGGGGGACATGAGTGGGACATGAGTGGGGGCCTGCTGGCAGGTGCCCTGTACTGCTGGGGGGTGGGGGTGCAGGGGGACATGAGTGGGACATGAGTGGGGGCCTGCTGGCAGGTGCCCTGCACTGCTGGGGGGAGGGGGTGCAGGGGGACATGAGTGGGACATGAGTGGGGGCCTGCTGGCAGGTGCCCTGCACTGCTGGGGGGTGGGGATGCAGGGGGACATGAGTGGGACATGAGTGGGGGCCTGCTGGCAGGTGCCCTGCACTGCCGGGGGGTGGGGTGCAGGGGGACATAAGTGGGACATGAGTGGGGGCCTGCTGGCAGGTGCCCTGCACTGCTGGGGGGTGGGGGTGCAGGGGGACATGAGTGGGGGCCTGCTGGCAGGTGCCCTGCACTGCTGGGGGGTGGGGGTGCAGGGGGACATGAGTTGGTCATGAGTGGGGGCCTGCTGGCAGGTGCCCTGCACTGCTGGGGGGTGGGGGTGCAGGGGGACATGAGTGGGACATGAGTGAGGGCCTGCTTACAGGTGCCCTGCACTGCTGGGGGGTGGAGGTGCAGAGGGACATGAGTGGGGGCCTGCTGGCAGGTGCCATGCACGGCTGGGGGGTGGGGGTGCAGGGGGGCATAAGTGGGACATGAGTGGGGGCCTTCTGGCAGGTGCCCTGCACTGCTGGGGGGTTGGGGTGCAGGCGGACATGAGTGGGACATGAGTGGGGGCCTGCTGGCAGGTGCCCTGCACTGCTGGGGGGTGGGGGTGCAGAGGGACATGAGTGGGGGCCTGCTGGCAGGTGCCCTGCAATGCTGGGGGGTGGGGTGCAGGGGACATGAGTGGGACATGAGTGGGGGCCTGCTGGCAGGTGGCCTGCACTGCTGGGGGGTGGGGGTGCAGGGGGACATGAGTGGGACATGAGTGGGGGCCTGCTGCCAGGTGCCCTGCACTGCTGGGGGGTGGGGGTGCAGGGGGACATGAGTGGGGCCTGCTGGCAGGTGCCCTGCACTGCTAGGGGGTGGGGGTGCGGGGGACATGAGTGGGGCCTGCTGGCAGGTGCCCTGCACTGCTGGGGGGTGGCGGTGCAGGGGGACATGAGTGGGACATGAGTGGGGGCCTGCTGGCAGGTTCCCTGCACTGCTGGTGGGTGGGGGTGCAGGGGGGCATGAGTGGGACATGAGTGGGGGCCTGCTGGCAGGTTCCCTGCACTGCTGGGGGTGGGGGTGCAGGGGGACATGAGTGGGGGCCTGCTGGCAGGTGCCCTGAATTGCTGGGGGTGGGGGTGCAGGGGGACATGAGTGGGACATGAGTGGGGGCCTGCTGGCAGGTGCCCTGCACTGCTGGGGGGTGGGGGTGCAGGGGGACATGAGTGGGACATGAGTGGGGGCCTGCTGCCAGGTGCCCTGGACTGCTGGGTGGTGGGGGTGCAGGGGGGTGTGAGTGAGGGCCTGCTGGCAGGTGCCCTGCACTGCTGGGGGGTGGAGGTGCAGGGGGACATGAGTGGGGGCCTGCTGGCAGGTGCCCTGCACTGCTGGGGGGTGGGGGTGCAGGGCGACATGAGTGGGGGCCTGCTGGCAGGTGCCCTGCACTGCTGGGGGTGGGGGGGGCAGGGGACATGAGTGTGGGCCTGCTGCCAGGTGCCCTGCACTGCTGGGGTGGTGGGGGTGCAAGGGGACATGAGTGGGACATGAGTGGGGGCCTGCTGGAAGGTGCCCTGCACTGCTGGGGGGTGGGGTGCAGGGGGACATGAGTGGGGCCCTGCTGGCAGGTGCCCTTTACTGCTGGGGGTGGGGGTGCAGGGGGGCATGAGTGGGACATGAGTGGGGGCCTGCTGGCAGGTCCCCTGAACTGCTGGGGGTGGGGTGCAGGGGGACATGAGTGGGGGCCTGCTGGCAGGTGCCCTGCACTGCTGGGGGGTGGGGGTGCAGAGGGACATGAGTGGGGGCCTGCTGGCAGGTGCCCTGCACTGCTGGGGGGTTGGGGGTGCAGGGGGACATGAGTGGGGGCCTGCTGGCAGGTGCCCTGCACTGCTGTGGGGTGGGGGTGCAGGGGGACATGAGTGGGGGCCTGCTGGCAGGTGCCCTGCACTGCTGGGGGGTGGGGGTGCAAGGGGACATGAGTGGGTCATGATTGGGGTCCTGCTGCCAGGTGCCCTGCACTGCTGGGGGGTGGGGGGGCAGGGGGACAAGAGTGGGGGCCTGCTGGCAGGTGCCCTGCACTGCTGGGGGGTGAGGGTGCAGGGGGACATGAGTGGGGGCCTGCTGTCAGGTGCCCTGCACTGCTGGGGGGTGGGAGTGCAGTGGGGACATGAGTGGGGGCCTGCTGCCAGGTGCCCTGCACTGCTGGGGGGTGGGGGTGCAAGGGGACATGAGTGGGGGCCTGCTAGCAGGTGCCCTGCACTGCTGGGAGGTGGAGGTGCGGGGGACATGAGTGGGGGCCTGCTGGCAGGTGCCCTGCACTGCTGGGGGTGCAGGGGGGCATGAGTGGGGGCCTGCTGGCAGGTACCCTGCACTGCTGGGGGATGGGGGTGCAGGGGGGCATGAGTGGGACATGAGTGGGGGCCTGCTGGCGGGTGCCCTGCACTGCTGGGGGGTGGGGGTGCAGGGGGACATGAGTGGGGGCCTGCTGGCAGGTGCCCTGCACTGCTGGGGGGTGGGGGTACAGGGGGACATGACTGGGGGCCTGCTGGCAGGTGCCCTGAATTGCTGGGGGTGGGGGTGCAGGGGGACATGAGTGGGACATGAGTGGGACATGAGTGGGGGCCTGCTGGCAGGTGCCCTGCACTGCTGGGTGGTGGGGGTGCAGGGGGACATGAGTGGGACATGAGTGGGGGCCTGCTGCCAGGTGCCCTGCACTGCTGGGTGGTGGGGGTGCAGGGGGACATGAGTGGGGGCCTGCTGGCAGGTGCCCTGCACTGCTGGGGGGTGGGGGTGCAGGGGGACATGACTGGGGGCCTGCTGGCAGGTGCCCTGCACTGCTGGGGGGTGGGGGTGCAGGGTGACATGAGTGGGGGTCTGCTGGCAGGTGCCCTGCACTGCTGGGGGGTGGGGGTGCAGGGTGACATGAGTGGGGGCCTGCTGCCAGGTGCCCTGCACTGCTGGGGTAGTGGGGGTGCAAGGGGACATGAGTGGGACATGAGTGGGGGCCTGCTGCCAGGTGCCCTGCACTGCTGGGTGGTGGGGGTGCAGGGGGACATGAGTGGGGGCCTGCTGGCAGGTGCCCTGCACTGCTGGGGGGTGGGAGTGCAGGGGGACATGAGTGGGGGCCTGCTGGCAGGTGCCCTGCACTGCTGGGGGGTGGGGGTGCAGGGCGACATGAGTAGGGGCCTGCTGGCAGGTGCCCTGCACTGCTGGGGGGTGGGGTGCAGGGGCACATGAGTGGGGGCCTGCTGGCAGGTGCCCTTTACTGCTGGGGGGTGGGGTGCAGGGGGGCATGAGTGGGACATGAGTGGGGGCCTGCTGGCAGGTCCCCTGCACTGCTGGGGGTGGGGGTGCAGGGGGACATGAGTGTGGGCCTGCTGGCAGGTGCCCTGCACTGCTGGGGGGGTGGGGGTGCAGGGGGACATGAGTGAGGGCCTGCTGGCAGGTGCCCTGCACTGCTGTGGGGTGGGGTGCAGCGGGACATGAGTGGGGGCCTGCTGGCAGGTGCCCTGCACTGCTGGGGGGTGGGGGTGCAGGGGGACATGAGTGGGGGCCTGCTGCCAGGTGTCCTGCACTGCTGGGAGGTGGGGGTGCAGGGGGACATGAGTGGGGGCCTGCTGGCAGGTGCCCTGCACTGCTGGGGGGTGAGGGTGCAGGGGGACATGAGTGGGGGCCTGCTGGCAGGTGCCCTGCACTGCTGGGGGTGGGGGTGCAGGGGGACATGAATGGGGGCCTGCTGCCAGGTGCCCTGCACTGCTGGGGGGTGGGGGTGCAAAGGGACATGAGTGGGGGCCTGCTGGCAGGTGCCCTGCACTGCTGGGGGGTGGGGGTGCGGGGGCCATGAGTGGGGGCCTGCTGGCAGGTGCCCTGCACTGCTGGGGGGTGGGGGTGCAGGGGGACATGAGTGGGGGCCTGCTGGCAGGTTCCCTGCACTGCTGGTGGGTAGGGGTGCAGGGGGGCATGAGTGGGACATGAGTGGGGGCCTACTGGCAGGTTCCCTGCACTGCTGGGGAGGTGGGGGTGCAGGGGGACATGAGTGGGGGCCTGCTGACAGGTGCCCTGAACTGCTGGGGGGTGGGGGTGCAGGGGGACATGAGTGGGACATGAGTGGGGGCCTTCTGGCAGGTACCCTGCACTGCTGGGGGGTGGGGGTGCAGGGGGACATGAGTGGGACATGAGTGTGGGCCTGCTGCCAGGTGCCCTGCACTGCTGGGGGGTGGGGGTGCAGGGGGACATGAGTGGGGGCCTGCTGGCAGGTGCCCTGCACTGCTGGGGGGTGGGGGTGTAGGGGGACATGAGTGGGGGCCTGCTGGCAGGTGCTCTGCACTGCTGGGGGGTGGGGGTGCAGGGCGACATGAGTGGGGGCCTGCTGGCAGGTGCCCTGCACTGCTGGGGGGTGGGGGTGCAGGGGGACATGAGTGGGGGCCTGCTGGCAGGTGCCCTGCACTGCTGGGGGTGGGGGTGCAGGGGGACATGAGTGGGGGCCTGCTGGCAGGTGCCCTGAATTGCTGGGGGTGGGGGTGCAGGGGGACATGAGTGGGACATGAGTGGGGGCCTGCTGGCAGGTGCCCTGGACTGCTGGGGGGTGGGGATGCAGGGGGACATGAGTGGGACATGAGTGGGGGCCTGCTGGCAGGTGCCCTGCACTGCTGGGTGGTGGGGGTGCAGGGGGACATGAGTGGGGGCCTGCTGGCAGGTGCCCTGCTCTGCTGGGGGGTGGGGGTGCAGGGGGACATTAGTGGGGGCCTGCTGGCAGGTGCCCTGCACTGCTGGGGGGTGGGGGTGCAAGGTGACATGAGTGGGGGCCTGCTGGCAGGTGCCCTGCACTGCTGGGGCGTGGGGGTGCAGGGGACATGAGTGGGACATGAGTGGGGGCCTGCTGCCAGGTGCCCTGCACTGCTGGGTGGTGGGGGTGCAGGGGGACATGAGTGGGGGCCTGCTGTCAGGTGCCCTGCACTGCTGAGGGGTGGGGGTGTAGGGGGACATGAGTGGGGGCCTGCTGGCAGGTGCCCTGCACTGCTGGGGGGTGGGACTGCAGGGCGACATGAGTGGGGGCCTGCTGGCAGGTGCCCTGCACTGCTGGGGGGTGGGGTGCAGGGGGACATGAGTGGGGGCCTGCTGGCAGGTGCCCTTTACTGCTGGGGGGTGGGGGTGCAGGGGGGCATGAGTGGGACATGAGTGGGGGCCTGCTGGCAGGTCCCCTGCGCTGCCGGGGGGTGGGGTGCAGGGGGACATGAGTGGGACATGAGTGGGGGCCTGCTGGCAGGTGCCCTGCACTGCTGGGGGGTGGTGGTGCAGAGGGACATGAGTGGGACATGAGTGGGGGCCTGTTGCCAGGTGCCCTGCACTGCTGCGAGGTGGGGGTGCAGGGGGACATGAGTGGGGGCCTGCTGGCAGGTGCCCTGCACTGCTGGGGGGTGAGGGCGCAGGGGGACATGAGTGGGGGCCTGCTGGCAGGTGCCCTGCACTGCTGGGGGGTGGGGGTGCAGGGGGGACATGAATGGGGGCGTGCTGCCAGGTGCCCTGCACTGCTGGGGGGTGGGGGTGCAAAGGGACATGAGTGGGGACCTGCTGGCAGGTGCCCTGCACTGCTGGGGGGTGGGGGTGCGGGGGCCATGAGTGGGGGCCTGCTGGCAGGTGCCCTGCACTGCTGGGGGGTGGGGGTGCAGGGGGACATGAGTGGGGGCCTGCTGGCAGGTTCCCTGCACTGCTGGTGGGTGGGGGACCAGGGGGGCATGAGTGGGACATGAGTGGGGGCCTACTGGCAGGTGCCCTGCACTGCTGGGGGGTGGGGGTGCAGGGGGACATGAGTGGGGGCATGCTGGCAGGTGCCCTGAACTGCTGGGGGGTGGGGGTGCAGGGGGACATGAGTGGGGGCCTTCTGGCAGGTGCCCTGCACTGCTGGGGGGTGGGGGTGCAGGAGGACATGAGTGGGACATGAGTGGGGGCCTGCTGCCAGGTGCCCTGCACTGCTGGGGGGTGGGGGTGCAGGGGGACATGAGTGGGGGCCTGCTGGCAGGTGCCCTGCACTGCTGGGGGGTGGGGGTGCAGGGGGACATGAGTGAGGGCCTGCTGCCAGGTGCCCTGCACTGCTGGAGTTTTGGGGGTGCAAGGGGACATGAGGGGGACATGAGTGGGGGCCTGCTGGCAGGTGCCCTGCACTGCTGAGGGGTGGGGGTGTAGGGGGACATGAGTGGGGGCCTGCTGGCAGGTGCCCTGCACTGCTGGGGGGTGGGGCTGCAGGGCGACATGAGTGGGGGCCTGCTGGCAGGTGCCCTGCACTGCTGGGGGGTGGGGTGCAGGGGGACATGAGTGGGGGCCTGCTGGCAGGTGCCCTTTACTGCTGGGGGGTGGGGGTGCAGGGGGGCATGAGTGGGACATGAGTGGGGGCCTGCTGGCAGGTCCCCTGCGCTGCTGGGGGGTGGGGTGCAGGGGGACATGAGTGGGACATGAGTGGGGGCCTGCTGGCAGGTGCCCTGCACTGCTGGGGGGTGGTGGTGCAGAGGGACATGAGTGGGACATGAGTGGGGGCCTGTTGCCAGGTGCCCTGCACTGCTGGGAGGTGGGGGTGCAGGGGGACATGAGTGGGGGCCTGCTGGCAGGTGCCCTGCACTGCTGGGGGGTGAGGGCGCAGGGGGACATGAGTGGGGGCCTGCTGGCAGGTGCCCTGCACTGCTGGGGGTTGGGGGTGCAGGGGGGACATGAATGGGGGCCTGCTGCCAGGTGCCCTGCACTGCTGGGGGGTGGGGGTGCAAAGGGACATGAGTGGGGACCTGCTCTCAGGTGCCCTGCACTGCTGGGGGGTGGGGGTGCGGGGGCCATGAGTGGGGGCCTGCTGGCAGGTGCCCTGCACTGCTGGGGGGTGGGGGTGCAGGGGGACATGAGTGGGGGCCTGCTGGCAGGTTCCCTGCACTGCTGGTGGGTAGGGGCACAGGGGGGCATGAGTGGGACATGAGTGGGGGCCTACTGGCAGGTGCCCTGCACTGCTGGGGGGTGGGGGTGCAGGGGGTCATGAGTGGGGGCATGCTGGCAGGTGCCCTGAACTGCTGGGGGGTGGGGGTGCAGGGGGACATGAGTGGGGGCCTTCTGGCAGGTGCCCTGCACTGCTGGGGGGTGGGGGTGCAGGAGGACATGAGTGGGACATGAGTGGGGGCCTGCTGCCAGGTGCCCTGCACTGCTGTGGGGTGGGGGTGCAGGGGGACATGAGTGGGGGCCTGCTGGCAGGTGCCCTGCACTGCTGGGGGGTGGGGGTGCAGGGGGACATGAGTGAGGGCCTGCTGCCAGGTGCCCTGCACTGCTGGAGTTTTGGGGGTGCAAGGGGACATGAGTGGGACATGAGTGGGGGCCTGCTGGCAGGTGCCCTGCACTGCTGGGGGGTGGGGGTGCAGGGGGACATGAGTGGGGGTGTGCTGGCAGGTGCTCTTCACTGCTGGGGGGTGGGGGTGCAGGGGGATATGAGTGGGACATGAGTGGGGGCCTGCTGGCAGGTCCCCTGCACTGCTGGGGGTGGGGGTGCAGGGGGGCATGAGTGGGACATGAGTGGGGGCCTGCTGGCAGGTGCCCTGCACTGCTGGGGGGTGGGGGTGCAGGGGGACATGAGTGGGACATGAGTGGGGGCCTGCTGGCAGGTGCCCTGCACTGCTGGGGGGTGGGGGTGCAGGGGGACATGAGTGGGACATGAGTGGGGGCCTGCTGGCAGGTGCCCTGCACTGCTGGGGGGTGGGGGTGCAGGGGGACATGAGTGGGGGCCTGCTGGCAGGTGCCGTGCACTGCTGGGGGGTGGGGGTGCAGGGCGACATGAGTGGGGGCCTGCTGGCAGGTGCCCTGCACTGCTGGGGGTGGTGGTGCAGGGGGACATGAATGGGAGCCTGCTGGCAGGTGCCCTGCACTGCTGGGGGGTGGGGGTGCAGGGGGACATGAGTGGAGGCCTGCTGCCAGGTGCCCTGCACTGCTGGGGGGTAGGGGTGCAAGGGGACATGAGTGGGACATGAGTGGGGGCCTGCTGGCAGGTGCCCTGCACTGCTGGGGGGTGGGGGTGCAGGGGGTCATGCGTTGGTGATCAGTAGTGCAAGGTGACATGTGGCTTGGCTGGGGGGCATGCCCATGGTGGATGGGCTGCCTGCGGGACATGACCAGGGGTGCAGGGTAGTCCCCTTTGGTGTGGGGGGCCGGGGCCGTGGAGGGTGTAGAGGGAACACCTGGGAGGACCCACATTTCCAATTCATGTGTAGGACTCCCCTGCACCCCCGTAATACACGTACCCTACTGAAATCGCGTGTGAGACTTCCTGCGAACCCCAGGAATACACGTACCCCGCTCGCACAGGGCCCTTTCGCGTGTGAAACTTCAAGCCACATGTCACCTTGCACTACTGATCACCAACTCATGTCCCCTTGCACCTCCACCCCCCAGCAGTGCAGGGCACCTGCCAGCAGGCCCCCACTCATGTCCCCCTGCACCCCCAGCAGTGCAAGGCACCTGCCAGCAGGCCCCCACTCATGTCCCCCTGCACCTCCACCCCCCAGCAGTGCAGGGCACCTGCCAGCAGGGCCCCACTCATGTCCCACTCATGTCCCCCTGCACCCCCACCCCCCAGCAGTGCAGGGCACCTGCCAGCAGGCCCCCACTCATGACCCACTCATGTCCCCCTGCAGCCCCACCCCCCAGCAGTGCAGGGCACCTGCCAGCAGGCCCCCACTCATGTCCCCTTGCACCCCCAACCCCCAGCAGTGAAATGCTGATCTCATGACACAAACCAAAAGTCAACTATGTACATCAACACATGTCCGTCACACACATACACTGGTTGGCATTGCTTGTGTAAACCCACATTTTCACATGCATGAACCCAATGAGCGAATCCCACATATGGAACTAAAAAATGAAAATGTATTATGTACATGAAATCAAAAATGAAATGAAAGCATACCAAAATATGAAACATGAAATGAAAAGCATGTGAAAAAGATGATTGAATGAAAATGATAACCAATCCAAAAAAATTTGAAAGAAAAACAGTCCAAAGTCACCCTCCAACAATGCAAATCCAAAGGAAATGTAAAAAGAAAATCTCCATTGCTTCATGTTCATAATAAAAAAAAAAGAGAAATCAATCCATAGTCCAACTATTTACAATCCATTGTCTGGAAAAAATAAATCCATTGCTCCATGTCCATAATGCAAAAAAAAACAAAAATGAATACATGATGAAACTATATACAATCCATTGTCCAAGGATGTAAAGGGTCCATGATCCCAACCAAACAAATGAAACCTACCTATCTAACTACCTAAAAATATAACTATATACAAATATGGGTGGCATTGTCCATTGACCACAAATAAAAGCAAAACGAAAAGGAAACCTAACTCTAAAAACTATTTACAAGGGCAGCGGGCTAGTCCGACGGCTCACTTTTGGATGTCCCGGGCCAGGGCATCATCGAACTCCTGCTCAATGTCCTGGAGGCAGTCCTCTTCCATGGCCCCGAGGGTTCGCAGGGACGACAACATGTTCTCCTCCAACTCCCTGCGAATTGCCTCGAGGCACTCGGCCCACCTCAGGGACCTCCGCATGGAGTTCTCCGCCCTGACCATCGTGAGCTGTGCCTCTTCTGCCCGCTGCCGCTCCGCATCTATAGCATGGCCTAACCGCTGCCACACGGAAGACACTTCCAGTCCTGGGTCCTCCTGCCCTCTGGCCGATGCCTGCCCCTCCGATGTCGAAGGCCCCGAGCCATGATGGCTCCCACCTTGTTGCTGCTGCTGCTGTGCCTCTGCCTGTGCCCTGGCTCTTGCTGTCTGCAGATCCTCCTCAGGCTGGTGTGCAGTTGTTGAGGTGGCCACCCCTGCTGGATGTCCAACTCCCGACTGTGGCATGGATGTGTCCTTCACCAGCCTGGCCGCAGGGTCAGAGGCAGCTCCACAGGGTACCCAGGTGATACATGGGTGGGAGGATGGCATGGAGGACGACTGGGGCATAGGGGGTTCAGTTGAGGAGGGGGTCGGAACAAGGTCCAGAAAATGGAGGAATCCGGCCCTGGTGAGCTGTCCCAGTAGGTCAACGCGGTCAACGAGCCATTCAAGAAGACGTGCAGTCTCCTCATGAAAAGACTGCAGGTCACCTCGCATGGCCCGTTGACGCAACGCCACCCCACCCAGGACAGGCTCAACCCGGTCCCGGATAGCCACGTCCGCAGGGAGAGGAAGGACAGTTGTTGTAAGCGGATCCCCTCCCTGAAAACGGGTCTGGACGTAGGCATCCCTGCTGGTGCGGGATGATGCAGTCACAGGATCGGGGACAGGATTACACACAGGCACCTCCGCAGTGGCCTGTGCTGCCTCCTGTCCCTGCCCCTGCACTGCACCACTAGCACCAGTGGAATCCCCACCTCCAGACCCCGTGTCTGTCCCTTGCACAGCCTCCTCCTCCACCAAACCCCCCACCAACCTGGATGACTCTGTGCCATCTTCCTCCGTCGGCCCCTGTGGGGTCTCAGCTGCCCCTTCTGCTGCCGAGGAGTCCAACTCCGACCTCCGCCTCTTGGACCTTCCCTCGGCAGCTGCGGCCTGGGACAAGGCACCGGACTCCTCACTCCCCGACAAGATGACAACCTGGGATGGGAGCCGGGCCTTGCGTCTCCGGCTGGCGGGATGGGTGGTCGGTCAAAATACCGAAAATAAAATCTCGAATTACAAAAAGCACGAATTACAAATCTCGAAAAAAAAATATCAAATTTTTTATTTATTTATTTATGTGTTTTTGGGGTCAGGTAAGTAAAAAAAAGGGGTAAAAAAAAAAAGAAAAAAGGGGGGTTGGGGGGGAACCCCCCCATTTTGAAAAAAAACACATTGAAAAAAAAATTCGATATTTTTTTTTTCGAGATTTTTAATTCGTGCTTTTTTTCGAGATTTTAATTTTCGAGATTTTGACTATAAACCGGCGGGATGATCCCTGCCGCTGTGCTCCACAGCACACTCTCCGCCTTCTTCTTCAGTTGACGCTGCAGACAGGGAGAGATAAAACACAGGCATCAGGGCACTGTACAATGGACTGATACACACATGACAGTTGCACATGAGTGGCATTGTTTAACTACAGACACGGCATCACACTCCACGACACACATGTCATTTTAACTCACACACATGAACATTTCAACAGCAATATTGCACTAGGCAGCACCATCCATACACAAACAACAGCATGAACAGCCAAAGGTGAGCCTGACATCACATGAAACACAAGGAGTGCACTAGACATGCACACACGCCACCACACTTACATGCATGTCTACATCTCCTCCAACTGTTGCAGTGATGAGATCGCCATACATGTCACATCTGCCATTCATCCTTCTACATATCAGTGTCACATGCATCCATGTTGCATCACAGTTGCACACTTGTCAGATACACATACATGCACATGTACACAGTGCAGATACATGCATTATGAACCACCATCCATGCCACAAGCATGCCAATGTACATACACAGAAATTCAAACATGTGTGCGCCCACACCTGCATTTGCCCAGCATGCTTACCAACACATACACCATCAATGTGTCTCACAACTGAGAGGACTCACATGTGGCAGCCTCACGCCCATGTTCATACACATCCCTACATGGCCCTACATAAACACATGTGCAACCTGCACACTACTGGCACACCACGACACGCACAGCGTACTATCAACATGCATGTGCACTTACCGCTCGACTCCAGACGGGTCTGCCTCTCAAGGATTTGTTCGTAGAGCACTGGGCATATGCGTTCCAGGACCCTCATTTGATGGTTCGACAGCTGGCCCCGGCGCCCCTTGGCATCGGCTGCCTTAGCGAGGCGCTGGGCCTTGTTGAGGGTCCTGGACCTGAAGTCCTCCCAGCGCTTCTTGACATGATGTAAGTCACGGACTGCCACCCCCTCCGCGTGGATGGCAGTCACGATGTCCATCCAGATCCTGCTCTGTCCTTCATTGTCGGCGCGCAAACTTCCAAAGAGGGCATCATACTGCCCCAGGACTTGCTCCACCAGGACACCAACTTCGGTGGCAGTGAAGCTGGTGGCCCTCTGGCCTCTCTGGCTGGGGGTTGCCAGTGCTGCCAGATGGTGTTGTGCCGGACATGGCAACCCCAGAGGCAGGAGTGGGTGGGCAACTGGGTCCTGGGGCTGGGCTGTGGAGCGATGGAATCCTAGTCGGGAGTCTTCGGTTCCAGCAGGGGTGGTCACAGCAACTACACCCCTGGCTGACGTGCAGGCAGCAAATGGCAGGGCACGTGGGCAGCAGGCAGTCAGGCAGCAGCAGATGGCAGGTGGGAGCGTGCTCAGGGCTCTGGGGGGCAGTAATTCGGCCTTCAGGGCAGGAGCGTGGTCTTCCGTTTGTTTTCGCGTGGCCAGCTTGATATGGAGTAATTTGGCACGTGAATGAATTGCATGTCAGCGTGTAATTCGAGGAAAGGGCCTTAGCGCGTAAGTGCGTCAGCACACGCACGCGATTCCATTGGACCAAAGGCCCTTAGCGCGTAAGCGCGTAAGTCACATTACGCGCGCGGGAGTTTCCCTCATAGCACGTGATGACAGAGCACACGTGGAAAAACTGCACGTCCGAGTGTCATCGCGTGTAATTGGAGGAAAGCGCCCGCGTACACGCGTATCTGACGTGTACGTGTGGGCCGGTTTAAAAGCTACGTGTAGGACGCCATTTCCTTGTACGTGCTTTTCATGGAGAGCGAGTGGGTGAAATCTGTACTTCTTGTCGGTTCATACGCGATTACTTCACAGCGTTTTTAGTTCGTACTCCCTGTTACCTCTGACAGATCTTTTCTGAATTTTTGTTGGGCCTGTTTCCTCAAACAGAGTTCACTTATCCTTTTGTCCTGTCTCCTCACACAGCGTACAATTCTTCTTTTGGCGGGGGTGTTGCCAACGTGCACACGTGCGTATTTTTCATGTTCTTTTTCCAGGCAGACGGTGAGTTCCGCACGTACTTAGCAACTGTGCTTGCCCCGTGTGTCGCGTTCCCCTTCAGAGGTCATTGTAGGCTGCATGTATTATGCGTACGCTTAGTTTTGTGTTTCTGGATGCCACAGCGTAGTGCGGGTTCATTTTTTCATGCACGTGGTCTACGAGGGGTTGCTGCACGTTAATTTTTGATTTTGGGCTGCCTGTGCATTGCGTGACCCGTCATCTGCCCTAAGGGGTCAAAGACAGCCTTGTTAGAGCACTAGGGTATGAATTCCATCTGGTATCCTACCCCTTTGACCCCCAATTGCCCAGGACAATAGTTTACTGCAACTCCCATACGCACAACAACATCAGTGCCATGGTTGGGAGGCGACCAAGCGGTAAGGGAGGCAAAGGTGGCCGACCTTCAAAAGGTGGGCGTGGTGGGCATGGTAGGGGACGTGGCCGGGATTTGCAGGGTGCCCCTATACCCCCAATTGTGGAGGAACAATCAGGGACACCCATGCCCCCCCCTATGGTTGAGGGAAAGGTGGCTGACACCATCCCAGCTCAGCCCCTGGTGGACCAGCCCATTGTGGCACCTGACCAGGCACAGGATGACTCCCTGGTTGACTTCCAGGTCAGCAAGTCTAGGCCACATGTGGCGGTGCAAGTTGTTGTCACCAAGCCACGTGGATCTGGGGCAGCTATGTCATCTGCTGCCCCAAATATGCAGGGTGGGGAGGCTGCAGGGGCAGCTGCAGCTCCATCCGCCCCAGCTCTGACTCTCCCAGCCAGGACAGTGTCAGTCCCGGTCCATCAAACCGACGTTCCCCCTGCCAACATTATCCTGCAACCAATGCCTGCATCAAGACCTATGGTCATTGTGCATTCCCACACTCCTACTACCCAGTCCACCGGTGATTCTGCCCCTACTGACCAGAACGGCGTAAGCCACTCTGGCTCTGCTCCACCTTTAAAGAAGAGGAAGAAGGGTGCTCTGGCATGACAGGCTGAGACCCCAGACACGGCTACACACTCCGGTACCTCAAGGAAGCCTTGCTTTAATGATCCGGAACTTGATGCACTTGTGGCCTTGTGTCGGCACATAGCCACGAAATGCTGGTGACTGCAGGGGGCAAGACCACACCTGGTCAACGTAAGGCACACTGGCAGACCATCGCCGACCGCATAAGTGCCCTTGGATTTGTGAGGCGCACAGCTGATGATTGCTACAAGCGGTGGAATGACCTGAAACGCAGAGCAAAGAACAAGCTGACCTCAAATCATGCCGCTACTACTCTGGTGACTGGCAGTGGGTCTCCACAAGAGGACAACAAACTCACTGAACATGAGTCTGTTGCTGGGGCCTTCGTCACAGAGGAACAGATCCAAGGTGTGGGAGGACTACCTGATTATGATGCATTGTCCGGAGAGTGCCCATGCATGTGTGTGTAATGCATGTGTATGTTGTTTGGGTGACGGGTTCTGATTGAGTGCCAGGTGAGGGTGTGTGTGCCTGAGTGGTATGGGTCACCCATGTGCTTCATCCAAAACATTCAGCGGCCTTGGATTTGGGTGTGACAGTATCCCTTCTGCCCACAGTAGTAATTTAGCGCAACATTACAGCAGTTGCCCTTGAAGTGGCATCTTGCAACAACATTGTTTGTATTTTTCAGTGTTCGTTCAGGCTGATTGTTTCAATTCTCCCACTTTTGCTACGCATTCCTCAGCCCTATTGTCACATTTGTGACATGCTTCTGTCATTGATGAACCCCACATTGGCCCACATGTGTTACCTTGTTAGGTGAATGATTTGACCATTCAGGCGGATTGAGTATTGGCCTGATCACATACATTTTTTGGGGCCTGTTTGGGGCCTGTTTGAATGTGGAACATGATAGTTGTTTCCTGTCATGTTGAAGTGCACAACCATTGATGTGTACATCGGCCTGCAATCACTGTATTTTTGTACACTGGATGTGTTGCAGTGTGTGGCACATGCCTATTTTGACACACTATGTAGCATTTTTCATCTTATCATGTCCATCACACATGGATGGCTGACAGTATTCATTCACTGACATATGGATGTACTTGTGGAATGTACCATGGCTATGGTACATGCCATCTGTGTGATGGCATGTGTCATGTATGTGTATTGGACATGCTACTTACAGGCCAATGTGTGATGGCAGTGCTACCCAGCATGCAGCAAATGTGTTGCTCTTCCATCTTGGTGTCATCAGTGTCTGCCTTTTGCCTCCCCTTCCAACTCAGTGACAGTGCATGCATGGGAGGGTTATAGTCATGTGGGACATGTGTAAATTTAGTACTGGTTCTGTAGCTTGTCAGGCCTATTTGTGTGCTATGGTGCTAATGCCTGTTTCCATTTTTTGTCTTTCATATTTTTGCAGGGGATGACGCACTTGATGCTGTTGAGGTTGAGGAGATGGTGCAGACCCAGGAGGGATCTCAGGCACGACCGGGCACCAGTGGGGGACGTGGTGTGGTGGTGTGTGAGAACCCAATCTTGCTGCAGACCATTCTGTCCAGGGGTGCCTCTGGGTGCACCTCCCCAGACCTCTGTTCAGGTGCTGATTTGGATGATGAGACCTATGTGCCGTCGCAGGAAAGTGTTTCTGGCAGGGATTCTGTTCTGTCCAACCCACCTGCATCAGGGGTAGAGCCCTCTATGGGGATGTCAGTGTTGGTAAGTCCGCCTTTTGCGGTTACGGATGCAGGGTCACACTCCACAACATCCGATCCTGTTCCTGGGCCAGCAGATCAGAGGAGGAATGCAGTCCTGCAGCCTCAGGCAGTGCCGGCACAGCAAGGCGCAGATCGCCTTGCCCCAAACAGGTGTGGTGCCCGCCGACGCGGTGGCCGTACGCCACCAGGCAATACCGCATGGGAACAATCCATGTACGGTATGGCAAGCCAACAGGCAGCATCAGTTGAGATGATGGCTCAAGCAATGGAGAGGGAGGCCACTTCCATTGTCCCCCCTGAAAGGAAGATGGAGCAACTACAGCAGGCAACAGACTCCATTTGCCAATCACACAGGGAGGACATGTTGGCATCCAACAGGGAAAGACGGGCGGCACTGGAGACTCTACGCCAATCGATATCAATAGAGTCCCAGGGCCACAGGGAAGCCCTGAGGGTAGAACTCCATCACCTCAGGGAGACTCTTGTTGCCCTTGAGGCTTCCACTAACTTGAGGACAGAACAGCAGCTGGAGTTCGCTCTCAGCTGAGATGCAGGCAACTCGGGAGGAGATCCGGGCATCACATCAGGTGCTGCATGGGGATCTCCGCACTATAATCCTCCAGAACGAGACCTTCCACACCCGCATGCTTGCTGCCATGGAGGACCATACCAGGGCTTTGCGTGGGCTGCCTCCCATAGCACCACCACCTCCTGTGGCAGCAGCAGAGGGTGATGAAAGCGACAGCAGCAGTTCTCCCACATTGGCATAGCCGTGCAGGCCATGTGCCCATGGAGGTGTTTTTTTTCCCAACATCCACACAGGTGGCTGTTGGTGCGCATCCTGTCCTCGGACCTCCTGGGTGCCCCCCCTGACCCCCACATGGACATTTTTGATTTTTGATTTTTTTTACAGTGTGTTGCCTTGTGTGGCTCCCGTGGGCATCCACTGTATTCCGGCTGGGCACATGCAGGCTTGTCCTGAGTCTGGGTTAGATGCTTGGGTTCGTGAGACACACACCCCTCCTGCTTCCCGTTTCTATGGGCTTGCAAAGGGTGTGCCCAAGTGACAGTGACTTACACAGTGACGTTGGACTCCCATGAGCTGTGTGGGCAGTCTGTAGTCAATACTGTGTATACATTCCTAGTGGATATTGTTGTTGTATTGTACACTGCATGGTGTATTGATATGTACTTGTGCATCCATGTCTTCCTCCTAATTTGCAGGTTCATTCCTCATGTCTTCACAAGGCCGTCTACTTTGGAGATGGAGTTCATGTTGTAAGCAGTGCACTTACACATTTGCGTGGCAGCAGCACTGTAGAGTTGGAAGTGGTCGATGTGCTGGCATAATCAGGTTGTAAGACTACCACTACTTTAATTTAGTACTGTCATGTTTATGCTATGTTTTAGGTTGTGTAGCTGCATTGTATTGTTGGTAAGTATTTGGTCATGTGTGTTGTTAGTTCTACATTACTGGGGGCATTTTGTGTGTGGGCAGTTTCCATTAGGGACACTGTACTTTGACACTTGTGTCATGTTTTGGGGATTGCTTTGTTTGCTCTCACATAGCATGACATGCCATGGTGTGTTGGGTGGCGGTGCTGGGGAGGGGTTGGGTGACATGGCACTGTTGTCATGTTGTATTTTGCAAGGGGGTAATGAATTTAGCAGCATAGAAGTGTGTCTTTTGATGACACAGCATTGGTGGTGTTTGCGTAGGTAGAGATGCACACAATGTAACACTTCAAGGTGACCAATCTCAGGCTGGTATGGTTGTGACAGTTGACTGTCCCTTATGTCATCATCATTGATTGTCAGATGGTATGTGCCAGGGCTGTGTGCACTCCACAGGGGTGTGATTTTAGGTGAAGTAATTAGCCACCAGCTGCGTATGGGCTGCCTCACCCTGTGCCCTTTCCCCTCCCATGCGCAGCGGGCGTGCATGTGGTTGGGCATGTGGGGGCACCACCATGTCCACGGGCAGGCCCTGGCGTGTTGCAACGTTGTGCAGGACACATGCTGCCACTATGATCCTGCACACTACTGGGGGAGCGTATAACAGCTGCCCGCCAGAACGGTCAAGGGAGCGAAAGCGTGACTTGAGCACTCCGAATGTGCGCTCCACTATGCCCCGGGTTGCAATGTGGGCTGTGTTGTATCTTACCTCGGGTGGCGTGGTGGGGTTCCGAATTGGCGTCATCATGTGGGTGCTCAGAGGGTAGGCATTGAACCCTGGGGAGGTGGTGATGGGTTTCATTAGTGGGGCTGTGACATTGCTCTGTATCTGACATGCATGCATGTGCTGTGGCATTTATACTCACCGAGCAGCCATGTATCATCATGCCGACCAGCTTCTAGGTCCCGGTTTAGGGTTGACATTCTGTAAATGAAACTGTCGTGGGTGGACCCTGGATAGTTGGCATATACTGAGGTGATAATTCCCTTGGCATCACATACTACCTGCACGTTGATGGAATGCCAGTGCTTGCGGTTTCTGTAGATGTGCTCAGATGCCCAGGGGGGACGTAGAGCCACATGGGTGCAATCAATGGCACCTAGCACTTTGGGGAATTGTGCCAACCCGTAAAAATCCTGGACGGCAGACTGCCTTTCTGCAGGTGTTCTGGGCAGGTATATGTGCCTGCGGACTGATGGGCGTGCAGTCATGATGGCCAAGACTTGGTGTAGGCAGCGTGACTGCGTGGCCTGTGACACCCCCCTCCACTATAGCAGTTGTCCGCTGAAATGATCGAGTGGCCAAGAATGCAGTACATTGAGGCCCTTATGCAGGGGGCTGAGTCCTTGGGAGCACAGGGTGGGTGATGTGAGGTCATCCTCCCACTCACTGACCAGGTTGAGTATTATGTGAGGTGGAAACCTGTACCTCCCATACACCTGGTCATCAGGCCTCCCAAAAAGGCTGGTTCTGGGTGTAAAAATTCTGGGCCTGACTATCCCCCTCCTCCTCCTGCGGTATCCCATGACCACTGCTGCTAGGAACGGTATATTCATCCTGGCGTCTGAGCTTGTTTTTTGTTTGCGCGCACTTTTATGCTGCGCAGGTCCACGTACGCCTGATTTCTGCTGGCGTACGTGTTTCCGGATTAGCGTGTCTTTTTTGGCGCACGCGTTAGCCCCGTTCGATTCCATGAATACATGTTTTGAACGTGCGTGTGGGCGTTCCACGCATTTGCCTCCTGTACTTCCCCTGTGACGCCCACATTTTCACGAATTGTTCCCCATTCCGCGTGTCACGCCCCCTGTTCCTCCTACTTTTGTTGTGTGCACTGCGCTATGTGCGATTTCACTGTGCGCGTATCGCACGCTGTTTGGAGACGTGTGCGCCAGCGTGCGCCACGCAGAATTTTGGCACACATCCTGGGATTTCCACGCGCACGAACTTCCATGAATCGCTGTGCGCGGGTTTCGCTGCGAATTTCGCAATGGCACTGCGATTCGCACGCTTTCGCCGAAAATTTCAGCGCACATTAATTCCATGAATCGGCCTCTATATTGTAACTCACTGATATACAAAAACGATTTCCCTTTTCAGTTGTATAATCCTACTCAACAATATAAGGGTGGAATAAGTGGCAAACGATGATTTGTGCACTGCAAAATAATTGTGTACCTGCAGATTCATGCCATTTTCTTAAAATGCATATGATATGATGGTGAGGCACTAAATGGGCCTCATTACAAGTATGGTGGTACGGTAACAATGGTGCCAGTAAGCTACTTGCACCATTGCTACCGTACCGACATACTACGAGTTTTGCAAGCGAGTGACTTTCTGTCCGCCAGGTCGGACCTGGTGGGCGGACCGGCACCCGCGAGCAGACCTCAACGGATGCACCGGCACCATTCATGAATGGTGCCGGTGCATCCGGCCTCCCCATTCCCATTGAGCCCTATGAGGATCAAATGGGGAGTAATAATTACCGGCACCTGCCATTGCCGGGTGCCGGTAAAAAAATGACTGTGGCGGCAGCTGTACCGGTTTTACCGGCACAGCTACCACCGGACTTAGAATGAGGCCCCTATGTATTTTGCTTGCAAAGTACTATGGGTATGCAAATATCCCAGGGACTATTTCACTCTTACAATCTCTCATGTTTTACAGTACCCTGTCAATTAGTATTGGAGGTGAGCACAGGAGCCGAAGAGGGGTATGGGTGAAAGGGCACAGGAGAATACTCCTTGCGGTGAAGAACAAATCAGTAACTTTAAAATACAAAGTCAGTTGTTTCGGCAGTACAGTGTAGAAAATATTTTTGTTTGCTGAAGGAAAGGAAACGTTATTGACAGTCTAGAGAGCTGCACTTTGTTTCTTTCTATGCTCAGCTGTCAGGGGACATTTCAATACAAACATGTGTTCTGTGTTTATTGACAGTAGTATCCCCCTGCTTCTTGTTTAACTGTTAACAGGAACTTACAGAGGGCTCCATGGTTGCAGAAGAAGGCCCTCAAGCTGTTGTACCTCTGTGCACTGATGCTATTAACCCAAAAGGCATAAATATGGGATTGACTTCAACACGGCTCTATAAGAAACCTCAGTAAGTCTCTTGTTGAATTTTGTCTAGGTTGTAGTGAAAAAGGGGTGGGGAAAACTATAGGCTGTATTATGTGCCCTGTCATTTTACCTCCTACATCACGGTTACAAGCAAGTCTCTGATAAGAGTTTGCTTAGTGAAATTATTTTTTCAGGGAGTAAAAAAAGTAGCTTTGCCAAAAGGGATACTTTATGCTTATTAAAACACATTCTTTGCCCTTTTAATTTGTCTTGAGATCAGTCAAAAATATTATTAGAGTTCTTTCCTATGCCACTGCTCTGCTGGTCACTGATTCGAAAACATATAATTGAACCTTTATGTGCTGAAGCCAGGGGTTGGTTCCTATGTGTTCATTGTTGCCCATTTTTATTGGGCACATTTTTCTGTCTTTAGGGATTAAAAATGGATGGTGAATATAACTCTGAGCTGTAGGGCTGGTTTTGAGTAACTCACAGGACAACATAATGTGGGGATAGCCAGCAGAAGCCAGGGAATTCTGGACATCATATTCTATGGTGCAGTTATTCTGATGCAATTATCATCCTTACACAAATTATGAGAGGCATGTTCTCCGGGCCCCAGTCACTTCATTAAAGTGCATATGAACTCGTATTGGCATCTTTTCAACACATTCCTTTTAGTTGCCTTTATTCCATCTGCCCTTTATTGTATCCGGTCTGATTTTTGATAGCCACATTAGTTATGAAAAACAATGTTTTTTTTTTTGTAATACACACAAGTGTTTTTCAAGTGGCGTAAAGCCCACATTTCTCTCTGCACAGGAGTACCTGTGTTAGCTAGTGTGGCATATCTTGAGGTCTTTAACTGGTTGATGAGTTTGCTTTAAATTCACATATCAAATATAATATAAAGAACTGCAGTGGTTTGCAAGGGGCAATTCCTTTCCAAACTCTCTTCAGAGATGGTAGCTCGCTAACTACGCATGCTCACAAAGTGGCAGTTGCACACATGGAAAATAAAATAAAGTGCGCACGAAAGGTTACCAGATCCGCACTCAAAGAAAAATAATTAGAGGGAACATTGGCCACAGGTGGAAACAATGCACACAAGAAGCCTACAAAAGATACACCCATGCCACACACACACTTCCCAACACCATGTTGCCATTTGGAGCCGGGAGCCTTGACGTGGACCTCTACATGCTGCACCAGGAGCTACAGAGGCCTGACAACCAGCCCAGGGCACAGGGAGCAGAGGGGGCGGGAGGAGGAGGAGGAAGACGAGACCAGCCCCAGCAAGGCAGTGTCACAATCGATGCCCCTGACCACCCCCCAGGTATAACAGCCCCCTAGCAGCAGTGGGGCTACAGCCCTTCACACTGGCCCCAAGGGCCTTAAAACTACATCAGAAACATACATGGAGTCAGTCCTGGCGCCACCAGTTTTGGACCTTAATCCAACATGGAGGCCTATTACACAGCTCAGCTCTTCAGAACCAAGCCATGCGGTCTAGTGTTTTGGGTATGGCTGGGCCTGGAACTACTTGGCCTGGAACTACTTTACCTTGGGCTATTTAAACCACACCCAAACAGCAGAACACGTTTCGCGTTATTCTGCACTCCTACGGCGTAACGCTCACCGCGTCCAGCACCGGCCCGATCCTGAAGCCCTAGATCTGGATTTCATTAATAACCTGGAAGAACAAGAACAGCATTAGCAAGCAAGAACACTTACCTGTGAAGTAACCGGTCTTGAATCCATCCTGCGCTTCGCTTACCTCGCCCATCTCCGGAGTTCGCTGCAACCTGCAAAGGTAAAGAAACAAGGACAGCATTAATAACAATTCTTACCTGGGCAAGCAGCGAGTCTTGGCAGCACCCTGAGCTTCTCTTACCTCGCCCATCTCTGGGTTTCGCCGCAACCTGCAAGGAGTAGGAACAAGGTCAGCATTAACAAAGCACTTACCTGGGCAAGCAGCACTTCGATCGCTCATCACTCCGGAACATCACCGCGACCTGTACAAAGAAGAGAAGAGAACACAGGTTAGAAATTAATACCAATAAACAGGGCAGTGCTTCGCGCATCAATAACTCACCATGGTCTTCGCCATCAGCGCGGCAACTCCGAGATTGCAACCATCCCTGTGAAAACAAAAAGATATTGGGGGTCATTCCGAGTTGGGCGGTAAGGGATACCGGGCACCGGTAAGGAGAACGGTGCCGGTAATCCCTTACCGCCCAATTCCGAGGTCCCCTAGCAGGAACCATAAAGGACGTGTGGTCTGACCACACGTCCTTTATGGGTCCCGCCTAGGGACCAGAGCGCTAATAACAGGCCTGCTATTCGCGGGCCCGTTATTAGCGCCTTCCCCATTCCCATTGAGCCCTATCAGGGCTCAAATGGG
Source organism: Ambystoma mexicanum (assembly GCF_040938575.1). Classification (NCBI taxonomy): domain Eukaryota; kingdom Metazoa; phylum Chordata; class Amphibia; order Caudata; family Ambystomatidae; genus Ambystoma; species Ambystoma mexicanum. The sequence continues at coordinate 206,392,477 of NC_090934.1, forward strand.
AATGGGGAATGGCTGGTTGAATGGTGACTTACCGGGTCCTCCAGGGTCGGAATGACCACGTAAATCCTCATTCAACCAGATCGGTGCCGGATCCGGTATTAGAGGCAGCCATGGAGCAAATAGCGCCATGGCTACCTCCAATCTCGGAATGAGGGCCATTGTTAGGGAACAGCGTATTGGAGCAAGACGCCGAGAAGGCAGAGAAAACGGAGGAAAAGAAAGAGACAGAATAAAGACGGAAAAGACATTATAACTCACCTGGAAGACAGTAAGCAGAGTCGGAGTCACAGCCAGTCTGGACCCAACATAGGGGCACACGGACCAGTGAAGCAACTAGGTCCATGGAACGGCCGCACCAACCACGCTCCCCTGCACAGAGACGCAGGACGGAGAGTTCAACGCACAAACACCTAAGGCGAGCAATAACCCCAAGGGGGTGGGAGTCCACCCATCACAGAACCAATATCTTAACCCTTCATTCTCCTGTTATAGGCGCTACCCAACGTCTGGCACATAACCAAGTAGAGAGGGGGCTGGGATAGCGCTTAGACCTCCATCCAGTATCATATGGCGCCCCCGTGGATACCAGGTGAGCTTAACAGGCGGCCAGCCATTCCAGGGTCAGGCCAACACCCTGGGCCCTGACTGATGGGCAGTTGGTATCCGAGCACAGGCTATACAGGGCTACCATCACCCAGTTACTGGACACAATCCAAGGTGAAATTGGTATCAAAATTGCCATCAGCACCGCTGTGCCCCCACTTGTGAAGCTGGTGTCAGTCCTACAATGCCTTGGAACGGGCAGCTTCCAGCACAAAGCTGCTATGATGCATGGTATGGCCCAGTCCACATTCAGTGCTGTCCTAGCCCAGGTGCTGGATGCACTGCTGCAACATGTGAACAAACACATTGCATTGCCCCCCAGCTAGGCACAGTCGAACGAACATAAGGCACAGTTCTACACCATTGCCCAAGTCCCGAATGTGATTGCAGCCCTAGACTGCACACATGTTGCACTGGTAGCACCTGGGACCATGAGGCAGCCTACAGGAATCGGAAGCGTTTCCATTCTCTGAACTGGCAGATGACCTGTAGCCCAGACCTGACCATCAGCCACTGCTGCGCTTGCTACCCAGGATCCACCAACAACTCCATGGTGCTGCGCAACAGCACACTGCTAGCCTACATGGAGAGGCACAGAGCCCAACACACATGGATAGTGGGTGAGTACAAACCCTGCCTGAAATGCATGCCAAAGTACACCACATTTAGGGGGGGCAGACCGACAGGAAGCCCTGCATGCCACCAGGAGCCACAGGCAGCACCATCACAGCACCAGTTCCATAAAAGTGTGGCACACAAGGTCACCTACACACGGCCACCGCTCCTGAACCCACAAAAGGTGATGGACACACACTTGTAAAAACAGCAAAACACATGTGATCACAACAACCACAATGTGTCTGTGTTTCAGTGCTGCTTCACACCCTGACACACAAGCGTAACCTCACCCAGGGCACCCCCCAGGAATGCATTAGTGAGAGGAATGCAATACCCATCCACGAAACCACTGTAGATGATCCAGAGCAAACCCAAACATGAACATCCCTGAGAGAGTGACCCATGAATGCACATTTACATGCATGTAAAAATAATCAACCGGGTGCCATGTAGCTAAAGCCCCACCATCCACAGCAACATCCACAACCAAATACAAATCAACACTGGCCCAGAACAGGCAGTCATGACGAGAACCTCATCCTGATGTTATGGATGCACCACTGTGCCAATCAAACCCAGGAGGCGGTGCATATAGAAATTGTGCTACAAGGGGCAAGACGCACATTTCACATCAAACCCGTGGCACATGAGTACACCATAATCAAAGGACAAGTGGCAACATGAAGTTACTTGTTGAACATGAGTGCCCCACACAATCCCATACACATAGGACATCATCCAATGCTGCGTGTCCAGTCATCCCAAGTACAGGCAAATGTAATCTTCCATGGGACAGCCCACTCAATCACACAGGGTGCATGTACGGGTCAGATGATGCATGTCCTGAAGGAAGATGGATGTATATCGATCACCCAATCACATTGCATGTCCCTGTTGCACACAAAGATGACCACAGTGCATAGTGTATTGATGCTTAGTCCATGCACGCCCGGCGAAGCAACCTAGGCCTCATGTATACTTTTCATCCCATGCAGGTGATTCTGGATACCCGCAGCTCACATGGCTCATGACCCCTGTGAGGAATCCCCAAACTCTGGGTGAGCTGTTATATAAGAATGCCCATAGTTGTACCCGCATATGTGTGGAAAGGACATTTGGTTTGTTAAAGGCACAGTTCTGGTGCCTGGGTTCCGGTTCCTGGACCGTACTGGGGGGGGCACAGATGTATGCGCCAGAAAAAGTTGGCAAAATTGCACTGACCTGTGCCATGCTGCACATCTGCTGCAGTAGGAATGTGCCACTACCCCCTAATGCTGACGGCCAACACCCAGGGGATGGGAGTGACGATGACCATGTGCCCGTTGCCGGGGCTAGTGCACAGAGGGTTGGGGTGAGGGAGGGGAGGTTGGCCAGCCAGGTGTTGATTGACAACTTTTTCTGATTTGGTGGATGGGCACATGTGACGAAGAGCACTTGTACACAATCATGAATGTTGGAGCTTTATGTCATGGTTGAATGTGCTTTAATTATCGTGGAACAAACCCACTCCCCCCACTAACTCCCCAGCATTCATCCCCCCTCCCCAAACACAGTGCATATGGGTCCAGTGTATTGTCCATCTAACAGGGACGTTGTTGCTTCCCACATGCTCTGCCTTCAGGTGAGCGCTGCTGTGAATGGCGCAGTGACCTAGACCTGGGTGACCCCTGTAGGGATCCCTCTGTGGGGGTGGTTGAGGTGGATGGCACTGATGTGGCCAACTGTAGCTGCTGGCGGATGAGGTTATTTGCCTCACGCATCTGTTCAGCATTTGCAGATTGCACCTCACATAATTCACGTACTCACTGGCCAAACCCCGTAAGTGCCGCAGTGCATCCCTCTACAACCTACCGTGTGCGGGCATTGTCGCGCGCCATGGTTTTGGTAGCCTCCCTAATCGCACTGCTAATGGCCTTTATGTGGCGGTTGTGTTCACTGGCCATGCCTTCTATCCTCAGCTGGCATGCCTCCATCACATCTAGGCGTGCCATGACTGCATTTGCCGGACCTGTTCCTGTATCTGTGCAGGGCTGCTGTGGCTGGCAGGTGATTGCGGGGTGGTGGGGCTACTGTGACTGGCAGGTCTCGACAGGGTGGTGGGGCTGCTGTGCCTGGCAGGTCTCTGCGGGGTGGTGGGGCTGCTGTTGCTTGTGGTGCTGGGCTGTCTGGTGGAGCTGCCGTGTATTGAGGGGCTGCTAGCAGATGACCCATATGAGGGTGTGTCCTCATCCGCCACTGGTGTGTGTGCGTGGTGGCGGCGTGCACGGACATGTGGACTGTGGCTGGGATTCTCCACATTCTCAGGGGTCCCTTCGGGTGAGTCCATTTGCTGCACTGAGATGATTAGGGGCAAAGGGTTCGACAAATCTACCGGTGCGCTATATTTCCCACCTGTGAAGTAACTAAGAGAAAGGCCTGCTGTGAATACACTTCCACAGAGCCCCCCTAAACAAGGCTCAAGTCTGGTAATATTGATTCAATGAGGTTGGAAGTGAGGTGACTCGCGCACTGCCACAGAGCGAGAACACTATGAGAGATTTAAAGTTGTTGTTGTAGTCACAAATACACATATTAATTTTACAAAGATATTTAATCAGATTGTGAACAGCCGACACGTGTTTCGACCTAACTGGTCATTCTCAAGGACTGATATCTTGAATGGTAAGAATGGTGATCATATGGGTGGGCCTTCACATGAATGAAATGGCATGAAACGTCAATAAAGTAGCATGTGTTCGTATTAGCAATAAAGTATCCTGGTATGCAGTTCATAAGAGGTGAAAAGACATCTCACCAACTGGTGTAGACACAAGAGCAATTATATAGCGATGTCTTCTCATAGACAAAATGAATCTGGGAGTTGTGCCTCTAATGGCCTAAGGTCCCGTGTCATGAAATGAACGGGATAAATCCCACTTGAAAGGCTCAGTCACTCTACGACGGCAAGAGACTTTCAAGCGAAAAGAGACTTGACCATCGAGGCTCCTGAGAAGTTAAGAACTGAACTGTCGTCTTCCGTTGGGGAAGCTTGAGCGGTGTGCTCTGTTCAAAGGTCTCACCTTGTCCCATGCTCAAAACGTGGGGGAGAGAGACCCTGACTACTGCTGCCTGACCTTTTATTTGTGAACACTTCTTTCTTTCTTATGAATCCTAGCCCACACTCTTTGGTATGTAGTTGTAAGGTTTGGCAATATGTGTTTTAGTATAGGCACTTTTTGATTTGACAAGACGCCACAAGGACTGCCTTATTTTTCATTTGATGGTCGAAGCTTGCTCCCATCTTAGATCTAGATTTATATTAGGTGTTTATCTCACATATTTTTACAGTTTAATAAATACCCTTGAATTGTAATCACTTGTGTCTGTCTTTACTGTTGCTACCATGAGTACCTTACACCTATTACAGAAGAGTGCTCGACTCAGTGATGCTGGGAAAGTTCCCTTGTGAGCAGGCGCTTGCCGCTGCTGCATTCACAATAGAAGAAAAAAACAACATCATCATGGGGTATTCTGTAACATTGTACGTGGAGCATGCAATATTTGGTATTCTGGAACTATCTAAATCAACGTTGACCACACAGCAGACATCCTCATATGAGGTTATTTTATGCAGTCCGAAAACGCAAATAGTGCGGTGCAAGACAATAAATCCTGCAACTTTTTTGACAGAATGATCTACCGAGGACGACCTCGCTAGGTATGACTGCGTAACATTTGAGGGGGAGGAGGAGGACATACCAAAAGCAAAAGATAGCCCGCTTGAAGGGGGGAGCAGTACTTAAGTTGACGGTTCAGCAACTATTGAGCAGGGGACAGGCCTGAAACATACGGGTACAGAAGTTGTCTACTTAGTGGATAGTGAGTACGAGGTGGTGGTACAAAAAAGGTTGTCCATGCATAATTCAGCCCAAGCAGCGGAGCTCATATTGCTTATTGAAGCTCTTCCAGCATAACAGGGGTGTCGGGTGACCATTTACTCTGATTCGGCCTATATGACTACAACTGTGGACTCTGGGCTCGCGAGATGGAAAAGGCGGGGGTTCAGGAGAGCTAACCAGGCCACAGTCCAACATGCAGCATTGTTAGAAAAATTGATTGACGCACTTTCACAGCCCTCCTTGACGGCAGTGGTTGAATGCACCGCCCATACAAATGACACCAAGTTTCAATCGGCAACACCACTGCGGATGCGGCAGCGAAACAGGCTGCTTATCTCCCGGTATCTAACATCTGAGTATCGAGTAGTAGCACAGAGACGAGTGCAGTTGCCAGCACCATACACTTCTCTTCCGATAGCACAAATTATTGAAATGCAAGGACATGCCCCACAGGAGGAGAAGGAGTTATGGCAGAAAAGATGGTGTACATAATCCCCAACAGACTTGTTATGGCGACAAGGAAATACGCGTAAATTTGTTAAGCCTCATGAACTGTTGCTGGTCACATTCGACCAGTTGCATCATCCGTCTCATTTGTCAAAACACCATATCGCTGCAGATATACAGGAGGTCTGGTTTGTCACCAATCTGCAGGAAGGTCTTACAAATTTGGTGATAAATTGCATTACATCAAAACCTTACAGTACTGGGCACAACCTAAGAACAATACAAGCTGCAATGCCTTGCCCTACTGGGCCATTTCGGGATCTCCATATAGATTACACTGACATGGGAGGGCGGTGTAATGGGTGCTGGTACATGTTTGTTGTGGTGTGTGCCTTCTCCCAGTGGGTTGAGGCAAGTCCTTGTGCACATCCAGAAGCTAAATGCACCACCAAATTTCTAGTAAGAGAGGTGTTTCCTTGCGGTGGTGTTTGCGATGAGCTGCGGTCAGACAATGGCACCCATTTCTTTAACAAACTTTTTAAAGAAGTGACCGTGTTGCTGGGCATCATGCATTGGATGGGAACAATTTACCCCCCCTTGACAATAGGATTGTAGAAAAGATCTATGGATTGCTGAAAGCAAAATTAACTAAGATGTGTGTCACCCTGAAGGCACGCCCGTGTACACACACGCCAGAAAAAATACAACCCGCTAGGGAAAAAAGGCCAAGAGATTTCTTGCAAGGATAACAAGTTTTAATCGCACAAAAATAAGGATGCAATCAAAGAACTCTGCTGCTCGAGAACATTCTTCCGAAAATTCGTACAAGCAGAAGCTTATAAGGCAGCACATCGTTATCACTTTACAGTAAAAACCTGCTGGCTGGTTGGTGAAACCCTATACATGGGCCTGCTGCATAGGGGATGCCAGGTTGCGATTGGTCCCATAACTACAAAATGGCATCTCTTTATATGCACGCCCTAAGCCTATACATTCATGCAATATTGTGAACATGCAGGGTTTCTTAGCACAGCCCTCTCCCCACTGGTCCATCACACGTCTATCTATGGGACTCGCCTCACTCTAAAGCGCCTAGTGTCATGTACTTATGTTATATAGGCAGAGATTCACTAACCTTGACAGATGACCAGTCCTTGACGACAGTGAGAAACCCCCCTGGAGTCCTTGTCGTCCTCCGCCTGATAGAAACAGGAAACAGAGAAAGGCAAACCCCCCAGGGAAACCCTCTGTGGCAAACAACCCTGTGTAGGATTGAGGGCGCATGTCTGCGAAAGATCTCTCTCGAGGATCCCAAGGTTAGGTTCTTCGGGCAGCATTCCCTCAGGAGCTGACCTCCATGTGAAGCCTGACAGTGAAAAATTACACTAGTAAGTCGTAGATGCGTAGAAGAACACATAGAGAGAGAAATATAGAAAGACAGCAGCACCTGTGTCGGTTTAGAGAAAAGTGCGTGGGGAGCTTGTAACTGTGCCGAGTATTCTATCCTGGAAGTTTGCAAAGACGTGGGTTCTAACGGTAGAAGTTCCGTGGTGTGAATCTGCGTGATTAGAGTTGTTGAAGATCCGATTCGGAATGTCGATATCGTTATACAAACATAAGATGCAGACTCGAGGAACACTGTAACCAGCCTCTGAACATGGCGGCTGGGATATGCTGTGCGACTCGGGCAGCAACCGCGGGTGGCCGCAGACGAAGGAAGTCTCTGAACGGGGCGGCTGAGAAATGCGGTAAGATTTGAGTGGCAGTTACGGGTGACAGCACACGGCGAGGGATACCGTAGCAGAACATGTTCTGTGGAATGACAAGTAAGTGAGCAGAATAGCAATAGGAACAGGAAAGAAATTCCCTAGGAGCCGTACTTACGAAGCGTCTTGGCTAAGAGCAGCGACGCACTGGATCTTAGGCACAGCTCGTCTATATCCGATCATGTGACCGCACAGAGCCACGAGAGAAGCTAGAACGGGCAAAACAGCATTGCAGGAGCGGGACATTCCGACGGCCATTCTAGGATAGGCAAATGCAACATTATACCGGCGCCTGCCCTAGCGCCACCAAGACCACTGCCCATAACAGGTTGTAACAGTATGCCCCCCTCGCAGATGCAGACAACCCGGCTTACCAGGATGGAGCCGATAAAACCGCCTGATCAACCAAGGAGCATGAACTCCGGAGGCCTGCTCCCAAGATCTGTCAGCAGGCGAATATAATTTCCAATCGACCAAGAACTGTAAACGGCCTCTGAAGTACCTGGAGTCGCAGATGTCGAACACTTTGTATGCAGCCCCTGCAGGGGTAGCCACGGGGGAGGATGAACAGGCGAAGCTCTGTGGAAACGGTCAGAGACATCCAACTTAATTTGGGACAGATGGAACACTGAATGGATCCTGGACCCTGTAGGGGGAGGTGCAGACGAACCGCTGCTTCACCTATCAGCCGAAGCACAGGGAAAGGACCAAAGTAGCAGGGAGACAGCTTGGAAGGAACCAGCTGATGTTGTAAAAATTGTCATGATAACCATACAGAGTCGCCAACAGTGAGCACCGGAGCAGCAACCTCTTCCAATCCGCATAGCTTTTGGCACGATCTTGGGCATCCTGTAGAGCTCGCCTGGCCAACCGATGACCTTGTTGGATGTCGGTGACCAGGGCATCAACGCCAGGGAATTTAGTAGCCGAAGGCACCGTAGAAGAAAGGAAGGATGGTAACCATAAGAACAGAATAATGGACTGGAACGTAATGCAGTGTGCGGGGCATTATCATATGCAAATTCTGCGAGAGTTAACAGTTCCACCCAGTCGTCTTGTGCAGCAGACCCAAAACAACGCATATATCCTTCTAGTGTCTGATTCAGCCGCTTGGTCTACCCGTTGGTCTGGGGGTGAAATCCTGAACTCAATGCACGTTGCATGTGTAAAAGAGAACAACATTTTTGTCAGTATCTGGAAGTGTACTGCGGACCCCGGTCTGAAACTATGGTGTCAGGCAATCTGTGACGAGTTAAGATTTCCGAGACGAATATCTGAGCAATTTGGGCGGCATTGGGAACCCCAGGAAAAGGAGAAAAATGTGCAATTATCGTGAAATAGTCTATATTCACCATGATGGCCGTATGTTTGTCTGAAATGGGAAGAACCACTATGAAATCAGTAGAAATAATCTTCCAGGTTTTGACAGGGATTGGCATTCGAGTAAGTAAACCCAGAGGAGAGGTACGTGGGGATTTTGACTGCAGACAGGTGGGACAGGCCACCTCTTAAAAAAGGCAACCAGAAATGTCTCAGATCAGTTCAAAAGTAGCTGAGACTCCTTGTTGGCCTGCCGCCCGTGAGTCATGACACATGTGCAGAATTTCTAGCTGTAAATCCGCGGAAGGAACTAAGACCTGTTGCTCATGAAAAAATTATCCTCTTTCCTGAAGAGGATTCTGCATTTGTAGTAACTCCAGACAATGATCCTGATGCATTAGGGTAGATCGACTTATTTTTTGTAAGAAGTCAGTAATGGAATAGACAAAGGTAGAACGAGGGAAGATTTTCTCTGGATGGAATTTGGCCGTGGGGAGGTCTTTGTGAGAAAGAGCGTCGACCCAGAGGTTTTCCGAGATTAATTTCTGAGCTATTTGGGCGGCATTGGGAACCCCAGGAAAAGGAGAAAAATTTGCAATTATCGTGAAATAGTCTAACTTAGGAACTAAGACCTGTTGCCCATGAAAAAAGTATCCTCTTTCCTGAAGAAGATTCTGGGTTCGTAGTAACCCCAGACAATGATCCTGATGCATTAGGGTAGATCGACTTATTTTTTGTAAGAAGTCAGTAATGGCATAGACAAAGGTAGAACGAGGGAAGATTTTCTCTGGATGGAATTTGGCCGTGGGGTGGTCTTTGCGAGAAAGAACGTCGACCCAGAGGTTTTGATTTTCTGGTAAACAGGTGAAACAGATATCATAGGGAGAAAAAAATGTGCCCATCGTCCTTGTCGGGTATTAGTAGTTTGTGCATATTGAAGAACTTTAAGGTTCTGATGGTCCGTTCAGAATTCTATGGGATGAGAGGAGCCTAACACCGGATGTCTCCATTCCTCAAAGGATCGTTTTTATCAACAAAAGTTCTTTTTCTAGAACCGAGTAATTAACTTCAGAAGCACTGATGGTCTTGGACAAATAGGCCACGGGTGATTCTCTGCCGTCTGCTGTTTCCTGAAGTAATACTGCACCTAAGGCTTAGTGATTTCTGGACTTGTGAATTTCCTATAGTAGTTGGTAAACCCGACAAACGGTTGGATCTCCTTGACATTGGTAGGAGGGGGCAAATCTATCACGGTAGCAACCTTTTGAGGGTCCATGGACACTCCTTGAGCGGACAATACAAATCCTAAATATGTAACATGGGAACAATGAAATTCACACTTTTCTATCTTACAATAGAGCTGGTTGGATTTTAGCCGGTCCAATACAACCTTGACATGTGAGACGTGTTCCTTCGTATTTGGAGAGAAGATCAGTATATTGTCAACATACGCGATTACGAAGTGAAGTAACACATCTGCAAACAGGTGGCCCGTAAATGATTGAAATATAGCAGGAGCATTGGAGAGTCCAAACGGCATGACCTGGTACTCGAAGTGCCCAAAAGGTGTTCGAAACGCTGTCTTCCATTCGTATCCGGGGGCGATACGGATGAGATGATATGCCCCTTCGAGGTCTAGTTTGGTATAGATTGTGGCGCCGGTAACAGCTTCGAGAATGTCAGTTATTAAAAGCATAGGATACTTATCAGCCACTGTGATCTTATTTAACCCCCTATAGTCGATGCACGGTCGTAACTTATCTGTATTTTTCTTTAGAATAAAAAACAGAGAGGTAGATTCGGAAATGCGACCATTCTGTAGACTGGTCTGGAGGTATTCCTTGAGGACTGTTTTTTCCCTTTGGGATAACATGCACATGCGTCCAAATGGTATGGGCTGCTCTGGGATTAAGTCAATGTGACCATCGTCCCGTCTATGTGGAGGGAGCAAGGAAAATTGTGGTATAGAGAAGACCTGGGTATACTGAGCATACTCTTCAGGGATACCACCCAAGTGGTTCAGCATTGCAGTGAGGAAGGTAGGGGTGGTATGGATCCCAATCGAATTGTTGGACAGAGAATGAGTTATGCAGTGTTCAGAGCCTAGAAAGAGAGTGCCAGCTGACCTATTAGTGCGAGGTGAATAGTTCCTTCACCTTGGCTCTAAATGACCAGAACGAAGGGTCCGCTCTGATTGTCATGGACAGGGCGTCCCAGCATTTCGCTGCTAATACAGGGAAGCTTGCTCCGCCTGCTGTTTTCAGATTGAACTTTGGGGTGTTGAGTTGGTGTAAGTATGGGGATCTGGTTGGTCTGGTAGCGTTGTGTCTGGTGAATTTGTCTCAAAGGTAGCGTGGAGCTGTCTGATAGAGGCATTTATGTGTAATAACAAGTGCTCGAAGTTGAATTCTCTTACGGATAGGGAGCCAGTGAGATTCCTTTCTGAGGGTCGAGATGTGGGCCTTGCGGGGGAGATTGAGTGCGCATCCGAGGGCATTATTTTGTAGTATCTGTAGTCTGTGCAGGTTGTGGTTGGTGGTGCCGAGGAAGAGCGTGTTGCAGTAGTCCAGTTTGGACAGTATGAGGGCCCTGGCCAGTGTGAGGCAGCTATTGGTGGATAGAAATGGTTTGCAGGCATTGATATGTTTGCTAGTGTAGGCTGTGGATGAGATAGCAGCATTAATTTGTTTTTTAAGTGAGAGGGTGGAGTCGAGGTACACACCCAGCGTTTTGACTTCTTTGGACACTTTTATAATGTTGCCATCAATGATAAAGGATTGGTATCTAGGGTCAGGTTTGTTAAGGCGGGCCTGGGAGCCGACGATGAGCAACTTCATCTTGTCGTTGTTTAAGCAGAGGCTGTGGGTAGCCATCCATGCTTGAATTTCAAGGTAGATCTCATTTAGTTTAGCACCATCTTCCTCATAGCTTTCTGTGAGTACAATGAGGACCTGGGTGTCGTCAGCATAATTAGTTTATGTAACACCCAGATCATCAAGACAGTCAAAGAGGAGCTTAGTGAAGACATTGTAAAGTGTAGGGGAGATACATGAACCTTGGGGGACTCCACATTGGATAGGGACAGGGTCTGCTGCAGCACCGCCTGATGGGAGTGAAGAACCTGGTTGTTCTGTCCGAGAGGAAGGACCGAATCCAATTGGTGGCACTCTGGGATAATGCAGCAGCCGAGGCGAGGTGGTTGGTAAGAATTTGGTGGTCGACTAGATCGAAGGCTGCAGACAAATCCAACAGGAGCAAGATGGTCAGGTTGCCCTTGTCTTTGGCTTCATCCATTTGGATTTTTAGTTCCAGGAGGGCTGTTTCAGTCCCATGCTTGGGTCTAAAGCCAGATTGTCGCAGGCCAAGAAGATTGTTGTCTTCCAAATTTGGAGGTATGCTACTCTGTCTAGTATTTTTAAGAGAAAGGGTACAGTTGTGATGGGCCTATTGTTGGTTGAGGGTATTGGGGTCTAAATTGGGCGTTTTGAGTAGAGGAAGGACCCATGTCTCTTTGAGGTTCCTTGGTACAGTGGAATCCTTGAATGAAGAATGATCAGGGTGGTGATGAAGGGAGCTAGGTCTTTGGCCCCGTCCTTAATAATTGAAGCGGGACATAGGTCACCTAGACAATTGGATGGTTTGAGACTTGAGATAATGTGGGTTACTTCGTCCTCCGGGACTGGCAAGAAGTGGAAGAGTGGGCAATTAGGGTGGGCGAGCTCTGAGTGTGGCTGAAGTGATCTTTAGAGGCAAGGTTTGCTTTTTTGGCTTCTCTCTTGGCTTGCAAGAGGGCTGTTTTATTAGAGATAGCTAGGTGGATGTTGTTATACCAGGCTTTGTCCTTGATGCAGTCGTTGGTTGGGGGCACTGGTGATTCCAATTCTCTGAGGATGGAGAGTAACTCTTTCGTGGCAGATTTTGAATTGAGGATTCTTGTATTATATATATCTTTTTTGGCGTTTGTGATAGCAGCATTGTAGGTGATTGCAGCTTCACAGAATTTTTCTTTAGTGGAGCAAGAAGGGGCTTTTCTCCAGCTAGTTTCCGTTGTTCTTTTGAGGTTGCAGAGGGCTTTTAATTCTGCGGAGAACCATTTGTTCACATGGGCAGAAGGTTTGGTTTTCCTCAATTTGAGAGGTGCTATTTGGTTCAGGGCCTGTTGCAGTGTATCGTTGTACAATTCGACTAGAGAGGTAGGGTTGGGGTTGATGAAGGTGTGATTGGTAGGGGTGATAGGATGTAGAAGAGGTCTAAGGTTCTCAATGGTGATGTTGCGTTTGTTCCTAGCTAAGGTTTGCACTGCCGCAGTAACGGGTGTGCTTTTTTGTGATGCTTTGGGTATAGTGAAGGTGATGAGGTGGTGATCTGACCAGGCGCGAGGTGTGACGGCAGTTAGGGAGATGTCACAGTTGACGTCGGCCAGCCAGTCCAAATTTCTGCCTTTGTCATGTGTGGGTGTGTTGATACGTTGAGTCAGGCCAAGTTGAGTTATAGTATCATTGATCAAGGAAGCATTGGCATCGTTAGGATCTTGGAGGCTAAGGTTAAAGTCGCCCATTAGTATGATTTGGGAGCCTGGTTTTGTATTGGATGTTAATAGGTGGGAGATGTCCTCCTCAAAGGAGGTGATTGCGCCTGGGGTTCTGTATAGGAGTTGAAACAATATTTTACAGGAGTGCGATAGTGGGAGTTTGAAAGATCGGAGTTCGGCCGATGGTATGCCTAAGTTGTTGACTTCTCTAATGTTTAGGTTGGATTTTGCAATGACAGCTACACCACCCCCTATCCTGGAAGTTCTGTCAGCTCGGATGATAGAGTAGTTCTCTGGGATAGCTGTTGAGAGAGAAGGTTCCGGCAGCAGGGTGTAGCCATGTTTCTCTTACTGCAATGAAGTCCATGTTGTTAGAAGTGATGACATCTGCTATATGAACTCTGAGCTACTAATGAGCGTGCGTTAATGAGAGCGCCCTTGATAGTGGTATTGGCAGGAGCTGCTAAGTTATTAGTCGGGAGCTCGCGAGTCGTGGAGCGACTGTGGTTGTTGATCTTATCCGTGTGGTGTGAAGGAGTAGGAGGGTGGCGATTTGAGGACCCCTGAGTGCATGGTGGGAGTTTTCAAAGGTGTAGGTTTAATGTGGGTGCGAAAACTTAGTCTAGCATTTCTCAAGTGTAAAGGGCATGCAATATCAAGGCTGGTGATGTTGGGCGTGTTGGAGCGAAGGCCTAGTCTTGCATTTCTCGAATGCAAGGGGTAAGGGATAAGGGGTGTGGGTGGGGTGGCAAATTTGGAAATCCATTCTGCTGGTGTCAGAGGTGGGTGTGGTTGGGGTACAGCTCCAGTGGGTTTATTGATGGGAGCTTTGACCCACGTGTTAGGTGGGAGGGTAATATGTTGTGGAAAAGAGGGAGAATGGTGGCCATAGTAAGTGTCACTTTCCTTAGTGAGGCCATGTTTGGATGCATGACGGCAAGCAGTCGGGCAGTAGATGGGCTGTGTAGATAATTGTAGTATAGCACTTGTGTATAGGGCACTATTGGATCAGATTGCAAGGCATAAATTAGTTTACAAAATTTGATTAGCAAATTTTGCTAATTAAAAATTTTTGGATTAGCAAATGAACTAATTTGATTAGCAATTTTGTACTGATATTGAATGTCACCAGAATTAGTTGTACCCCAAGATATAGAATTAGCAGAAATTATTTCTATGTACCTCTGAAGTATAACATCAGTGCAATGTCTGTAAAATGTAAAGGTTTGCCGCATGAATGGCCAAACAAATCTCTAAAAACATTTTTCAGTTCAAGTATGTGTGGATGGGTCATGCAGTCAGTGTTGCAGCACAGTGATGCGCCCTTCATATTGTTAACAAGACATCAAGACATCAATTAAAGACTCAATAGTGTGTGCATGTGCAATTTTTATTTTATTATATCAAGTTACAAAGTGTTTGGCATAAACAGTCACAAGCAACTTTACTTGGTTTAAAATTGGGAAAAACATTTTAAAATGAATGTGTAGTACATTCCAAGATGGCCGCTGGGGTGAGGAGTCGCACTTGAGCTGCGCTCCGCCCGGACCGGCAAACAATTTAGCACCGTAAAGAAGCAGCTGACGGACAGTCAAGGTGGATTGACTACATCTTGGCTGCAACCCCCCCCCCCCCCCAGCGACAGCAGCACCCACCCGACCCGGCTCGTGGAGAAACAACGGCGCGGAGACACACTGGGAGTGGCCCCTCCCCCACGGCGGGAAACAGATCAGGCGAGGAGAGTACAGGGACGCCGGGGGTGAGCGTGGAAGCCCCGAGCATGGAAGCCTTGGACCGTGGACCCCCCCCACAGCACCAGATTCAGCGAGCCC